>NC_140505.1:134956988-135444488 GCF_964339955.1 Pipistrellus hanaki | reverse complement strand
GGAGGGAAGGATGAAGGGAGGGAGGGAGAGAGGGAGAAAAGAAGAGAAGGGATAATGGGAGAGGGAGAGAGGGAGAGGGAGAGGGAGGGAGGGAGGGAGAGGAAAGGAGGAAGAAAGGGAGAGAAGGAGTAAGAGGAAGGGAGAGAGGGAGAGGGAGGGAGATGTGAGAGAGAAACATCGATCGGTGGCCTCCCATAGGTACGTGCTCTGCCAGGGAACCAGCCTGCAGTGTGTGGTGTATGGGACGGCAGTGCAACCGAGCCGCCAGCCAGAGCGTGTTTTCAGAATTCTCGCGGCACACCAGCTGGAAACCGCTGGGTTAGGGTGATGACTCTGGGGCACCAACTCTCAAAACGGAGAGCTGCACGTGTAGCGGACCCTTTCTGACCAATACGCGCATGGTTAGGAGTAAATGCTTTAGGCTGTGTGGGCCATATGGCGTTGCAATTACTCAGCTACCCTGATGTAGTGCAGCCAAAGATCAAACCTGCACAGCCAAGCATGGCTACACTAACATTATTTACAGAAAGGGGCCACAGGTAACATTTGGCTTCTGGGCCACAATTTGCTGGCCCTGTAGTAGAAGAAGAAGAGTGGATCCTGGTGAGGGTTCCCTTCTGGATGGCAAAGCACAACAGGAAGTGCCCCTGAGATCGGCCCTTCCCTCCCCTGGCAGCTCCAGGGTTCCCCGGAGACAGTGCGCGCCCCCGGAGAAGATTCAGCGCAGAAGTCATCGCCATGGGAACTGGGGGTGAGGTTTGACCATCTGTTACAGCTGTTTTGGCCGACAAAGAGGAAGAGCTATCGGAATCTACTGCTTCGCCTGAGTCGGAGATCCGGCGAGGTGAGGGCCGCCTGTCTCATTCTCCAGGCATCCTCCAGACTGGCAAGAGGCTTACCGGTCAGGAACACCGGGCCTAAGGGCAAATCCTCACCCATTTGTCTCCGGCCTGGCACTGCTCTCTCCTTTAACCCTTACAACCACCCTCGTCCTTGTAAGTGCTTTATCCGCCTATTTATTTCTCATGTGAAGAAATCCATGAGGTTCCCGGTCACCGTTGGCCTGATCCACCACAGAAACGGTCTTGTGCTTGGCAAGGTGAGTTTGGAGAGTAAGACGCCCCCCGCCAAGATTTCGTATTCCGATTTGGATGGGATGAAGTAATGAGAGTACCTCACTGCTTCTAGTCCTTACAATGACCCTCCAAAGAGCATACATTTTTCCCTACACCCATGGTAAACGGGGCTCACTGGGCTGAAGTAGTTTATGCAGCTTTGCCCACTTGGAAAGGTCAGAGCGAAGGTTCAGTCCAAGGGTAATGTCTGGCCCCAAAAACCTCTGACCAGCCCTTCGAGCCCCGGACCTAACAGACCAAGTTCAATGTGTTTCAAAAGCCCCCAAATGCTTGCTCTGTACAAGGGAGGAGCTCTGTCACCTTTGTGGGCTCCGGTGTCCCCGAGGAGAACCTCGGAGAAGCGGACAGGCCAGCCAGCCCTGGGGCGAGGGGACCGGGCCCAGGCCCAAAGCAGAGGAGGCAGCGCCCAGGTCCGGGCACCTCCTGATCCAAACCCGCAAGTGGCCGGCTGCGGCGCGGATTTACATGCCCGGCGGGGGCGGAGGGCGGGGGCTCTTACCAGCCGGTCATGTTGAAGTCCCGGTAGAGCATCTTCTTCCCCAGCTCCTTCCTCTGCACTCTCCTCGGGAACTCCAAATGTGTGAACTCGTTTCCCAGCAAGTGAGGCTGCATGAAGGCCTAACAGCAACAAGAGAGGAAACAGAAACACACACAGATTTAGAAGAAAAAAATACGACTCCGGGATGCTTTGCAAATCGAGACAGGCTATCCATATTCCAAACACACACAACGTCGTCCCCGTATTTTAAGGAAAATAGATTTAAGAATCCCAATGCAAATAGAAATCACCCACCCTTATGAAGGGATGTAACTTTTTCATTGAATGCGGAAAATTAAATTTGCCAACGCCGTCAGGAAGAGAGACCGTTTCTCCCAAGGTTCGCTTTTTAATTCAAAGCACCTGCTGGTACGCTGGTGAGGCAAGAACCCCCCCCCCCCCCCTCTGTTTCCGCCCAGGCTTTCTCTGCTGTCCCCTCCCCCCCTCCTGGGCCCCACGGCCTGGCTTTGGAGTCTCCAGGTCAGCACGACGGCCAGGGCCAGAGCGAGCGGGCTGGGCGCCCCAGACAGCGCTATTTTAAAAAATATATATATATATTTTATTGATTTTTTACAGAGAGGAAGGGAGAGAGATAGAGAGCTAGAAACTTCGACGAGAGAGAAACATTGACCAGCTGCCTCCCGCATATCCCCCACCATGGATGTGCCCGAAACCAAGGTATATGCCCTTGACCGGAATTGAACCTGGGACCTTTCAGTCCGCAGACCGATGCTCTACCACTGAGCCAAACCGGTTTCGGCCCAGACAGCGCTTTCTGCTGGACGCCCGCCCTCCCTCCGACTCTCAGTGATGTGGCCGTGTAATCGGAAGCCGGTTCCAGAGCAGATGGCTTCCTCCCCTCCCCTAGGTCCCTGTTCACACTACGAACGTATTGAGCAAACAGCTACTTGGGGAATTGCTTTGAAACAACACACAGTCTCATGGTCAGGTTCAGAATTCCGATCCCGCTCTCCAAAACACGGAACGCTCCAGTGTGAACTCCCGCTCAGTGGCCACACACGGTGCGTGAGCCCGGGAGCAGCATGGTGGCGCAATGGGTCTTCCCCCTCCGTTTGGCAGGGAAAGGAGTGGGCAGAGCAGATCACAGCCTGGCCCTGCAGGAAAGCCGGGGACCCCTGCAGCAGGCCAGATGGCCCGCCCTCAGCCCTCTGGAAACAGGCCCCTCCCACATCTTTCCCAGGACCTGACCCCGAGGATCTCCCCCTGATGCTCACGGTGGTTTCGGGGGTGTTCCTGGGGGTGTCCGTCACCAGTGCGTCAGGAATAAAAGGGGGCCAGCTGAACCGTCACCAGGCTGGTCGGATCTGGCCAGATAACAGAACTGGAGCCAGTGATTCTGAGCAAGAATGGGTACGTGACAGGCAGGCCCGGCCTGAGGGTGAGAGGGGGGCCTCACGCTGAAGCCCCCCGAGGCCTGATGGGAATGCTAGGTCCCCTCTGAGGGGCTCTGAAACCTTGGCTTGGCAAGGACACGTAACACTGAGTTTCACAGAAGTTCCCTGAGAGGGAGAGGAGGCGGGGGGGGGGGGGGGGGGAGGGAGGAAAAGGGGAGGAGGGAGGGAAGGAGGGGACTAATATTTATTTAATAGGGCAGGTCAATGGCCTGGGCTTTTGGGGAAATGGACTTGGGTTTGAACCTAAGCTCTGCACTTATCGCTTGTAAGCTGTGTGATTTTAGGAGGTTAACATCTCAGGCCTCGGTTTTTTAAATCTGTACAATGAGGTTAGTTATGTATTTATCTCACACTGCTTTAGTGATGAGATGATGTCTATAATGCACTTACCGTGGTTGTCTCCGTTCGTAAAAGAAAACAATCATATCCACTTAGTAACTATAGGGCCCCCTAACATCGGAGTCCTGTGCTAACTGCTCTGTGAGTTCTCACTTCACCCTCCCAGTCACCTTACTGGCTAATAATCCGTGGGGCCCGGCGCAAAATGAAAACAGGGAGTCCCTGTGCAAAATCAGGAATTCTGGAGCGTGACAGCGGAGCAGGAAGCCGAGCCCCGGGCCCGTGCAGCTGCAGGCCACATGGCTGAGAAGCCAGCTGTGGGCACAGGGTAGAGGCGGCTCTTCCTCCTCTATTTTGGTCCACCCGCGGCAATCAGGGGACAGAGGCGTCAAAAGCCAAGGAGGAGCAGCACCTCTGTGCGCCCTGGATCACCTCCCAGAACACGGGCCTGTGTCGGCGCGGAGTTCTCTCGCACCCCCTACCCCCTACCTCCTACCTCCCATGCTGGACCAGACACTTGCTAGGCTTTGTGTCACCACCCCAGCCGCCTAAAGGTTCTCCCACAGACTCAGTTTACACAGGAGGACACCGAGGCCCAGAGAGGTTAAGACACGTAGCCTGGGCTCTTAGCCAGGCCTGTGTGGCTCTAGAGCCTGTGCTTCCTGTGGCCCCCAGACCCGCATCCTAACCCTTCTGCTGGCCCTTTCATCTTCCCACACACACACACACTCACAAAAACTGGTGCAGGGACAGCCCAAGGCCTGCGGTCATGGGGCTCCCCGACCACACACAGTCAGCATCACAGAGAGGCCCCTGTGAGGACCCACCTCAGCCACCGGGCGTCTCTGCCCGCGGCGCAGCCACAGAGAGGCCCTGACTGTCCGCTACAACGAGGTCACCTGAAGAAATGCACCCGCGTGATCAAAGAAACCAGTGCAGACCCACACAGAGGAACCCTGCGCCGTCTTTTACAACGACGCCACAGAGACACTGTGGTGGCACAGAAAGAGGCGATGCGTCTGTAAAAGGCAGGTTACCAAGCAATGTGTGATGTGAGTGTGAGAGCTTATGTGAACGATGTCATATACACACAGATCTCTGTGTGAGACACAGATGTATACAGCTGTGCCTCCGTACCCACAGATGCCGACTGTACACATTGCTCTACGCCGTTCTATATAAGGGACCTGAGCATGCGTGGTGGTCCTGAAACCAACTGCAGACGCCGGGACGACTATACATAAATGAACATATGTGTGTGTGTGTGTGTGTGTGTGTGTGTGTGAATATAGACACACGATACATGGATGGTATATGATCAGCAAACACATTCGATACAAAAGGCCATTCCCAAGTCCATTTCCTCACCAACCCTGGTGACTAACAGGAGTGAGTGTACAGAGTTCCAGGCATCTTGTCTCTTAGTCGCAGGGCGAGTGGGCGCTCTGTAAGCAGGTACCCTCCCGCCTCCCGCCTCCCACCCGCATACACGTGCACAGCCTGTCAGGCGGGGAGATCTGCCAGGCAGCGGATGCCCGTGGGTAGCTGGGACTCCTCGGCAGCTCTGCCGCCTGCAGGGGCCACCTCACCTCTGCCTCCGAGGTGCAAAGGGGCCTCAAATGGAACACTGGCATCTGCAGCCCCTCCCCACGCAGAGCCTGTCAGGGTCTCAGCAGCCGCCTGCGTCTCCCACCATAACCCAAGGCAGCTCTAGCGCACCCACGCCGATGCTCTTGGTGAGCTGCACCGAGTTTTATTTCTTCTGAGGGGAAAGGCTGCCAGTTAAACTGTGCACGCTGCTTCCTTACTTCTTCCAAGTTTTATTTTATTCTTTCTGAAAGAGCTCCTCTCGACTCCGACAAGCCTCTATTGTCTACCACGATCCTGTGTGTTTGAAAAGGAATATGCAAGTGATGTGTATGGGCTGAGGTCTTCCAGACCCTTTTCACTTTGAGAATCCAACAGGTGACTCACGCTTTTCCACACAATGGTGGTGTGTGTTTGAAAAGGAATATGCAAGTGATGTGTATGGGCTGAGGTCTTCCAGACCCTTTTCACTTTGAGAATCCAACAGGTGACTCACGCTTTTCCACACAATGGTGGCGTGGGTTCCTCGGGCCCGCTTGGATAGCCCGCGGGAGGATGACAAGCCTCCGGCCTGGGGCGCGGGGCTCCGAGGCCGCTCTGCAGTGAGCTGGAGCCAGCTTCCTTCCCCGGGCTTCGGGAATGCGGCCGCGCAAGTCACAGCGCTGCCTCCCAGCCCTGCCCAGGCACAGCTAGTTGGATCCCCAAAGGTTCAAAGATGCCTCGCCTTTGTCTGCAGGGCTTTCTTCTGTCCCCGGAGGTCTGGGCTGCTCTTTTGCTGTCTGCACATGCCCAGGGGGTAACGCCCAGGTCATGCCTGCCATCTGCCTGACAGCAGCAATCCAGCAGAACACGCCCCAGCGTCAGACGTGTCAGAAAGGGAAGAGAGGGCATCTCAGCTCTGAGGATCCTGTGATATTCAGCTCCCACGGGTACCGATGCCACCCCCTTAGATCTCTCTATCGCTACGGGTATTTTTCTTCTTGTCTTGCTAACTGCCACAGCCTATCTCACATGGTGCATGATACGGCTCCTGTCACAGCCATGGCCTGCCAGAGGATCTGTGTATTCCGTGGATTCCTCTGACATTTTTAACTGTGTGAGTGTGTGTGTGTGTGTGTGTGTGTGAGTGTGAGTGTGTGTGTGTGTTTTAAATATCACCGTCCACATCCTAATTATAGACCTTTTTACCAGCACTTTCATACTCATGACTATCGCATTTGTCGGATATGATGGAGTTACTGGTGTCAAAGAAAACAACAACTCCAGAGCTAAGTCCAAGCAGAGAAAACAAGTGGCTGATGAAGGAAAAGAGACGCTAAAATACAATGGGACATGCATGCGGGTTTGCAGAGGGAAGTGCACTTCTGCTGATTCATGCATCGCCATACTTGAGAGAGTTTACACATACAGTCTTTCCTCATAAGCTTAGCTTTTACATCAAAATAGTGGAGGGTTTAAACAATAAAAACCTATCTCTCACAGTTCTGGAAGCTGGGAAGTCCAAGATCGAGGTGCCAGCAGACTGGCGGCCCAGTGAGGGCTCTCTTCCTTGTTTGCAGATGGCAGCCTTCTCCCTGCATGCTCACAGGGCCCACCCGCTGTGCCCTCCTGGGGAGAGAGTCCAGCGCTCCGGGTCTCCCTTTGTCAGGATGCTAACCCTCTCAGATCAGGACCCCACACTTGTGACCTCACTTAACCTCCTTACTTCTGTCAAGGCCCATCTCCAAGTTCAGCACACCGGGGGTAGAGTTTCCACATACGTATAGGGTTGATATATGTACATAAACTCGTCAGGATATCATAGCATGTTAGGCCAGCTTTCTATTGAACTTACTCATAGTCACAAATATTTCTACCATTGGACATAGATTACTTTTGTTTAAAAAAACACACACACTAAAAATATATATTTTTTGAGAACTGGGATTTTTAACTTGGTTTTAGAAAATGGCTGTGGAGCTTCTCTGCCCCTTCTTACTCCAATCACCCGAAGGAAAGCTAAGGCCACTGGGAAGGGCCAGCCGGGGTGGGGGCCCGCTCCAGTGCGGGGCGCAGAAGCACGCTGCTTCCCAACAGGCCGGCCCGGGGACATTGGCTCTCAGAAGCAGAGCGGAACCCACAAACGTGGTCTCAAGGCCTGCCCGGAATCAATGACGTGGCTGGTCTGCTACCCTGTGGCAAATATCGCGCAAGTCAGCATTTTGGGATCTTGAATGTCTAAAGTGATTTTGCTTCTAACTCAATGTAAGCCAGTGTTTTTCAACCTTTTTTGGGCAAAGGCACACTTGTTTCATGAAAAAATCACAAGGCACACCACCATTAGAAAATGTTAAAAAATTTAACTCTGTGCCTATATTGACTATATATAAAGTAATTCTCTTGAATAGGAATCAAATAAACACAAAGAAAGTATTTTATAATTACTTTATTATGAAATATTAAGTAAACAAAATAGTGAAAAATTATAAAATTCTTGTCTTGTCTGCACCTACGGCACACCAGGCAACATCTCGCGGCACACTAGTGTGCCGCGGAACAGCGGTTGAAAAACGCTGATGTAAGCAACATAAGCAACGTTTAAAGTCTGCGAAGTGTGGAAGCAGGAGTTTGTTAGGTTCTTCTCTACCATAAAACCTTGTGATTTACTGATTCCAAACTTGTAAGATCCCTGGACCCCTTTCGCATGTTTTCCTCCCCTGCTCACACCCGGGCAGCTCACCAGTATGTCCACGTGACGATGGCCTCTTCCCAAGGTACATTTCACCGGGATGCTGGCCTATTAAAAAGGTGGACTCTAACCGGATAAAAATCCAAGAAGGGAGCAAGTGAAAGCTCCGGACACTCTCCGAAACACTCCTTATGTAGCTGATATGCTTGCATATAGTTTTTCTTTCCCTCTCTGACGATGCTACTCCTATACACGTATGATAGAAGCATCTGCATTGGATGCGAGGAACAGCAGCTACACGTAAGCATGTTTATTATTTTTAAAAGTGCCTGGCATAACTTTCAGCAAACCCTTACTTAGCCTTTATTCCTGACGCCTGTTGTCAGCTTGCCAGTGAGGGGTATCGGCCAATGAGGAGACTGTCCCAGGTTTGGGGGTAACAAGTCAAAGGAACGTGTGCATCTAACACAGGAGCTCCTGAGCGGGCCGGGCACCAGGGGCTAAGAATTCAAAGAGTGAAAGAAGAGGGCCCTCTGGTCAGAGCTCACACACCCGTGGGGGAGACTGAGGAGACACGGAGATATCCCCAGGGCTAAGGGACCACGAATGGGGAGGGAATCGGAAAAGCATCTGGGAGTTGGCCAAGCAAGGGCTCCAGGGCGTGGGCAGCAAGAGCAGAGGCAAGGAGGCAGGAAGTGGCCGGTGTGTGGAGGACAGAGGGGGCAGGAGTGCATCCTGTCTGCTGCTCACCTTGGGCTCCTGTAGGGCACCGAGGAGGGCCCTTCCTCCAAAGGGCAATACACAGCTAAATACAGTGAAAGTACTTTTTAAAAAATATTTATTTTATTGATTTTTTTTACAGAGAGGAAGGGATTGGGATAGAAAGTTAGAAACATCGATCAGCTGCCTCTTGCACCCCCCCCCTCCCACTGGGGGTGTGTCCTCAACCAAGGCACATGCCCTTGACCAGAATCGAACCCAGGACCCTTCAGGCCACAGGCCGACGCTCTATCCTCTGAGCCAAACAGGTTTCGGCTGAAAGTACTTTTTATAAAGACTTTTCAATGAAAAAAATACATACACACACGGTAAGGTGCTCTATCCTATGTGTAGAGGTTGATTGAATTTTCACAAGTTGAACACACTCATCGCACTGGCACCCAGATCAACAAACAGCGTTGCCAGCACCCTAGGGTCGGGATCCCGTCTGATCCCTGGGGCTCCCCACAGGGAAGCAGGATCCTATCCTCGGCTGGTGTTGCCGACTCTCTAACGCTATGGAATCCCTGGGGCAGCCCCCTCACCGGATGTGAGGCCTGTGAGGTCCGTCCCTGTCACCGTGTGCACTGCGGCGTGTTCACCATGACTGCCGCATCCCCCCACCCGTCTGCTCCCGGGCCTGGCACCGTGCCGTCTGCGCTGGTAGAGACAGTGCCGTGTGTGCACGTTCTAGTCTCCTGGTGACACCTGAGCACACCTCGCTTAGATACACACCTAGGAGGGACTGTCCAGCTTTCATGGTCACTGCCAAACCCCTTTTCAAAGTAGTTGTCCCAATTTCCACTGCCATTAGCAGAACACGGAAACTAAAAACACTCGTGTCAAATGAGAGAGCAGATTCCATAACAGGGAATACTTCATCAAGGCCTCTAGCTAGAAAGCTTTTATTTTCGTTCATTTAAAAAAATATCTTCAGGCCTCTCAATATTTGAAAGGAAGTTATCAAAATGAGGGTTTTCAGCGTTTAACACAAATCTTTAAAATAATAAAGCAATTTATCCTTTTAGCCCTTAAGGGGGAATAAACCCCGTCAGATTACATGAGAGGAGAACTGGACGTCATCCATTTCAAGATGATTTATCTTGAGAGAAACTCTAAGGTCACAGATGAAATGAAATTAATTACGTCAGCCAAACCGCTGGTGACCACACACAGTCACACTAACATCACAGGGGCCGCTCCTCCTGAGCCCCGGCTGCCTGCCTGGCTTACAGGGCAGAGATGGAGTATTTTGGTTTGGGGAAGGGAAGAAGAGAAGAAGGGAGGGAGGGAGGAAAGGGGAAGGGAAAGGGGAAGCAGAAGCAGAAGGAAGGAAGACAAAAGTGAAACGGCTGAGATCTAAATATGCATATTCTTTCCTAAAGAATTTTCTCAGTCATAATTTGTCCTTAAAAATCTCAAAGTAATAAGAACCAAGCATGTGTCTGTAAGCTATGATAGAACTGAATGCTGATGAAATTTCTGTCTGGTTTAGGTGGATGTCAAGAAAGGTTCACGTTTAAATTTTGCAACCAGAGGGAAGGAGTATGCTCCTGAAATAACTCAAATCGTAAAATTTCTATCTTATGATAAAAGAATCCCCCATGGAAAATGGTATTCAAATGGACATGTTACACAAAATTGCCTACATCTGTCAACCCTACACAGTTTAATGCGCAGAATAAGGGGCAAAAACTATTCATTCCCACAAAATAGATAAGGTTTCCATATTCATTTGCCTAAAGCTTTTTCTTCCTAAAAACCGGAGGAAGGACATTCATTTGAAGAAACGACTCATGCCAGCAAAAAAGGATATGCCCGCATATCTGGGATATCTCTGCATATGCAGATGGAACTCAGACATTAAACAAAAGGCCACAGACTAGTCCCAATGGCAGGGTGGCCATGAAAAAGTCCTTTCTGCATAATTAGGCTTGAAAATGAAGAGGTTTTATGTGGTCTCTGGTATATTCACTGTTGTAAGCACATAAAACATATTGCAATATTAACCCACTAATCCTCACACCATCCTGTGAGAGTCCTGCAGTTACCTTGTGACACAGAGGAAGCAACTGAGGCTCAGAAAAGATGTGACAGCCAGGTAAGTGTCTGCCTGAAAAGCCTCATGAATCCCACCTGCCTCCCAAAGCAGATGAACCTGACCTTATTTACAGGGGCACGATATCACCTCGCTTCTTTACACCAGGCAATTCTTAAGGGACCCTGTGGACAGATGGCTCTGACTGTATGGGCCCAACTTTTTTTTTTTTTTTTTTTAATATATTTTATTGATTTTGTACAGAGAGGAAGGGAGAGAGATAGTTAGAAACATCAATGAGAGAGAGTCATCGATCAGCTGCCTCTTGCACACCCCCTACTGGGGATGTGCCTGCAACCAAGGTACATGCCCTTGACGGGGATCGAATCCGGGACCTTTCAGTCCCCAAGCCGATGCTCTATCCACTGAGCCAAACCGGTTTCGGCTGGGCCCAACTTTTTATTCAGAATGTTGGGCAGAGGGACAGGGGGTTTAGAAAGTCTAAATAGTGGATATGGGTAGCAACTATGCCAAAAAAAAGATGAATTAATTTTTTAAAAAGAACACTTAGGGATACATTCTCATGCTGATTGTGTACTGCCATATGCAATGTACCTTCTGAGGTCTACAGAGTAGGTTCCTAACGCCTCAGCATCAAGTCTCTGACTCACCCCAACCTGGAATAAACAAAACGACCCTTTATACTCATTTTCAAAGCCAGGGCTCCGGCAGTGGTGGGTTCAATGATGAGGGTGAGGGTCTCAGAGTCTCCCCGGAGCCAGGCAGAGCTTCTGGGGCAGCCGAATGGAAGCTGTGCCTGCAGATGCCTGGGCAGCGCCAGTTGGTGCTCTAACGCCCTGGCTTCTTGGTGACACCTGTGGGATCTACAGTCAATATGAAAAATGTCAACTACGGCAGCCTGCCATGCTTCCCACTGGACACAGTGAAACTCATATGCAGTTTGTGGAAGGGGGTTCAATGGGGATTAGAGAGGCGTTTTCCATGACTCCATCATCGAGCAGAGCAAAGCGGCGGTAAAGCCGCTTCCGGATGACGGAAGCCAGACTCTCAGATGTGACCACCCGCTCTCAAGGTCAGGTGTAATGTTGAGGTGGCAGGTCTATCACATTTACTCACTAGCATACTTCATTCTCCCGGCTATAACTTCCTGTCTTAAACACACACACACACACACACACACACATTTCAGAGAGGAAGGGACAGGGAGAAAGAGAGAGAGAGAGAGAGAGGAACATCAATGATGAAAGCGAATCCTTGATGGGCTGCCTCCTGCATGCCCCACACTGGGGATCCAGCCTGCAACCTGAGCATGTGCCCTGACTGGGAATCGAACCACAACCTCCTGGTTCATAGGTCAATGCTCAACCGCTGAGCCATCCTGTCTTAAAAGCAAGTTCATGCTCAGGGAAGGAGTACACTTTTTGGAAGATAACTCTGAAACCCAGTCGAGCCTAGCACTAGAGAATCAATTGGCTAACTCAGTGGTCGGCAAACCGAGGCTCGTGAGCCACATGCGGCTCATGGCTCATTTGCCGCTCTGCTGACGAATGAGTTTGCCGACCACTGGACTAGCCTAAACGTTACCGTGGAGTTGGAAGCTGTGAGGATTAGGCGATTGTGGCATACTGTGTGCAAAGAGGTAAAGGGTAGTATATGACAGTGGTCGGCAAACTTATTGGTCAACAGAGCGGCTTGCTGACCACTAGGCTAACTAAGCAAAGAACCAGACTCGATGTAGGAGGCTGGGGCAGGCCCAAGGACACCACAAGAAATCAGCTCAGATAATGCTGCACTTGGTGAGCCAAATGTGTGCGTGAAACCCACTTTCTCTCTACCTTCTGCTGCCCCTGGTGAAACCACAGCTACGGGGCTGGAGCGCCCGCAAGGACAGAAGTACGCTGCTGGAAGGTTTGATGGTATCAGCACATCTTTTTTTTAAAAAAAAATATATTTTATTGATTTTTTACAGAGAGGAAGAGAGAGAGATAGAGCTAGAAACGTCGATGAGAGAGAAACATCAACCAGCTGCCTCTTACACACCCCCTACTGGGGATGTGCCCGCAACCAATGTACATGCCCTTGACCGGAATCGAACCTGGGACCTTTCAGTCCGCAGACCGACGCGCTACCACTGAGCCAAACCGGCTTCGGCATATCAGCACATCTTAATGTGATCAAATCAGAGCTTAAAATACGCCCCGCAGAAGGGAAGGGGAGCCGCTGCCCTCACGCCTGCGGTGAGCTCCGCGGAGAAACGCTTACGGAGCGGACCATGTTCCCGCCTCTCCGGGCCTTGGCTCTCCCCACACGTTCTGTGTAGTTTGCCGGACCCCTTAGTATTTCGTTCCAATCCCCCGGGAGACATTATAGAAAATAAAGCCCCGCAGAAGAGCAAGGCTTAGTCATGACTCTGGGACCATCAGCCCTCCCCAGCTGCGGGGGCAGACGTTGGCCCGGCCCCTTCATCACCCACCTGCCACGTTGTGTGTGAACACGTCACACCCACAGCCTGCCTGCTTAATCGCCAGCCCAGGAACCCACGGGGCAGAGTTCACGTGACACTGGGAGGTGCAGGAAGGGCCCTCGAGGTTGGCATGGGAGACCAAACACAATGAACCAAATAGTGGATATGGGTAGCAACTGAGTGATTCAGTTGCTACCCATATCCACTATTCAGTTCATCCATCATCCCATAATCTGCTTCCAGCCCCATAATCCCCCAAATCCACACCGCACATACCGAGGCCGTTCCTCTGCACACGGACCCAAACGGTCCAAGCACCAGAGGTTCCCAGCCCTCCCTCCGTCCAAGAAAATCACGAACCCTTTCTACTAGTCCATCAGCCCTGGGGCTGCAGACTGCTGCTCACACCAAGCCTCTAAGGACTTGGAAGTTTTAATAATTCTATCGTAAGTGTTTCTTCACACCTCATAAAAATAAAATTTAATTTGACCGACACTGTTAACTCCCCAACTATGTACTCATTTGTTTAAATCGGGTAAAGGAGACAGCTATCCTTATACTAAACCGCTTCACAATTAGTTACAGAAAAATGTTTCAAAAAAAATAATAAAAATAAAAAATGAATTGGGTAAAATTCGGTGCACTCAAAATTATAAGATATGTACAGTAGGTCCTCGGGTTACGTCAGGGGTCCGTTCCTACCCGCGATGTAATGTGATTTTTGCCGTAAGTCGGAACCCACCTACATAAGCACCTACATCACTCATATGGAGCACACACAGCAATAATGAAGTGACACGGTAGAAAAAAATGTAAAAGAAAGGTAACAATTCCTGACCGTTACTTGTGGTAAATAAAAAATAAAAAACATACAGCACGTATGTACATCCATTGAAATGACAGAACTTTGTTTTTTGTTGTTGTTGTTTGTTTTTTTATAAATAAATGCGAGATGGTGATGTAACCACAAAACAACGTACATCAAGTCCGACGTAACCCGAGGACGCCGGCTGTGTATTTTATGTTACCATGGGATTGCTTCTCTTACCAATTTCAGAACATAGGATGCCTATCTCATGAGAAGAATCCCATGATCCCAATGAGGAGAAGAGGAGATGCAGGATCCCGAGGGGGGTGGGGGGACTTGAGGTCACACAGCCCAGGCCGGAGCTGGGCGGAGAGAAGTCCAGGTCACGCTGATATCATTTTCAAGATTTTACCCTAAAAACATTCTAATTCTCTCAATACTGTAAAGATTTCACCACAAGGTTATTGTATGCTATCAATCCCCAAATTCAAATATGTCACAAAGATTTGCATTGTCAGTCACGTGACTACTACCACTGGATTTGCTCATTTCAAAGCATACATTCTTAGTCTCCTACAGAAGACAACCAGGATATTTCATAGCCTCGTCACTCACACGGCTGTTGTCAGGAGAGAAGAGGTTCAAAGGGAAACCGACCTGGTTTAGGAGCAAGGATTAAAGAGAAGGGGGACAGATGCTTCCCTTTGAGAAATTCAGACATTAGGCTCAGGTCTGGGAACTAATAATGTCCACATTAATTGTTCAAGAGCGACACCAAAACACCCATTACTCTTAGGAACATCGGGAGTGATTACTAAGTAAAAAGGAGGAGGAAAATATTACTGTGGTTTGTGGGCCAATAGGATTTGAAGAATCAAGACTTGAATGCCTCAAATAATACCAAATGAGTACTGGGGACCACAAAAGAATCTGTCTGTGTGCTTTCATGTACCCCGTACACCTGCTCCTGAGGTTTTCTGTGCTCGTTGCAGACGGCGAAGCTGGGCTTGGGAAAGGGCCTTGCTGAAACCACAGCGTCGTTGCGTGACAAAGCTGAGAGCTGAAGCCATCCCAAATAGTCGGCTGACACTCAGGAATCTGGAACATGTCAGCATTCCGATCCCTCCTCAAAAGTCAACGTTTTGAGGTTTTTTTTTGTTTTTTTTTTTCATCATTCTTGTAACATGAAAATGTGAAGTTATTTCAGAAGTTAAGCAGTTAACCTGGGATTATTACCCATTGCTTCTAGCAGGGAAACAGGAACTCGTTTCCACTCAGGGGCAAGGAGGGGACGCACTGCCATCAAGGCGTGGGAGGCTCGGGTGCTGCTGAGACAGGCCTCGGGGGGAGGTGGAGGGGAAAGTGCTTTGTGGTCACGACCTAGCCGTCAGGGCCTCCTCTGGGCTGGTGTGAAGGCAGCTTGAGCCCCCCACCCCCAAACCTGGGGCCAGTGCGTCTGCTTGGAAACCACAGGGAGTTAGAAAGCCATCGCCGGTAAAGGGGGAAGAAAGGTCTCCATGCCGGAGCTGGATGCCAGCTGTGTTATGTACCAGGCAGCTACCCAAAGCAACAGGGCTTACTTACCGAGGACAACAAAGAAAAGGACGGAAGAGAAGACTGAGGGAAACTGTCAATTGAACGAAGTAATCAAATCCTGCTGAAATGCCGAGACACGAACCAAGTCCCTTTTGAGGAGCCTGGATCAATTTTTGTCTAAGTGCAGAGGGTCATGTTCTCCAAAAAGAAGGCCAGCTGCCAAGGAAGGGTTTCACCCACATAACTCTGCACAGAGAGTCCCCAAGGACTCCCCACCTTACGTAATCTAGGAGGACGAGCGAAGCCACTGGCCTGAGATGCTCACCCTGCCCCTGGCCCTGCCCCTGCCCCTGCCCCTGCCCCTGCCTCTGTCATTTGAGGGGGAAGTAGGTCTGTTCTGTTTTCCAGAAAACTCATATCTCTGTTTTCCAGAAAACTCATATCTCCAAGCGAAGCGAAGCTTCTCAAGCTCTGAAAAGCCAAACAGGCCCCTCTTCTCCAGCCTTCTCATTGTTTCTTCCCAAAGAGAGCGATCTATGCGGAGAATTTATTTTCAGGGCAGAAACATTTTCTGACACTGCATCTGTCCCAAAGGATCCTGGAGACTCACACCGGGGCCTGGCGTGAGCAGGAGGCAGCAGGCTCTCGGGCTGCCGTCCTCTCACCACGGATCCGGGCCCAGCCCCTCCGCTTAAATCCAGTGAGCGGCAGGCCGAGGAAGAAGTCCGCGCGCCTCAGCCCCGCGCTTCCTGTGGCGCACGCCACCCCAGGAGGGAAGCAGAGCGATGCTCTCCGGTCTCCCAGCGGCCAGCAGTGCAGGGACACCCTTTACCTCCCCTCGGGGAACTCCTGCACCTGAGGGAATGCCTTGAGTGGCTGCGTCCCAACTGCCACCATCCCGACCAAAAGCCAGCCCGAGCCCGGCACAGGGAGAGGGGCAATCCCTTCCTCAGACAGGGAACCTCTAGGTCACGCACGCTGGAGACCGTGAAAATGCCCTCCCTGTTTAGACAATGACACAGGGGTTTCTGAGAGTTTCCATCAAAAGCATCCGAGTGCTTTCTCCTTTTTAAAATAAAATTTAAAAAGCTGGTTTCCAATGACTCAGCGATGTTACTTATAGCAGTGTGATCACGCTTTATAAAGATTTAGTCCTCTGGGGGCGGGAAAAAAAAAGAAGGAACAGAGCATGCGTTTGGCCGCAGATGGGAGAAAACCAGCTGCAGTGGTAAATGCACGGAGGCGGCGTGCGGCGTCACACGCGGAGCAGGATGTGCGATCGGAAGGTGTGTGTGGGGGGAGCTCATACCATATGTCCTGCGGCTGCTGCGGGCCCACTCCCATGTCAGGAGCAACGTGCTCCTCCCCAACACCCCCTTCCCCCCCACCGGCGCGCTCCACCAGGCCCCGGGACACTTACCAGGTACTGGAGCCGCTGGCGCTCCGTCTCGGGGGTGAACTCCGAAGACATGGGGATGATTTCTCCGTTTCTGACGATGATGGCCCTGCAACAGTGAAAGCGTACGGTCAGCAGCCGGCCTCCCAGGTGCCCCGGTTCTGTGTCCCCTCCCAGCTTGGCTGAGAACACGCATCAAATGCCAGCGGGAGACTTTCTTCTCTACCCCCATGCCCCCCCCCAAGGTTCCTCGTGACCAACTCCACCGCACACAGCGGCACAGCAGGTGTCACACTCCAGTGAGCATGTGTGCCCCTTGCCTGCTCGCTGGACCCACACCTCCGGGACTCACCGCCTAGGAGATGCTCATTGAATACAGGGGTGCGTGCAACAGGGGCTCAGGATAGACGACAAGCATTCTCCCATGGAACTTTCTGGGACAACGGGAATGCTTTCATTCTGGGCAGCCCTACCTGGCCGCGACATGGGGTCCTGAGCGTTTGAGTTGTGGTCAGCGCCACCGAGAAATGGAATTATTTTATTTGAATTAATTTAGCTTTAAGTTCACGCAGTGACAGTGACCAGTGTGTAATGCAGTCGACAGCACAGCTCTAGATCCCGGCTGCTCCGTGTCTGCCAGCCAGGAGCACCGGCTTCACCTTGGAACTTGCTGGAAATACAGACTCCCAGGTGCTGCCCTGGACTTACTGTATAGAATATGCATCGTGGCGAGATCCCGGCGACCCACAGGCTCATCAAGACTCTGAAAACACCCCAGATGTGAAGCTCCTGAGTTTCAGGGTGACATCCTGGGCCCAGGAAAATCCACTCTCATGCCGAGTGCAAGTTCAGTAAATTCACGCCCCAAAATGTGTCCAAGAGCTACTGCTGACGCCGGGACTTTGAGAGAACAGAGCTCCCCAGAGCAGATGTCTTGAGGAGGGGCTGCAGGCCCATAACCGCGGAGCCGCCTCTCCGAGTCCCATTCCTGGTGGGGCCTCCGGGTCTCAGACCCCGTTCTGAGGTGTCCCTGACAGCCACATCCCAGTGACCGTTGTGGTGGGATGCTGCCATCTGATGATAAATGGAAGTGGCTTGGGAGCTGCATCCTGTCCAAACCCAAAGCTCCCTGTTAGCGGGCGGCCAGAGAGGGGGCCTGGCACCTCCCCGGGGAAGGCCACAGGCAGACACTAAGGCCCGTGGACACACCTGAGGCCCGAGGAGCCCCGGACAGGACAGGACAGGACAGGACGTGCCGGTGCCGAGCATAGCTCCAGAAAACGCCGCCACGCTGGCTCTGGGAGGCCACGTTCTTTGTGCCAAGAAGGCCTGGCACTGCTCCCTCCCCTCCAGAGGCTGTTCCCAAACTTAGAAGCGGTCCGTACAAATGGCCACAGCTGTGGCTACCCCTGCCCCAACCCCTTCTCACCTGTGCCCAGTGGCTGCTGTCATAGAAACCGGTGGAGGTGGAGGGGGGCAGGCGAGGGATGAGAGGACAATACAAAGCTTGGGGGGCTTTAGAGAATTTTTGACACTGTGAAAAAAATGGAGATACTGAAGGGGCTGGCTCTGCGAAGGGGATGCCTCAGGCTTTGGTATTTGCATCACTCCTTATATTATGCTGCCAGAAGCAGGACACGTTAAAGAGCCCTTCTTATAGACCTGGGCCACTTGAAAACGCAATTTCACCCCCAACCCCCAAGCGGCACCCACTATTCGCAAACCAGTGTGAGCCCATTCAAGCGGCCTTTGTCCTCATCACCAGTGGAGAGTAACTACAGTCGGGGAGCAGGGAGTCTGATCGGGTGGAGAGACTGGAAGGGAAGGTCTAGGTTTGGGCCTCCACTGAAAGTCGCACAAAGGGCCGTGAGAACTTGGGGAACTAGAGCGAAAGTTGTTATGCAGTCAGTGCCAAAGGCAACCTTCTGTTTCAAAACGCTGCTTAAAAATAGTCTTAACTCTTTCTCGTCCCTTTCTCTCCGTGGCCTCTGGATCCCAGCTTCCAGGCTCAAACTAGGAAAGGTGGGCATTCGGGAAGGAAGGAAAGGATACTGTGAATCAGAGCTGGCAGGTGCCAGCTTCGCCCTACACGTGCCTTTGGCTCTGGGACCGGAGTTCTCGCCTATGAAGAGAAAGGGGGTGGGGGGACCAGGTTATTTCTCAGGTACCTTTCGGTCTACATTTCAATGGTTCTGAAAAGAGGCCCAACACACATGGGGGGAGAAATACGGGTGACTACAGTGACTCCTGTTCTCAGGAGGTGGTAATCACCACCACGTGGGTTCTACTAAACAGACAGCAAGACAGGAGCGCCGGGAGGGGAGCAGTCACCTCAGGGCCTCTCGTCAGTCCTGGGGGACCCGGAGCCCATGACGAGGAAGCCCCTCCGTGTGATGCGTCTGTGTCACCCGTCCCCTTGGAACAGGGCTGCACACAAAAGCCACGTATTCACGGGACGCCCTGATTCCGTTACACTAGGGGTGTCGAACTCAATCAGAGAAGGGGCCAAAATCTAAAATCCAGCCTAAATCGCGGGCCGAATGGTTTACTGAACAGTCATAAACTGACAATGTCATAAACTGACAGCGGAGTGCAGTGATGACAGCGCGGTGCGGGCCACACTGCAAGGCCTGGCGGGCTGGATTTGGCCCGCGGGCCTTGTGTTTGACACATGTGCGTTACACACTCGTCAGCTGCCAGCGATTCCAAATGTGACGTGAAACCGCACGTTTCCAGAGGGGAGGAGGAGATCCGGGGCGAGGTGACAGAGGAGGGACCGGTGGAAAGCCCTTTCTGACAGAGGGGGTGCCAGTTCTAAAGTACAAGGTACGGGGTATGCCCTTTGTCAGTCCTCATCAGACCTTGAGAATTCTGTCTGGATGCTGCAGGTGTGTCTGCCTCCTTCAAAGGTATTGGAAATGTGTCGATGGAGAAGGAAGCAGGGCAGCTGAGGGACAAGCCAGGGTGACCAGCATCCAAGGACAGCCGGGCTGGCGATGCCACTTGGAGGCGTCCAAAAATAGCGGAAGGAGGAAAACGAACCCCAGGAGCCTGGATTTATTTTGGGTGTGTTTCTAGTCATTCCATTTTCAGAACATCCGAGAAAAAACGTTTGCCAATAAGGTGAATCATGGAACAGGACCTCAAATGCATAATTAAATTTCTCAGCAAAAACATCCACACACAGAATGGCCAGAAAGCACACACAACACACGCGCGATCTCTGAGTGGCAGCAGAAACAAGCGACCACTCGCAGAGCACGAACTGAGTCAGATGCTCCCTGTTTTCTTCACAACCAGCCCACTCCGTCCTCACTCCACCCAGAGTCCTTTCTCAATGTCAGAATTCAGCCGCTGTCTACCAACATCTTGCTATACCAGCACCCTATTTTCCAGGCCAGGTAAAAGCCTCATAGTCATTGAAGAAAACTTTTTGAGGTACAAATTATTATTATTATTTTTTAAAAAGGCAAGGGATCCGTCTATAAATTAACACTGGTGTTGTCTGTCCTTTTATTTAAAAATATAACCAACGTTCCATAAAATCCATCCTTTTAAAGTAGGGGTGTCGAACTCAATCAGAGAAGGGGCCAAAATCTAAAATCCAGCCTAAATCTCGGGCCGAATGGTTTACTGAACAGTCATAAACTGACAATGTCATAAACTGACAGCGGAGTGCAGTGATGACAGCGCGGTGCGGGCCACATTGCAAGGCCTGGCGGGCTGGATTTGGCCAGCGGGCCTTGTGTTTGACACATGTGTTTTAAAGTATATAATTCAGCATTGTGTTTTCTTTTCAGTATAGTTACAAGGTTGTTCAACCAACACCACTACCTAATTCCAGGACAGTTTCATCACCTCAAAAAAAAAAAGTCCCAAGTCACCCCACTCCCCTCCTACCCTTGAGCCCCTGGCAACCATGAACCTGCTTCCTGTCGCCATGGATTTGCTTACTCTGGACATGTCACATCAATGAGATCACAGGCGGCCTTGTGTGTCTGGCTCCTTTCACTCGCCACAATGGTTTCGAGGTCTCTCCTTATTGCAGCACGCATCAGCACCTCATTCTTTTTGCTGGCTACGTGAACAGACCGCTGTATGGACATACCACATTGTGCCTGTCCGTTCACCAGCTGATGAACACGTGGGCTGTTTCCACTATTTGGCTACCTCGAATAATGCTGCTATAAACAGTGAGGTCCATTTTTGCTTTTTTTGAGAATATATGTTTTTCATTCTCTTGGCTACATATATGTACACCTAGGAACGAGTTTTCTGAGTGACATGCTAACTCTGTTTAACCTTTCGAGGGACTGCTGATGGATGTTCCAGAGTGGCTGTATCATTTTACACTCCCAACGGGTGGGTTTTAAAGCTTCTTCTTACAGGACCACAGGCTCCAAACTGAATTTATTTCTGAAGGTCCCACGGTGGTTTCTCACTTTTCACGGTTTTAAAAGCACTTGGCTGGGGAGGTTTTGCCTGCATGCTTCAGCTCCAGTGCGCACATCGAACACTTAATGGTTCATTTCCCACTGGCACCCGAGGGCGTATCTTCTGTTCTTAAGTGCAGGGTCGATGCCTGCACTCCGCAGCAATCCACACTATTCCCCCAGCACAAATACACACGAACACTTTTGAAGCCACAAAGCGAATGTATTTTTCTCCCTGAAGCAAGTATCCAGACAGGGTGAGGCCACCAAAGTCATTTATTTTTTCCTCCAGTGTAGTCATTTTTGGAGTAGGATGATCTCCCCCGCCCGCCACCAGTTTCTTTTTCTTTTTCTTGAATAACATGACTACAATAGCTCACTGTGTGTACGCTCAGGCAGGTGGGACAGGCAGAGCCTGGGAAGCAGTCTATTTACTAATGCACTGCATCGGGCACACTCACGTTAGGATTGTGCCCAATTCTGACCCCTCGACTTAAAAAAGGCAAATCGATGGAGCCATGGAACAGGATCCCAAGAAGAGAAATAAAAACAATTCAAGGGGTGGAAGCAATTTTGGTGTTTTAGCCTGAAGGAAAGAATGATGAGTGACTGGGTCACATTCTCCTTCACGTAATCTGAAATGGGCTTATTCAAAGAACGGTGGGTGACTGGTCTTCATGCTCAGGATAAAACAAACAAGAGGCAATTCTATTTAAATCAAATCAGTGAAATTCCGTGGCTGGAAATGGCAGAAGAGTTTCCTGATCTTTGCTTTATATACTGACCAGAGTCCGCGGGCCTCCACCCCTGGAATTCTTCATAACGACTTGCAGGAGCCTTGTCTAGATTTGCCTGCCAAGAGTCCCGAGGCAGCCTCTGCTGCTGCTTTACAAAGCTATAAATCAGGAGTTACATCTGCTGCGTGAGAACAAAGCCCAATCAACCCACGGACAGCTCCTTCTAGACTGTAAACTGTATTGAGAAGGTCTGGCAACTACACTGTGTTCGTGAACCCGGCATTCTGCCACAGGCCCGGCTCCAATGAAGCTGCATGAATGCACCTGGCAGGGCAGGTGGCCTCACCTGTGGCCCATGATTCGGTCACAGGCTGATGCCTTACCGTCAGCCCTCTGCCTCCACTGCCAATGGTGACCCTGCGTCAGTTCCTTACGTAACACAGGTTTGGGAAGCCCATTTCTCGTGCACTGAGCATAAACATCAGCTGGGTTTTCGGAGCCAGATGATGCACAGTGGAAAGTGATGAGGGTTTCTGAGACTCAGTTTTCCCCACCTGAAAATGGGACAATAGCTTGCCCTGGCTGTGCTAATTGGAATGTCACCATTGTACAACAACAACAACAAAAGAAAAGATTGCAGGATCAATTCCCTGTCAGGGCACATATGGGAGGCAAGCGATCAATGTTTCTCTCTCACATTGATATTTCTTTCTCTATCTTATGTTTCTCTCTTGCTCTCCTCCTCACCCCCCAAAAAAATCAATTAAAAAAAACAACAACAAATTTTCAGGTGAGGATTTGCAAAAAAAAAAAAAAAAGACAATACCACTTCAGATTAATGAGTTTATGTGCAAAAGGACTTTATAGCTTATTAATGGTGCTGCTGGAGTTAACAGAAATTCACATATCAATAGGTCAAACTAGTATAATCAACCAGGTAAAACTGTTACTTTGCACAATAACTGTCCACAGTTGTGACTCTAAGAAACTTCATGAATGAAAAAACAAATTGCATTTAGTGACCTCGCTTAGGCGAAATAAGCCAATCAGAGAAAGATAAGTATCACATGCTATCACTTATAGGTAGAATCTAATGAATAAACTAAAATGATGGGGGAAAAAAGATAGATCCAGAGACATAGAAGCATGGAACAGACTGAAGAATTTCAGAGGGAAGGTGGGGGTAATGGGTAGAGACTAACCAAATAACTTGCATGCATATATGCATGACCCATGGACTTGGTGATGGCCAGGGAGAGGGGGTGCAGGGTGGAAGGGGTCAATAAGCAAACAAACAAACAAACAAACAATCCCACAAACAAAGGGGGCATCTTAATACTTTCAACAATAAAGATAAATTAAAAAAAACGACATGCTGATTTCCCATTGCCACTTCAGTCATGTGTTCAGATTCCCCCAGAATTCCACAGAGAAGAGAGAGACTGACAGTGTAGTATCGGAGCATTCCTTCTTCTCTTGATCACTAGCTTCAAAGCCCTGCTCATTAGGATTAATGCCATAACCTCAACATTTCCCCACACATCTCTGTAATTCAAGATTTTATTTTGACAAACAAGTATAGGAAATCCCCTTTCTATGCAAAAATTCTACTGAACCCTTAATATATCTGAAGTTATTGCAATTGTCCAAGTGAACAATGAGCGTCTGGACTATGTCTATGGAAGCAGGTAGGAGAGTCTTAGAAATGAAATGCATTAACATTTTTTATTCTATGTGTATTTACCACGTGCACATAATTTAAAAGTGTATTTTCCCAAGCAAAGAAATGAGAAGGTCTGGGAACCTGCTGAGGTCCCCAGCCTGTCAGTAGGGGATGATGGTGCTACCAACAACAGGAGCGACGGGAAGAGAAGCCCGCCTGGGGGAGGTGACGCTGGGTGTGCTGAATTCGAGGTTGGTGGGTACAGAGAGGGAGGTATGACTGCGGTACTGTGGGATGAGGTCAGAAAAACAGGCCTTCTCTGGCCAGCTCACTCAGTTGCTTGGAGCATCATCCCACACACCAAGGGTCACCAGCTTGATTCCTGGTCAGGTTGCAGGTCTGGTCCCCAGTTGGGATGGGTACTGAAGGCAACTGATTGATGTTTCTCTCTCTCTCTCTCTCTCTCTCTCTCTCTCTCTCTCTCTCTCTCTCTCTTTCTCCCTTCAATAAAAACATATTTCTTTTTTAAAAAAGGAAAGAAAAATAGAATTATGTTTATATTAGAGTGAAAACTGTGGAATTAAAACAAGTGTTCCAAGGGATGTATATAGAAAAGGTGGGGATGAACATTAAGTGAGAACATGTAAAGATGGGCTCATTCTCTCATCCACCTGGTGAACTCTTGTCACAGAACAAGTCAATGAATTAAAGTTGGCCTCTATAGTATTTCCCATGGAACACTCTTCTGCATGATAATAGGAAACCACCCCAACAATTCAGGCTCAAAAGAGTTTGGAAAGCACTTTTTTTTGAACCTACCACCATGTGCTGCTGCTGTTCAACACCGGACATCTATGCAACCTTCCCCAATCTGACCGAGAGAGGAACATCTTCACTTTTTTACGTCACGTGGCTCAGATTCAGGATGGCTGCATTGAACGAGTTACAGTCCAGAGACACAGCGAGCGGCACTCTGGGGAGCCCCACTCCTAACTACCAGAAGCCTTGTGAGATGAAAAACCAGGGTTGCTCTCTCTTGTACAAAGGCGGCAGCAAGAGTCTCTCTCGGATCCCATTTTCTTTTCTGAGACGCACTTTATACACAGAACTGCAAAGGCCGAGGAAGAGGCTAAGGTAGGGGCTGCCGGGAAGAAAGCTCAGCTCCCTCCCTCCACCCCACTCTCTGGCTTTCTCCATGCTGGCTCTTCTCGTAAACAGCGGGCAGGTCAGAGAGCTCGGGCCGTGCTCTTGCTGCTCTGGCTGCAACTTGTTCTGACTGGAAGCGTGGGGGCTTTCTTGCTCTGGTTCTCATTTTAGTTTTGTATTTGCTGATTCTCTGGAACGCCTTTCCCTCATCACCAGGATGAGGGGGAAGGAGGCAAATAGGCTTGGCGTGTCCTAAGCTTTGGATCTGATTCTAGCTTAGAGGACAGAAGACTTCATCGTGGTCCAGCCTGGCTCACAGAGGGACTGCACTGGGGCTTACGACCAACATTTGTTACTTATGCACTGTGTTCCTCTGCCTCAGCCTCTGTCCATCTAGTTCTCTGTTTAACTTTTTGGGATTGGTAGGCAGGGTCCAGAATAGGAATTAAGAATTCATTTCCACTTCTCAGCCATGCAGCTGCTTCTTCTTCTTCTTCTTCTTCTTCTTCTTCTTCTTCTTTTTTTTTTTTTTTAATATTTTTTATTGAGTTTTTACAGAGAGGAAGAGAGAGGGTTAGAGAGTTAGAAATGTCGATGAGAGAGAATCATCGATCAGCTGCCTCTTGCACACCCCCTACTGGGGATGTGCCCACAACCAAGATACATGCCCTTGACCAGAATCGAACCTGGGACCTTCCAATCCACTGGCTGACGCTCTATCCACTGAGCCAAACCGGTTTTGGCCATGCAGCTTCTTGTTCCTCCCTGGACCTTGAAGTAACGAGGTTGAGTTTGACATCAATCCCTGCAAAATGTTGTCATCTAAAGCTTCTCCAGTGGATCTCATTCTGCACCTAGGAATCACTTTGACGTCTAGCCTAAGAAATGCATATTGGACTTTACATTTTCTCCACACTCAGACCATTAGTATGGGGTTCATTCAAGATCCCATTTCTTCCAATGGGAAGGCCAAGGACAGGTGATATCACCAAACTATCAAAAGCGTTCACAAGGCTAAAGCCAAGAATAGGTTTATATTTATGGAATATGGTGAAGCCAATAGAAATGGCCTTCTTTAGGTATAGGTGAAAAAGTGAAGTGACTTAGGAAGAGGCTAATTAGTTATTTGAGAGCAAAAGTATAATAACACTGATAGATGACAAAGCCAACGAAGTACTATTTTATTTCTGATCGAGAAGGGGAAAATAACCATGAGTTACAAGAAACCAAACAAGCTAAGGCCTCAGGCAGGTGAAGAGAGTCCAGAAGAGAAGTTGGCTGCGACAAATGGGGTCGAGTCCTCCAGCCTCCACAGATCACCCACAGCTCGGGCCCTGAACGTCCTTTAGAATGAGGCTGTCCCAGCGCAGTGAGGAATCTGGGAGGTGAGCCCCAAGACTGGAGAGAGGAAATCGGGTCCAGGGAGACAACAGATTCTGTCACTAAGGGTATCAGCTGGAGGAAGACTCTGTGGCATGGCTGCTGGGAAGGTGAGAGTGGGCGGAAGATGCTGTCTTCACAGGGAGTGGAGCGGGCATCGGCGCTATATCCCCTGGGTCATTTCAGTTCTGAGTGGTGCCATGTGTGAACAGTGAAACTTCATTAGAACCCCGCCACAGACCTGAACACTGGGGGGCTCCCACCAGCTCT
The DNA here is from genome assembly GCF_964339955.1 of Pipistrellus hanaki. Lineage (NCBI taxonomy): Eukaryota > Metazoa > Chordata > Mammalia > Chiroptera > Vespertilionidae > Pipistrellus > Pipistrellus hanaki. The sequence continues at coordinate 135,418,154 of NC_140505.1, read as the reverse complement.
GAAGGGTGTTAAGGACACTAGGGATGTGCATTCTTAAGAAGGTTTGTGGAGGATTATAGTAAGTGCTTCTTAATATCGGGAGGACTGTCAAGTGGAAGAGTATGTGATCATCTCTGGATGGTAGAAATACATCTTTCTTTTTCCTTTTTTTTTTTTTTTCATTTCATAGAGGAAGGGATATAAACATCAATGATGAAGGAGAATATTGATTGACTGCCCCCTGCACACCCTCTACCAAGGTTTGAGCCTGAATCTTGGGCATGTGCCTGACTGGGAATTGAACTGTGATCTCCTGGTTCATAGGTTGACACCCAACCGCTGAGCCACACCTAGCCAGGCTCTTTTTTTCTTTTCTTAGTATATATTTTTAATAGATTTCAGAGAGAGGAAGACAGGGGAGAGTCCAGCCGGAAGAGGGGTTTAGGGAGAGCGTGGGCCACCAGGAAAAGCCACCTCACAGACAAGGCCCGGCAGAGAGGCCTGGGGCATGGGCAGCTGTTTGAATCTACAAGTGTGCGGGCAACCGAGACATCTCAGTGTGAGGTGCCTCAGCCATATGGCCTGCTGCCCCCACTCTCCCTCCTGCTCCGAAGGTTCAGTTATGAATCTGGATTATGAAGGTTTGAGGACAGGAAAAGAGGAAGAGCATCACCAACACAATCAGGAGAGTGACCCTTGATGGATAAACACTTTGCGTTTTATGGGAGTAGCAGCGCCCAAAGCAGAAACTTTCACCCACGGAACAGAGAAATAACATCCCCACTGTCCACACAAGAATGATAGGGAGTATTTACACTCTGGGCTAGTACATTGAAAATAAATATATTCGGGTGAATTAAAATATCTTAATTGCTACACAAACTAATAGTTACTTCGAGTTTAATTCTTCCTCAGGCAATAAAATAAAAATAAACCAGTTCACCCTTCTATATGTTGCACAGAAACGAAGAAAAAAAAAATGAAAAGGTAAATCTTCTGGAAAAAAAAAACCCCACTCTAGTAAGTCCACACGTCTCCATCAGCGCTCTCTCTAATTGCTCCTCAGCCTCCCTCCTCACACCCAAAAGTCCACCACAAATGTGTCCCTGTAGACACACCGTTTTCAATGTATTTTTTCCTGGGGGCAAGGTTCAAGTTGTCAGCTTGTTCTTACAATAACCCTGTTAAAGAGGCTCTGCCTACCCTAACCCCACTTCACCAAACACTCCAGAGAAACACAATCCATCAAACCCCTTGTTTCTGCGCCCCAATGTCTGTGGACCTATTCACGTTCACATGTCGAATGTTTAGCATCCATCAGCACGTCACACACTCCACAGGACAAGCGGCTCTAAGAGCACGGTCTCCCGGCTCCCACTGGCCGGCGCCATTCACAGCCACCTCTCCAGGGAGAGACGCAGATGGAGGCTTTCCGCAAGCAAACTTGCCCCTCCTCGGCCTGGTGCAACGGAGGAGGGAGGCCGAGGAGCAATTAGAGAGAGCACCGATGGAGACATGTGTTGTTATTTGAAACGCAAGGCTGCTGTTCAAAAGGCTGAACGGTGGTGCTTGGAGTGAAGTGCTTACCGCTGCCCCAGAGCCCTAAGGGAAGGCGCCCCCATGGCAGTCACGTTCCTTTGGTTCACACTTTCTCGCGTCTGGCTGGGATCCCTCAGCCTTTCGTTGCCGTTGTGAGGGCGCTTTCATGAGAGGCCGCGCCTTCATTTGGTTTCCAGATGGGTGGCTCTGGGAAGCTGCGAGCGCTTTGAAGGACATCTATTTCTGCCTGGAGGTCACGCGAGCCTCACAGATGAAACCGATCTGAGCGTGACTCATCGGTGCCCGCGGAGTTCTCGCCAAGGGGAGGCCCCGCACGTGTGGGGTGGTTTCTGCCCTAACACAGCGTGTGTGTTTATCTGCAGTTAGGACTCCTCACCAGTTTTCGGAGTCTAAGGAATTTAAAAGTGATCTACAACGCGTGTCCATCGGAGAACGAAGGCGGGAGGATTCGCCGGGCTAAGGAACCCCCAAAGAAACTCAACGTCTCCACCGAATCTGTGTTTGTTCTCTCCTGGCCCTGGGACAAAAGCTTGGCCAAAGCATCCCAGGAATGTCTGAGGTTAGAAACCCCGTTAGTTTAACCGTTTCATTTCAGGGATGGAGAAACCAAGAAGAGGGAGGTTAGCAGGCGAGCCAGGCCGAGACCCAGGACCTCACATTCACCTCGGGGTTCTGTCTTCAGTGCTGAGCCTCCTCCTGCTCGTGGCAGACCGTTCCCATAGAAACGCCCGTGTCCCGAGCACCTAGGGCCTCCCCCGATGCCTTCTGCCACCCGGGGCCAAGGCCAGGGTCTTCCCAGGCCCGCTTCCCACCTGGGACCAGCTGCCATCCTTCCTGCCTGCACCGGGCTCCAGCCCACCCTCTCTCTTCTCTCCTTGGTGAAACCCAATAGCTCGGAGAAGGCTGGACTCGGGCGAGTTTCCCTCCAGACAATTACCGGGGACAAAAATAGTGAAATGAGAACAGACGGGAGTGACCCAGAAGGAGCTCGCGTGCACCAGAGAGCGCACTGAGCCTGGAGCGGTGCGCGGAGAGGGGCCTCGGGGACGGCACAGTCCCCCGGCTCCTGTCCCACATTGCCGAGAGGGACGCACGCACTGCTCCCTAATCGAAGGGTGCCCTAAATTAGCGCGAGGCGACTGTGGCTGCAGACGCCAGACAGAGCCACACCGCCGATCTGAAGCGAATCTGTCTCAGCCGCCGGGAACAGCTTCCTAAACACACAGCATGGCGGCTCAGCCTCCAAAGGAACCTGAGCGCTTTCACCACAAAAATTTGAACGTAAACCCACGTCGTGACCTTGCATGTAAGGGGAGCCCTGGTAACACCGACCACACTTTTACCGATCAAATCGGAACCTCCAAGACCTTGTTTTCTTTTCCTGTTGGCAAATATTCCCAGAGTGGCCACCCCGGGCCAGGCACGGGCCCTGGCAGGGACCCGGAGAGCAGTCTGCATGGCACGGAGCTCACAGCTTGGGGAGGCAGGGGTCTGGGTGGGAGGTGCTGGGACGCTTCGGGCAGCCGGGCCAGGAGGGGACCAGGAGGCCCGAAGGACCGGCAGCAGGGAGCCAGGGAGAGAGCAGCTCGGGCGGAAGCACCAGCGTGTGCAGGGACTCCATACGGGTGCGCACTTGGCGAGTGTGACAAAGGGTCCGTGAGAGCATGGGACGGGCGTGGGGGGCTGGAGAGGTGGGCAGAGGACCTGGCAGGCATCGCAGGGTTCAAACAAGACCAACAATGAGCTCCGGAGGGCTTAGGGCAGAGGTGCGATCGTTTATGAAGATGATTCCCAGTGCGTGTGGCCCGTGGCCTGGGAGGACAGAGCTGAAGAGGGAACGAGCACCTGGTGCTGAAGTCTGGCGGGGAAGTGCCAGTCCTGACCGAAGGAGGCAGTGGAGGCCCCGAGAAGCGACGTGCTCCTGATGTCTCCGCGGTCAGGGCCGACGGACACGGGTCTGCCGGCGGTGGGTTTGGGATGGTGCGGGAGGCGTGTTTATTAGGTGCCGTTTCCCCACAGTTAGCCACGGCCTTCAGACTCCAGGTCCCCGTGCACCCCCAGTTAGTGTCACCCCAGACTAAGGGCACCTACTCGCCCAGGCCCCTTTAAAGAAGGTTATACAGCCCACATGGCATCACGGTGCCACGGGCTTTTCAAACAGCCATCCTATTTACAAACCAACAGCCTGGGCAGAGATGAGCCTGCTTCTGGGAGCGCTTTGGGGGCGGAGGGTGGGGGTGGGAGGAGAGATACAATCAGGATAAGATTTGATTCCTGCTTCAAATGAGCTCTGGCCTGCTGGGGAGAGATGCGCCGTTGTGCTGCCGTGTGGGAAGTGAAGGCGCCCCTGAGCCCCTGGCACCCAGAGGGGCACCGGCGGACAGGGAAGACCTCGAGGAAGAAGTGACGCAACAGGCAGGTCTTCTATAATAGAAGACTCCCCGGGAGCTGCTCTCACAGAGCCTGGAGGACAGCAAGTTCCGGGAGTGTGAGGATGTGGCTGGCACTGCCAGGGCTTGGGTAGAAGGAGATGAAGGCAGAGAGAGGCGGACAAAAAAAGCTAAGGAGTCTGCACTTGACTCTGAAGATGAGAGGTCACCCAGCGTTAAATAGGGGCGGGGGCGGGGGGAGGAGGCGCCAGCATGTTAGCGCCTGACTAGGAGCCCGTGAGAGGAGCGGGTCCCTGTAAGGCTCCTAGGTGGAGTCCACCGAAGATGCTGTGGCTCTTGGCAGGCATTGGTGGCAGACGCGGTGGGGGAAGGGAGAGGAGAAAGAGCCGTCACGGGAAGTTACCTAGATTTCCAATTTAGGGCAATGGGATGCGTGGTGGCACCTTAAACAAGATTGGAACAGGGGGCAAAGGGCTCCATGTGGGAGAAGAACACCCCTTTAGTCTTGGACATTTTACGCATAAATCAGTTTGCAGAACATACTTATTCAGACTTCCCCTTGCTCAAGAAAGGATTTAAACGGAAATTACCCAAATACACACCAGATACAGAAATACACGTGGAAATTAAAATGAGGGGAGATCAGACGCAGCAAAGAGTTAAGTGAATAAAAAAACAAACAAACATGTGTGCCGTGAGGCTTGTAACTTTCCCGGAAGCACCAATGCTCCCCGACAGGCAGCGCCGAGACAACCACGATCCTTCATTATCGCGGGTCCAAGGTGAAGACCGGCTGTGTCCCGCGGAGCACACAGGAGAGAAGCCCTCCGTGCACTCGGACTGAGGCGCTGAGCGGAGAAACGAACAGGTGCCTCGGCCGGACCCCTGCCGTAACACAGCAGCGTTTGTCCCCGTGGCGTGAGGAAGCTCTATGATTAGTGACAGAGCCAGGACCGGAGCCCAGCGAGGCTGTGTCTCTAGAGCAGCGGTCGCCAACCTTTTGGACTTCAGAGACCAACAACCGCTGCTCTAGAATCTGTGCTGTTAACCACAAGTTCTTTTTTTTTTTTTTTCTTCTTTTTTTCTTTTTTTTTAAAAATATATTTTATTGATTTTTTACAGAGAGGAAGGGAGAGGGATAGAGAGCTAGAAACATCAATGAAAGAGAAATATCGACCAGCTGCCTCCTGCACCCCCCCACTGGGGATGTGCCCGCAACCAATGTACATGCCCTTGACCGGAATCGAACCCGGGACCTTTCAGTCCACAGGCCGACGCTCTCTCCATTGAGCCAAACTGGTTTCGGCCAACCACAAGTTCTTATCTGTTTCATGGACAGGGCCTTGGTGACAAGATTTTGTTTAAATAAAGGCTCTGAGAAGTAACTAATAGAGTCCAGCCATTTTTTCAGACGACCTATGGATACTGAGAACCAGCGCAGCCCATTCATTGGCAAGCGGGACCCTCTGTCCCTGACAGACTGGTGAGAACGAAGGCGGTGAGGCGCCAGGTCCGATTCACAGAGAACGTGACTGAGAGAGGAGAGGGAGAACTAGACACAGACTCTGACACAGAAAAGAGCGGACACGCTTGGCTCCAGGTGGCGGGAGGGAGCGGGACACACACAGAGAGATGAGCCCTCGGGAAAGTTAATTGCAAGAACCCAGTTTCTGCAGGCGGGCCTGGTTGTGGCCTGGGGCTGGGAATGGTTTCCCCTCTGCAGCTTCACAAGCCTCCTCGTGGCCCGGGATGCCTCCGCCAGAGGAAGGGGGCCGAGAGCCGGGCGGCCACACGGCCTGACCTAGAGGGTCGGGCAGGCTCGGACCAAGCAGCCTGACCGAGGGCCTCCTGTGCCCCTGGGCTCCCGGGGAGCGTGACCTTGCCTTCTCAGCCCAGTCTTGCAAGAAAAAGAAAAAAAAAACCTTGTTATTTTTCTGTCACATGCCTGGAGGCTTGTAAAGGGATTTGCTAAAAAAGCACTAATTTTTCTGTGCTATCAGAGACACCCATTGCTTGCCAAACAATAGGTAAAAAACAAAACAAAACAAAAATCCTATCAGAGCTGCCTGGCTCGCCCCCCAAAGCACCGAAAGTTACCTGTCAGCCTTGTGGAGCCCTCCCTGAGCACAGGGCCCCGGAATGTGCTGGCCTGGCCCCAGTAGGCTGCTCACCGCCACTCGGGAAGCACAGAGTTCCAGGGTCCAGAGCTCATAGTTGGCAGCATCACTGGCTAAGATGGCTCACACCCCACTGAGCAGCTCCGGAATGCTGTCTGAGAAGTTCACAGTATGCTTCCCATCAGCCCAAAAGCTAGGGCAGCCCCTTCCTAGCCATCTGCACTGCAATGCAAAGTTTATCTACCTCACGTCATCATGTTGTCATAAACTAAGCTCTATTAAAGTGGCTAACTCTGGTATTAGCAGTAATAGCAATAAGTTAATAATCAATACTAAGAACTAACATTTATTAAGTGCTTTCTCTATAGAAGATATTGTCTAAATATTTCACATGCATGCAATCAGTATGTCATAGTCAATGTTTTATACGTGTATTATACGTTTTGCGTCTCTATTTTATTGATTACCAGTCTCCTGCCCGCCTCCCCTACCCTGTTCTTGAAATGCAAGCTTCATTTGGTCAGGAGTTTTTGTTTCCATTATTTTTTAATTGATTTTAGAGAGAGGAAGGGAGTGAAAGGGAATTCAAACAGAGGATGCTTGGCTTTAAACCCTGTACTTTTAGTCAATCGTTAGTCTTTTTTGACTTTCTATTTTAATAGAGACAATAGCCAACATGTATTACTATGAGCTTACTATGTACCAGATAAACGAGATCATTGCCTTGTGTGTACTGTCTCGTTCAGCAGCACAGTTCCCCATGGGAGGCTGTTGTTATTCTCATTGGACAGAGGAGCACACTGGGTCTTAGAAGATCTTGCCAGAGTCATGCTGTGCATCTAGAACTCCCTCAGGCCATGAGCTCCAGGTGCCCGCTCTGGGTGACCACCCACCCCGAGTCCTGCTCGTCCGCCACCCAGAGCGCCCCACGTGCACTTTGGCGAAGGGCCTCCCAGCCCCGCCCTGAACACTGTGTTTTGATGTGCACGTCCCTTCCTCCGCCACGCTGTTCTCCGGAACAACCCACACAGGTCTTGGGTTCACACACATGATGACTGAGTCAAACAGCAGTGACACCCGTCTGAGGCGCGGAGCTGACCTGGATCAGAACCACACCGAGCCATGACCCAGAAACCCTCTGCTCGGGAGGGAGGGAGGCAGGCGGCTCCTGAGAGAGATCCTGTGGGTGGGGTCAGAGGGGTGAGTAAGAGCATCTGAGGGCGGGTGAGGCTCTAGAGGGTAAAACATGACACTGATCCCAGTCCCTGTCACCCGTGCCGCCCACTGAGGCAGCTGCAGCAGCAGCTGTAGGACTAGAGTGAACGGCAGTCCCCATGATAGCGGCCTAGGGAAAGGTTCCTCTTTGCCTTAAGCAAGCCCTGCCCACTGTTTTGTGTGTCTAGGTTAACACACCTTAGAAATGCGGGCCCTTTGGAGACATAACTACATTCAAGGGAGCGCGTACTCTTGTTAACTATCTTGTAATCAGGTCATGGAGATTCTCTCCCTGCCCCTTCTCCCACCTTCATGTAATCTTCCTCACACCCCCTCCTTCGTCCCAAACATATAAAAGAAACAGCAAGCCAGTCCTTCTCCAGAGCACCTGCTCTCTCTATTGAGGCCTTACGTCCAGGCGTGTCCTCCGTTTGACTCAAACTCTTTCCACAGGGCGGACATTCTTGTGTGGACAATGACTACATTTCCCAGCCGTCGTCCCTGTTTCTCAGATGCACCTGAGCTCTAGCCAATGGGCAGCCTGCCGGCATGATGTGTGCCTCGCCCGGCCAGGCCATGGAACCTTCCTGAGCTCCCTCCATGCTCTTGCTCCCTCCAGCTGACTGGATGGAGATCCCTCAGAGACCTTGGGGGCCAGGGGTTAAAGGTGGCGGACCCCCCTCAGCCAGGGTCCCCCACATGCCTGCAAGAGACAAAGCCATCGCTTCTCTAGGCCAGGGAATTTGGGGTCTACTGTTTTCACACTTAGCCTACCCAAGATGTGATTGTAGAGCGGAAACACTCGTACCTTTCCTCATACAACTCATAAAAAAAATACTCACACACACACACACACACACACACACACACACACACACCAGCCACGATATTTTTAAGGTTCTCCTAAAGTCATAAAAATGGTGCTTCAAGGGGACCTTAACAACCAGATGACTTAGAATATTCTCATTAGGTGGTAATATGGTTAATGCCTAAGTGCTTTCCCTAAGAGAGAACCCACTCTTCCCCACTGACAGCTCCCAATGAGCATGCACTGAGCACAATGACAATGCAGCAGTTACCTGGCTCTGAGCGTGGCACTGGCCTGGCCCTGTGCAAAGAGCTGCCCACTACCTGCCCGTTTAATCTTCACCGGGGTCCTTCTGTCACCTCCATTCAGAGATGGCAGTCCTGAGGCACTGCCAGCATGGCACTGCCCCGCGGTCACACACAGCTAAACGCCTCAGAGCCAAGGTGTGTGAGTCTCTACTCTGTCCTCCTGAGGCTGCCAGCTCTGTACTGCCTCATGGAGAGCAAGCCTCGCCCCTCCATGTCTGTAAAAACCCAAAGACCTCTTTTCTATCAACATGTTATTTTGCCACACAGCTGGAAAAACTCTCTGGGTTTGAGTTTCTGTCATCCCTTCCAACCCGGGTCCAAACCCCTTCGCCATTTTGCTCTCTGTGGAGGCCCCCGCCCATTCACACGCATGCTGGGATGTGCTGCCCGGAGAGGGACTTCGCGTGTAAAACCAGATTAATGCCGGTACTTCCCCGGAAGGGTCGGTGTGAAGATTAATTAGGTTATTCACGTACAGCCCCAGTCATAAGAAACGGCACTTGAGACAAAGGAAGCCGGCCGAAAACGTTAGCTGTTACTGGCCTCATCTTCAAAGGCGGAAGGAAGCCTAGGATGATAGTGGGTCTGGGGTCTGCATCACATCACCGGTCAGACGGATGTGACTGTCCACTTACAGCTTTTAAAAATGGGAGCCATTGAGAAGTTGAGTCTCCCCTATCCTGATAGTGTTTATTTTTGTTGTTTTCCTTTTCAACGGATATTACACTTCACCTTGACTATGGTTAGCTTCTCCTGATTGAGTTCAGCCCACCCTCCCAGGCACTAAAGACCCGTGTCTTCTCTCTCTCTTTTCTTGTTTGTTCGATCCCTCCACAAACCCTAGCTCTCCAACTTCCCCTGACCCAACAGTCTGCTCTCTGTCTATGAGACTGTCTCTATTGTTTGTTAGTTCATTAGAGTCCACCTGGAAGTAAAATCATATGGTGTTTGTCTTTCTCCGACTGGCTTATTTCACTTAGCACAGTGGTCGGCAAACTGAGGTTCTCGAGCCACATGCGGCTCTTCGGCCCCTTGAGTGTGGCTCTTCCACAAAATACCACGGCCTGGGCAAGTCTATTTTGAAGAAGAGGCGCTAGAAGCACTTTTAAGTTTAAAAAATTTAGCTCTCAAAAGAAATTTCAAGCCTTGTACTGTTGATATTTGGCTCTGTTGACGAATGAGTTTGCCAACCATTGAGAGCATAATGCTCTCCAGGTCCGTCTCTGCTGTCACAAAGGGTAAAAGTTTTCAATCCTGTTCATTCGCCTTACTTGGTTTCACATCGAGGGCAAATCAGAGGATCGGGACCTGAAAATCTTGGTGTGGCCAAGAGAGCCCCAAAGACAAAGCTGTGGTGTTCCCTGCTAGAAAGACCCGCCCCCCCCCCCCCCCCACACACACACACGTACTCACTGTTTCACCTGATCTCGGCCACCAAGGTCACCCTCCTGACCACAGTTACCCCGTGCCCGCATTCATAAGGGCAAACATTCCATTTCTACGAACTCCATGAGCCTCCCCAGCCCTGTCCCTCAGCCTCTAGGAATAAAGGGAAGTTGTTAGAAGCGCAACTTGGTTGGGATGGGGAACCACAGCCAAAACCCCACTGTGTCAGGGGCCCAGCCATGGGAGACCAAGGCCCTCACAGAGTCATGCCTGCCCCGTTTCCAGCAAGGCAATCCTCACGGGGCATGGGCTGGGCTGGGGGTTTCAGAACTGCCCAGCCATCCGTGGGAGTCTGAGCTAAGGAGTGGGTCATGCAGGAAACATCTGTACCATGTTTTGAGGACAAGGACTATGTTCCAGAGGACCGAGCTGGTGGAAAGGCATCGCAGCTTGCTGGCAGGTGCCAGCGGCCCGACCTCAGGGAGCAGTGTCAGAGGCTTTAGGGGAAACGCTGCCCCCGAGGCTGCCCTGCCTGTGGGGACTGGGGGGTGCCTGACAGCCTCCAGGGTGAGCCATTCTGGCCTCGGGCCAGGAACAGCTGCAACTTCTAAACCCTGAGGCCACACGGCTCCTTGCGGGCCCTCTCAGATGCCAGGGGTAGACCTGAGAGCAGCCATTCTTCCTTCCGTCAGCATCACCAGGAGGGATTGCTAAGAGATCACCAGCCCCGCCCCATGGGGGTCTGATTGAGCAGATCTAGGGCAGAGGCCTAGAACTTACTTTTCTAACAAGTTCCCAGTTGCTACTGATACTGGTTTGGGGACAACACTTAGAACCACTGACTCAGGGCAAGGGGTATCAGGGAAAGATTTGGAAAACAAAACCAAAAACAAAAACAAAAACTCCACCCAGGGTGAGGACAGGGAGGCAGTCCAGAGGGAAAGGGCCTCTTGGGTGCCCTCCACGCAGACAGCGAGTGGCTGGATAGGAAAAGCAAAGACTTTTGCACTGGGGCGTGGTCTCAATTAGTGACCAAGGGGTGGTAATTTTCTCTCTTCTAATCCCTCTGCAGGTGTGGGTGTGGCTAAGGGATAATGTAAAAGATGGGAGCCATGCAGAAAAAGGGCAGAAACAGAGATTCAACCCTTCTGGCAGAGAACGGGGGTTAACTTCGGTTCCTCTCCATGCTCGCTCTCAGATTCTTGTCAAACGAAGTGAGAGGGGTGCTGAACGCACTGTCGTTCCCAGAAGATCAACTGTATTTCTGAGCCCCGGGGCAAGGATCCTGTCCGGGCAGCAGCGCCCTGGCAGGTGTGGAGCCACGAACCACTTGTGAGCAGCCAGCGCTTCAGGAAGGCTCCGTCCTGGCCATTCCCGCCCACGCCCACCAGGAGGAACGCACCGCTCTTCACACTCACACGGGTGTGAGGCAGCTACATCGCGTTTCATCCTCTTACCCACGGGGAGAGGGGAGAAACCCGAAAGAGAGGACGGTGCTGAGGTTTAACGGGTTCTGAGTCTAGAAACCTAAGTCACATTTGACACCTCGCTCCTCTCCGTGGGAACGTGTGGACTTGCCAGAGGAATTCAGCTCTGAAGGAACAGGGAGCTGTAACTTAATGCTGGGACACTGAGAACGAGGGAAAGAGGAATGGATGAAGCCCACGCTGGCTGGCCTCGGGGCTTTGTGGGAAGGACCCTCGGTGGATGCTTGTCCGCTCCTGGATGGGGAGCTGCTGCGAGAACACATTTGACCTCCCTGCCCTTTCCCCGGGAGGACCTTCCGGACTGTGAAGAGGGCCCCGCACCCCCAGAGCCTGGGACGCATTTTGAAAAAAGTCAAGATGCTTGCGGCCGAAGAACTTGTAAACACGACAAAATGGGGACCTGGGTTTGTGCCAGGAATCATGTAAAGGACAGCCGTTTACAAGCGCCAGAGAATGCTTATGTAAGAGCAAAAAAAAAATTATATATTTTATTGATTTTTTACAGAGAGGAAGAGAGAGGGATAGAGAGAAACATCGATGAGAGAGAATCATCGATCAGCTGCCTCTTGCACACCCCCTACTGGGGATGTGCCCGCAACCAAGGTACATGCCCTTGACCAGAATCGATCTTGGGAACCTCCAGTCCGCAGGCCGACGCTCTATCCACTGAGCCAAACCAGTTTCGGCCAAAAAACGCTTCTTATGTTAATTTATACGGGTTACCCCCAACATGGAAACACACCATTTAAAACGGTCCCATCCAGCGTGGGGACCTTTGGATGGGGTTGGCAGCCCTCCCTTTGGGGAAATATAATTTCCTGTGTCAGGAAGGAACTGGGCCACTCAAAGCTTAAGACAGTTTCCAGTGCAGCCATCCGCTCACGGCACTGCATAGGCCACTTTCAGGGAAATCACAGCCACGGGGCATATGGTATGCCATCATTTTACACAAACAGGAAGGAACATGCTCACTACAAACTTGGTTTTAGAGATGTTCAAATGTGAAAAACAAAAGAGGAAGACCCCGTGTCTTGGCATGGATGGGAACTCCACGGCTTGGGTGCTGACTGAGAACTTGGGGCGCTGAGAAGGGGCGCGCTGTGACAGATCCTCCCTATTCTCAACTGATGGCCGGAGACTGACGTAAACTCCACCTGCAGCACAGATATTCCTGAGCGTCTCACCGGGCACCTTATATGGACTGTACATTGAACCACCCATCAGCACCTGCCAAATACCCTAAGTCCCCTCCCCCCCATTCCTAAGTCCCTAATCATGTGCCTTATAGAAAACGACCAATCAGCGTGTGCCGAGTGCTCTAAGCCCCATCCCTTCCCTTTCCTCCCCTCAAAAGGTGCCTTCCCCCTGCAGGTGTGTTCTTTCTCCCTCCGGAAGGTGGCCCGGCAGGGGTCTTCTCCCCTAAGACAGCCTGTGTCCTGGTCTCAGGCCCTCTGTCTCATCTTTCAAGCCGCAATCCGCATCGAATATTAACGCTGCCTGCTTCTCACTCCATTTGCTGGGAGAATTAAACATGATTCTGTTACAGTTCTTACCATGAGCCCAACACTTATTAGATGTCTTATTCCTGCTGTTACTCTGAATCTGGCATGGGCAAGTCCCTGAGCTTAACAAATATTAGATAGCTTCTTGAATGTGGATGAGTTCCCCTAGTCCCAGTTACTACACCTTGAGACACTGGTTGGAATAAGGCCTAACGACTTTGCCGCCTCAGTGCCATGGCTCTGGAAACACGATTGAATTGTTGTGTAAAATGGAGTCAACACATCTTCTTAAACGGAAGAATCGCCGGAAGCCCCAAGAGGGGATGACTGGAACACAATGGGTGATCGTTTGCATACTGCTTTGCATGACATTTGCATGCCACCAGTTCCTTTGTGCTGGAAGTGGAAACCCGCCCACCATCTGGTTCTTTGCTGGGTCCTCAGGGTCCCCGAGGTGCAGAGTTGGCTGCCTCTGCCTGGAAAGAAATGAAGCGATTGGTGTGCACTAAGGAGTTAGGGCATGTGCCTCAGGCTGGTTATCTCAGCTGTGGGGAGAGGGGCAAGTCCGTCGCAGGCTGCGGACCAGTCCCCGGGCACCGGGCACCGCTGTGGGCCATCTTACCCCAGGGTGGTCGCTGATGCGAGCACCAGTGACCACAAACATCGCCAGGCTTCACCTGAACACAAGCCCCGGCACGAATGCACCTGCTGGTTCAGCAGATGAGCCACAGCTAAGTGGCTTAGAAAACAGCTCCTGACCACATGTACCTTCCGAATCAAACCAGTGCACACAGCTCTTTTCCTGAGTGCGTCATCACGGGGTAGCGGGCCTACGACAAAGGTTTGCTTTCCCTCTCAAAGCTGTCAGGACTTTCAGCAAACACGCAGCAGCCAGGACCTGGCAATCAAGAAGAAAAACCAGTGCTTCCTTCATGAGAGCCCTGGTGCAGAATCTTCTGTCAGCTCTACTCATTTGTTTGCACGAAGCCCTCAGTTCAGGGTTATTTATCCACTAGTGATAACGGACCTACGTTTACATAGGCCCAAAGTTATAAGACTGCTGTTTCTTGGGATTAATTGAATATCTTTGTAAACTCATATACTTACAACGTAGTATTGGCATGTAAACTGGACAATGATTCCATATAAGAGGCTATGAAATATCTATTGTTCATACAAGAGCTGAAAATAGCGCCCTAATGAGTAAGTGTCCTCTGAGTTACCCTTTGGGTGGCGCATACAAAGGCCAGCTCACAGTTCTCCGAGGCTCCAGCAGGACACGTGACCCACGAGTGAACAGCAAACCCAACCAACCAGCCATAAAACCCCAAATTCATATCCGGACACTGGGGCCAGGGGACGATCAATATAATTAAGCTCATTAGGTTTTGGAGATGCTGTTTTGCCACAGGGTGATCTTTCCTTTGGGCGCTTTACAGCTTTAGTAAGGATACAATCAGGGGAAGTAACAGGTAAAAGAGAATGCTTTTGCAGACCCTTCGGAACACGGGAGCCTCATCTACTAAAACTTCAAAAAGTGACTCTAAGGAAGTTAAAATAACCCAAAGAACCACCTTGAGAGACCACTTTACTGTCCCCAAGTGTCACTTCTCATAGGATAATCATGAGGATGCCAGGAATTTTAGAGATTTAGTACAATGCCTACCACCTTTTCCTATAGATGAGGGAGTCAAGATCTGATTTAGAAACTGGTACTTGTTTAAAAAATGAAGGACTTGTATACATGCATATAAGTACAATCAATGGACATAAAACTGTGGGGAGGGAGGGTATGTATGGGAGGGAGGGGGGCAAAAAAAAATCAATAAAATGTATTAAAAAAAATAAAAACAATAAATAAAAAATGGCAAGAGACCCTAACCGGTTTGGCTCAGTGGATAGAGTGTCAGCCTGCGGACTGAAAGGTCCCGGGTTCGATTCCAGTCAAGGGCATGTATCTTGGTTGTGGGCACATACCCAGTAGAAGGTTTACAGGAGGCAGCTGATCAATGTTTCTCTCTCATCAATGTTTCTAATACTCTATCCTTCTCCCTTCCTCTCTGTAAAATTCAATAATATATATATATTTTTAAAAAGGCAAGAGTACAGAAGATGAATGCTCAGGATTGGCAGGTGCTGGACTGAGGACGAGGATCAGAGGCCTGGCTGGTGGGGGCTCAATTAAAGAGCTTAGAGCTTTGAAGAAAATCACGTTCCAAAAGGAGAAAAGAGTGTTAAGGAGAGGCGGTGTCTCTAAAAAGAATAACCAAACATAAGGATATTCTGGGGCGGAGTTGAGTGCCCTTCTGGGTCTGGGGTCATCCGGGATGAGGGGTGGGCCTCTCCCCAGGAAGCAGGGCCCTGCACCACCTCAGTTCCTGAAAGGGCCGGGAAAGCAAACTCATGTCAAAGGCCACGGCACCAGATGTATGACAGAAGGTGCATATGAACCACCGATTCAGCGCTACTCAGAACAGGAGGGCATCACCTCCTATCTGCTCACCTGCCTCCCAAAAAGCTCAAGATCTGGACAGAACAAGAGGCCCAGAAGCTGGGTCCTCAGTGTGTGCCTTACAGGCCCCTGAAGACGGAGAGTTCCTGTCTTTAAGGGAAAAGGAGAGGCAGGCGTGCTGGTTATCCTCGGCCGCCCCAACCCCGGGGACAGTCTCTGCCTGGGCCTGTGCCTGTGCCTGTGCCCCGGCTCACTGGCCTCTGTGACCTGCATTCCTGGGCCCCTTGTCACCTGTGCTCATCCAATGGGAAGCCTGGCAAGGGATGGGGATGGGGATGGGGAGAGAGACGGCAGAGTATTTCTTCCCATTCTCTCCTACAGCCCCTGCCCAGGGCCCTCGCCTGTGGCCCCAGCCCCCTGGCTCTGCGGGAGCATCTGCTCCCTGGACCCTGCAGGCCCGGCGGGAAGGGGGTTGGGGGAGGGAGACAAATGCCTTCTTGGGCCTCCCCGCTCCTGGCTGTCTCCCTTTCACGTCTCCATTCCATGGGCCCCGCCTCTAAACTGGAGTCTCTCCTTTGCCTGGACCCTGAAGCGACACCAGGGAATGGAGACCATGGCATAAACATGGCAGCGTGTACAAAACTTTATGTTGAAGCTGAGATGCCTTACAGAGTAGAGCGGAAATCCACATACGCTTTAAACACAAACACACCTTCAAAAACACCGGCTTCCAACCCTAAATACTGCTGCCCTGGCAGTTCCCTCTCCTTTGGCCTCCACGATCTTCAGCAGCAAAACTGGGAATGGATGCTCTACCCGGGGGAATGGAGGCTCCCTCAGACTCCACCTGCATTGTAAGTGGGAGGTACCATCAGGAGTCACACGACGGCATTTCATTTCGGTCAATGACTGACCGAACACAGGTGTGCGGTGGTCTATACACTCATACTGTACAGCCTTGTGTGCAGTAGGCTCTACCATCCAGGTGTGTGCTGGTGCACTCTGAGATGTTCACACAACACGAAGTCACCCAACAACACATCTCTCAGAATGTCTTCCTGTTGTGAAGCAACGTATGTCTGTAAAGTTAAGGAGAATTTCCTGGTTGCCTGAGGGAGCTGGTCTGCTAGGCCACAGAGCAGCAGCCACAACCTGATGGAGACAGGGAGGGGTGGGGGAAGGTGAGGGGGAAAATGTCTCAAGCAGGGCCAGAGCACACAGGCAGGAGAGGGAGGGACAGGAATGGGAGCATCCTAAGGTCTTGGCCTGTGTAGGAAGTTGCTCCTCTGAGGACAATGTGGTTGGAGTCTAGCACTTTGACTCCTTTCAGAATAAAGAGTCAGTCCTTAGCAAAAGCCCTGCTATGAGGCCAACACCCTTTGTTACTAAATGGGCAGAGTACTATGCAATGCAATAAATTTTAGAACACTTTTCACAGTCTATAACTTAAAAAATTATCCACACTTAATGTGTAGACACATCAGTTATCTATAAATAAAAGCCTAAACGACCAGTCAACTTTATTCAACTGTTCAGCCGGTAGCTATGATGCGCACTGACCACCAGGGGGCAGACGCTCTGATGGGTAGGTTAGCTTGCAGCTGGGGTGAGATGGGCTGGACACACCCTGGAGCCCTCTTGCAGTCCTGCTCTGGCCCCAATTGTACACTGGTGGGGTCCCTCAGCCTGGCCTGTGCCCTCTTGCAATCTGGGACCTTTCTGGAGATGTCTGCAGGCCCAACCCAAGGGATCCCAACAGTGCACGAATCCGTGCACAAGGCCTCTAGTTTAAAATAAAAGTGAAACACAAGTTGATCTCACTCCTCATAATGCTGGATAGAAAATCATTAACCATAACCCCCTGGACTTTCAGTAGAACCTGGAAGAGAGGAGAAGGCAGCCACTAAGGGCATGCACATAAAAGGAAAAACTTATGGGCTTCTGGGAGGGGACAGTCACTGAGCAGTGGAACCAGCTGGGAGTCCTCCCGTGTCCCCTCCAAACACCCATTTCACTCAGTTCCTTTCCTTCCTCCTCGTCACTCTCATATATGATACTTCTGCTAAGCTTTTATTAAAAACCAGGTTATGAAGTCAAAATCCGTGTGGATACTACCGGTTTACATTAAGGTATATCTGTGAACTGCTATTATGGACAAGATGCCTTTACATTTCAGTACCAGCCTGATGATTCTTCTTAAATGCATTTGTATTCAGATGGAGAAGACTTCTCTTTATCAATACCTAATTCCAAGTGAAATTATCTCTTTTCTCATCATTTTTTTTTCAAAGATAAAAATTACCAAAAGGCAACAGACATGAGTAAGAACCGGAGTTCAGTCTGCTTACCTGCTGTCCCCAGCATTTGCCACATACAGCTTCCCAAGGAGGCAGATGACAATGAGGGCCGTGCAGCCACCAGATATGTTATAGGAGCTCCTCTCTCGTTCTATCTGCAGGTCCTGGGGGAGAAAACGAAGTTAGTGGTGGACTGCATAGGAACGCGTAAAAGCCTTTGCTCGCATCGCTCCCTCAGGGTCTGGATGTGCTTCAAAGAGACAAGAGGAGCCGAAACCGGTTTGGCTCAGTGGATAGAGCGTCAGCCTGCAGACTGAAAGGTCCCGGGTTCGATTCTGGTCAAGGGCATGTACCTTGGTTGCGGGAACATCCCCAGTCGGGGGTGTGCAAGAGGCAGATGGTCAATGATTCTCTCTCATCGATGTTTCTAACTCTCTATCCCTCTCTCTTCCTCTCTGTAAAAAATCAATAAAATATGTTAAAAAAAAATAAAGAGAGAGAGAGAGAGAGAGAGAGAGAGAGAGAGGAAGAGAGAGAGACAAGAGCATCTTGCTTTTTTGTCCCCTAACGATCATTTCTGGAGAGGACACCGGCATGAGACCGTGGCCGGCCAGACCATCTGTGGACCAGAGGCAGGAAGCAGGGGGTGGCAAACAGACACAACCAGGCAAACATGAGAAGAATAAAACCAACTGTAGTAAATTAATAACACAGCTTACGGAAAATGTAGGCTTTATATGGGCTGTCTGAGCTGCCATGTGGAAAATATGATAGAAAGGCTGACAAGGCCATGTACTTGGTCCCAGTCAATGATTTTAACCCCAAAGTCTCCAATCAATGGTTTCTTTTACAGCTCGGAGAGAGAGGTGACGTGAAGGACAGTGTACTCTGTTCCCTGCAGACAGGCGTCAACCTCCTGTCTTCCTCATCAGAGATATAAAAGCTCCTGTCCTCGGGTCTGACGTCCTCTTCCCACTGATCCACAACAGTGACGCGCGCGCACAGTAACAGTGGACGTTCATCCTCAAGGTCTGCGAGTGCACGAAGCACTTCACCTAGAGAGTCTCATCTCGTCCTCAGGACCAGAGTAGTAACCTCACTGTCCAGATGCGGAGAAATGGGGTAACCTGCCCTTATTGACCTGGCTGGAGTCTGGATCCCAATTCAATTCTCTTCCTCCAAAGCCTATGCTATTACTTGCCACCCAAGGAGGCGTCCCCAAGAAAATTAAAAATGGACCAACAAGCCTACTGACAGACGTGCATCATCCTCAAGACAGAGCTTTGTGACATTCTATTGACAGAAGCAAGGGTTCCATTACCTCAGAAAACAGGAGTTTAGTTAGGGAAAAAAAAACTGGATGCTAGCTAAAATAGCCCAGCAGCAATCTGCTAGTGGGGCAGAGGGAGGGAGCATGCGGTTGGATGGTAAGTCGAGAAGAGGAAGAAATGGTGTCCACGGCAGACGGAGGGCCAGGGCCCTTCGGTGATTCCTGGTGGCTCAGTGGCTTCGGCCAGCTCCTCTTGCAAAGGGAGAGAGAATTCAGTACCCCAGCATTTACCAGCAATGGCTTTCCTCCACGGGCCAGACGTGGGGATACAAAGCTAGATAAACACCCATGGGAAACGGGAAGCAAAAAAAGAGCCTGAGTTGAAGCTACAGAACAGGAACAGGGTTTTGGTCAAAAAAGTAAAGAGAGGAAAAAAGTACAGGAGCTGGGAGAAACCAACATACTGGGAATGAACTGGGAAAGGGGAAAGGCAGTGGGAGGGCTGAGGAGCATGGGGGTTGGGGAGGGGACTGGGAAGGAGTGTGTGTTGGGGGAGGAGGGGCACATGGCAGTTCAGAAGGAGGTGAAGGGAAACTCCAGCAAGGGAGTGAGTGAACAGCAGCATCAAAGCTGCACAAGGCTCGGCCGTCGGGGCACGTGTGGTGGACTCTTCCGCTCGTCTTCTTGCAAGACTTGCAGGAGCAAGAGGCTCCTGGCCAAGAAAACAAGGCAGAACCGGCCCATTCCCTACTGGATTTGGACGGAGGCCGGTAATACAACCAGGCACAAATCCAAGAGGAGACACCGGAGAGGAACCAGGCTGGGCCCTTAAGGAGTCGCCCAGGAGAGGCCCTCACACCCAGCTGCACCAGGATGCCCGTGGCTCACCACGTCCCTGAAAAGCTAGGTCACTACTGTCGGGCAACTGGGTGTTTTTATTGGGAAACTATCGGAAGAATGGTTTTTCTCTCTGTTGGCATTTTTCTGCACTAGTAGGCTGGGTCAGTAATAAACATGTGAGACCTTTAAAAAAACAAACAACACTACACAAGGGTCAAAGTATGAGTTCTACTGTCAAAGACTTTACTTAAACTGTACCAATCAGCTTTCTTCAAGGCCTGTTGTGAGGATTAAATGAGAGGGTGTGTGTGGGGGGCTCAGCAGGCCATCTAGATCCTTCCCACAGCCCGGAACTCCGTGACTGAGAGCACTGCTACCCCCTCAACACCTACCCTGGGCCAGGTTAGAGGGAGCTTAAGAGATGTCCAGTAAGAGGGCAAATAAAGTCATGCAATTAAAAATGCCTGGGTTTCCAAAGGATCTCCCACCATCTTCTCTCTGCTATAGCATGAGAAGTGTGCTCACGATTCACAAAGGAAAATGTGTACAATGCAAATAACGGCTCACTCAGGTAAGTAAGTAGGAACCCACACGTAGTGAAGGTTAGTGAAGTCCCATGACCAGAAGGACTGAATGTTCTGGGAGCCTCACAGGGAAGGCTGGAGGGAGGAGGGAAGGAGGGGCCTGGGCGGCCACCAGGAAGGGCTGTCAAACAGAAGTGAGAGAGGAGAGAAAGCAAGCATCCAGCTGGCAGAAGTTCTGTCTGTTTAACCTCCCAACTATGCATAAACAGAACCAAAATCCTGCCCACAAAGGCATTTGTGGGTGGATTTGTTCATTTTTGCACATTTAAATAAATATCAAGTTGATATTATGATAGATATGTATTTCATCAAATTATCATATAAATTGGTATGTGAAATCCACACCCAATTATTACTGCTTTTTATATATTGGAAGGAATTGCTCTAGCTCAGAAACCATCCTTTCACATCCAGAGTCAATATTTGTGTAAATACTTCAAGGCTGGATGAAAGGCAATTTTTATGACAACCCCCCCCCCCCCCCCGCCACCCCCTGCTTGCATGCTGTAAATGGACTGGGGTATGAATGGTTCTTGGCAGACTTACATCAGGGATGTGACCCTGGGGACAGTGGGGGGTGGGGGTGGGGGGGATGCTCTGGTACACAGAGGCCACGGCAGAGTCCTCTGGGGCTCAGACAGGCAGGTCTATTCTGCACTGTACGTGCAGTATCTTGGTTTACATCACAAGAAAATCTAATTATAAAATTACATAATCCTTCTTCAAAAACCGAGGCAGAGTGTGCAACGGTAAGACTTTCTGCTATGGCAGAGTTCATATTTGCCTTTAATTTTGGGGAAACACTCCTGTTATCCCATGCTATTACATTAATAGTGATTCAATGTTTTTTTCCCCCCTAATTTAAGTAATTTCTTTAATCTTTTCCGGTGTTTCAACTATTTTCCCTCTTTAGCTCCCCCAGCATAAGGAATGCTAACTTTGGCAGCACTTTCACATAAATAGTGGACTAAAGTCTAGTTACATTTTATCCAAGTCACTTTGCTGATATATTCATGCTTTCCACCCAAACCCCCATTTGTGTGGTAAGATATATGTATGCGCGCGCATGTGCACACACACACACACACACACACACACGCACACGCTCTAACTAAAAGTCTGCTCTTTGAAATCACAGAGACAAAAATTTGAAAGCTGTGTTTCCATAGACTTCATCACCCTGAAGGAATCACTGACATTAAAATACACTCCTCTATTTCTCCTAAAACTGGGTGTAACTGGAACATATTCTAAAAATAACTGCTTCCCTCTATCCTCCCTAGAAGCTAAAATAGCACATTAATTTTCTTCCTACACCACCTACTCCTCTTTAGAAGATGTTTCATGAAACCTTAGTATTGAAAGGAACATTAAAGGACCATCTGGATGATTCTTTTACTACTGGATCTAACCTGATAAATGAAGTCAACAAATATTTACCATTAAATCAACTACCTATTTTCTTCAAACTCAATTTTTCCAATTTGCTTTAATTTCTCACACTCTAGGTAAAACGAACAAAAAATGTGCATAACTACTATTCATTATTAAAAGCCCTCAGGTTTGGAGTTGTTTGTACATTAATGCAATCTTGGGGGAAATTGCTTCGTGCTAAACAAGGACCAATTTTAATACTTCCCCATTTTAGCCAAAACTATTTGGCTAACCTGTGTTAGCTAAAATGAGGAAATCAGCAAACCTCAAGACATAAGTCTAGAAAAACTAGTAAAAAAACCATGCACATATCATCATTCCTTTTCAAGTGTGGTCTAAAAGGATAAATTTAAATGACTCGTGAGATTAAATTAACGAGATGATTGACTTATCTGCTCCACGAGAGCCCTACAGACCCCTCCAGGCTAGGTTCTACAGAGCAGGACTGATTTAGCCTGTGTCATGTCTGCATAAATACTACAGTTAACTGAGGTTTATCTCTACATCAAAAGAATGAATCCCATTTTTAAGACCTGGGGTTCTTATTTTGCTTCTTTTTATTGCAAGACAGTGGGAACAATGAGGGGGGAAAAGAGATGTGTGCTGCCTGAGACCAATTGGTCAGGAAAGAGCTTCAAGACAGAAAATACATTGCTGGGGATGGTTGTAATTTGGTTTGAAAGTCCCAGAGATGATGCAACCCCGGATCGTTCTTTGTTTCCTACCAATCTCAGGTTGCAAAAGGAAAGCATCAGACAGCACGAGGCAGCGAGGGTTGGGTAGTTTCAATAGGACTTGGCAAGCTCCCCCTAGCTCGGTTAAAACATCGCTCTGAACACATTGCTAACGGCATCCATCACAAATAATAAGATTCTGCATGGTTTTAGTATTTGGGTCTGATTTTGGTTTATTCTGAGAACGAGCCAATCTGTCTGACAGGCAATGGGGAAGGGGGAAAAAACCAGTACTACTGCCTAATACTGCCACCTGCTGGCTTTTCTGCAATCACATGCCCATTCCTTGCAGGAACTTGCTGATCTACCAGAAACAAAGACAAAACAAAACTCAAGCTTAAATGCAGGTCCACAGCTTAACCGGGAATATGCTAATTTTTAAAACACAAGAACTTCTAAACTAAAAAGCTTTACATTCATCTCCTTTGTCACCATTGTGTTACCATATGGTTTTTACCAGCAAAGCCGAGCTGAGTGGTATTTCCATTCATTTACTCACTAACAGATAGCCTTACAAGTTAAAACACTTCCATTTTTCTCCCTCATAACAACCATATTCCAGAACATTCTTCACTATGGTGAGGAATCTATACCTGTCCTGAAAAGGAAATAAGACAGATTTTTAAGATTCTCCTGCCTATGGGCCATTTAGGAAAAATGTACGGGGGACATAAAATGAGGAAGGTCCCATTAGAAAGTAGCATGCATAAACAAAGAAGCTGCCAGCATTTACAAACCCTTAGACAAAGACACTTCACTGGTTCTCCTTTGGGGACCCCCTCCCCACGTGGGAGTCTGTATACACTTGCCATACATTTCCACGCTTTTGCATAAAATCTTTCAATCCACGAATTTTTATTCTTCAGACTTTGTAGGACAAGAACTTGGAAACCTCAGCTTGCCATTTGGGGTATCACAATTATACCAACAACAAAAGCGACTTCCTTCGAGAATTGAAATGCTGACTATTCACCCCTGTTTTTATAGGTGGGGAAGCAGGGAGGTTACTATCGTCATTTGTTTTATTCACATCTATCATCCTGGGCCAAATGACAACCTATACACAACAGGGGACAAAACCCAGCTGCTGAAGCTGGCACTGTTACAGCGCATTGTTGGGAAGCAGAACTGACGTAAACCAAAAAGTCCTGAAATCCCGATCCCTTAGGGAGCCAGGGTAGACGGACTGGCTATGAATCCTTCTCCCTGGGAAGGGAGATCCTAGGTGAGACACAGTAAGGCACCTCAGACACACCTGCCCCTGCCAGCCCGCATGGTAAGCATTGGTGGCCAGTGGTCAGTCACCTCCGCCCCAAGCCACACACGGCGCCAGGCAACCTGGGGACAGAGGAGGAGAGCAGTGGCCTTAAAGAAGCCTCCGATATTTGATGCAACTGTTCAAAGAATTT
Source organism: Pipistrellus hanaki (assembly GCF_964339955.1). Classification (NCBI taxonomy): domain Eukaryota; kingdom Metazoa; phylum Chordata; class Mammalia; order Chiroptera; family Vespertilionidae; genus Pipistrellus; species Pipistrellus hanaki. The sequence continues at coordinate 135,394,382 of NC_140505.1, read as the reverse complement.
CCCCCCACTTCTGTTAGTCTCTATTTTCCACCAATACCTACGTCTTTGTAGAAATAGGTACTATTTATGTTGGCTTGGTGCTTCTAAATCTTTTAAACCGATGGTCCCTCTCAGACAGATATTAACATGCACCACCCTTAGAACATCAACATAAGTGAGACATCGTATATTTATCTCTATATTCATATAATGTGCGACTACAAATGCTCCTAAATATAAAATCTATTATTTTACTTATAGACCCTTATGGTGTCTAGAAGAATGAGATTATAAAATATTAGCTCAATCTATACTAGTGTCTGAGAAAGGTGTGTGTGTGTGTGTGTGTGTGTGTGTGTGTGAGAGAGAGAGAGAGAGAGAGAGAGAGAGAGAGAGAGAGAGAGGGGAGAGAGACTACAGAAATGTCATCAGTGAGGCAAATTTGAGGCTTTAGGCGCTGAGCTTGGGAAAGTTTTAGTTATTAAAAGTAAGAGGAAAAGCTGAAATGACTGGATCTTATTTAATACTGCGTTTTCCGGCAAGACCTAAAGAACACCCAGAAAGAGGAAAGCTGGAGCGGGCTGGCTATTGTGAGGAAAGAATGCAGGAGTGGCTGGGAAATCACAAACCTGCCCTCTCCAAAGGCCTTGGAAGGCCTGCGGAGGAACGGCCAAGATCAGGCCAAGGCGATAACATTTCAAAAGACCAAAGTTTACCTTGAAACAATGACTCTCAAAGACCCAGTACTGAGAGGGACAGGAAAGCGTTGGCAGTGGCCTTCCGGGCCATTAAACCGAATACACTGTGTGATTTCCCAAGCAATGCAATGGCTAAGTCACACACTGGTTCCACAACAATGGAGACATTTTTTTCTGAAGCCCTTGATGGGAGCAAAGGAAAAACAAGAGCATGTCTCTTTAATTAATATAAACATAAGCATCATCCAAACAGGAACACCTTGAGAGTAAAAGGGGACAGGATTAATGAAGACTGAGGCCGGAAGCTGGGCCACCCCACCAAGCACCATGAAAACCAAATAATGAGGGTCTCACTTGAGAAGGCCATACAGGCAGCACAGTCCGGGAGGGTCTCTGGCAGTTTGGGGGCCAAAAAGAACAATCTGGGGAAAATTCAAGTGTGAAGAGGAAGCCGAGGGGTGGGATGGATTGGAGAATAAGGGAGAGTTTTAGAGCCGAAAATTCATAACATGGCACACCAGGTCCTCCCTGGGTGGGTTCGACTGTCTCTCCAGTTCACGTTATATCACTCCTGCCTTTGAAATCTACCTTCTGACCGTGGGGGACATTGGCTTGTTGCCTGCGGCCCGCCGGGGTCCTCTCTCTGATGTTCTTCATGCAAACGGTTTCCTCTGCCCAGAACACCTCAGCCTCCTAGGATTTGTCTGCCTCACTCCTCCCTACCCTCTCTCCCGCCCCCCCTTCTCCAGAAAACCCTGAGCTTGCTTCTTTATCAGACTCCTATGCCACCAACACTTCTCTCAAGGTCCTTCCCATTTATATTACTTGTTTAATACCCGGCTCTGCCCGATTCAATGCTCTTCCCTCAGTTAGGCCTGGTATACAATCTGTTCTCAACAAACACGGGGGTGGGCAAAAGTAGGTTTACAGCTGTTCATGTGGAAAATAATGCAGTCATTCATAATGATACAGGAATAAATTCTGTTTTGCATATTCATAGCTGTCAGCCTACATCTGCCCACCCCTGAATTTACTGGATTGATCGCATTGCACAGGAAAATGTCACAGTTAAGTTTCCAAAAAAAATGTCAGGTCATGACGGGCTAGTTAAAAGCCAGAGGAGAAAAATAAAAATAAATGACAAGAGCGAGGCTCCTTGTTGAGTATTTTTCCGAAGGGGACTTCCATTTCAAGCAGAGCTGCTGCGAGGAACCCGGAGCCATCACCGGCCAGAAGAGGCCGGAGACCCTGCGGAGATCCGACTAGAGGTGACACTGGCCTCTGGTGGGTAAAACTGGGAACACAGCAGCTCCCAGGAAAAGGAGAAGCGGTCATGGCGCTAGAAATGATGAAAAACCCCACGTTTCTTTTGTTTTTCACTTTTCTCCCATGAGGGCTATGAGCCCACGGTCCAATTTCTACCTTAATGACACGTCAGCACTCGGGACTCTGCGTCTAGAACACTCACTCATTCACATCCGCTTTCCACGATAGCCAGAGAGGGAGCTGGCAGGAGACTGAGCCCCGCTAGGAGCGGATTTCACTACCGTGACTCCTGTCCCCCTGAGGAGCCTTTCCCAGCCTCCCGCCCAGTGTTTTCCTGGTGGAAAGGAAGACCCCGGGCACTCCGGAGACGGGGGTGCACTTTAAACCTCTGGCTCCTCGGAGGGTAACTGCTATCTGTGACCGGAGAGAGACGCTGGGACCGAAGGAGGGATGAATTAGAGTGAGGAAAGGGTGTACAGTTGAGGTGCAAAGATATGAACCATTTTTGCCTTATAAACAAATCAGATGACACTGTGTAATTTTGTTTGCTTTTCTGCTGCCGTGCACACACGCCCCAATGTCAGGAGATCCTGGAATGTGCAGGGTGTGTACCTGCAGTTCTGGGGGTGGGGGGTGCGGATGGGGGAGACGTCTCTAGCTGCTCTCGCTTCACTGATCAGTTTGTCATCATTTTAATCCCTAGGCTTTCAGGACATGCTGGCACCCTCACCTTATTCCTGTCCTTAGCCTATCCCTGCATATCCCTTACGCTGTCTGCATGCAGGCTGCTGCTAGCTCAGGAGAGGAAATCTCTGAGACCCAAATCACTGCCTCCATAGAAAGAGATCTCCGAGAGGAAAGGGGGTGTGCCCAGAGGAGCGGGGGGGGGGGGGGGGGAGGGTTCTATATGCCTGGGAGCAGCTGCGCTCTCTCCCTGAGTGTGTTCTAGGAGCGAGACTGACAGGGAAGGAGTCTGACTCCGATGATCCGACACACACAAACGTAAATGTACAAACAAACCCATGTTCCCAAGCAGAGCAAATGCTTCTTGGACCTTGGCCCGTGCTTTTGTGCAGTGGTGAGAACCACACCGCCACGCATCACATAACATAGCTGTTCTCAGACCACCCTTGTGAAAAGGGGGTCACTCCGGGCACTTGACGAAAAGCTCTGTTTCCCCAAACACCTGGGCCCCAGGCACATGTATGTAACAGATGGCGGCCATGCTCATTTCAATTAAGTGGAAGTGCACCAGCTGGCACCAACACGAGCCTGCCCGAGAGGAGCAATAATGCATACATTTATTTAATAAGCCTATTGCCTCATGCACCGTCACTCGCTTTCATCTTCTCTTTCATGTCGGCCAGCACGCGGTGCCAGGAACTCTATCTTGCCGCCAACTTCTGCTGAGAATGGAAACCTCGTTATAAAAGGGAGATGGATGGCACTGTGGAACCAGCAACAAGTGGACAATGCCCTCCCCGGTAATCTTTAAGAAGCAAGAGTTTAAGCCCAGCCCGTGTGACTTGGCCTTGACCTAGGAACCAGTAGGGCATGCTTGGATTCCTGGTCAGGGCACCTGCTTGGGCTGCGGGCTCCATCCCCGGTAGCGGGTGTGCAGGAGGCAGCAGATGGATGGTTCTTTCTCATCACTGATGTTTCTACTCTCACTCCCTATCCCTTCCTCTCTGAAAACAATCCTATCTAATATAAGAGTAATATGCAGGTTGACCATCACTCCAACACACAAGATGGCCACCCCTATGTGGTCAAAGATGGCTGCCCCCATGTGGACACAAGATGGCCAGCAGGGGAGGGCAGTTGGGAGGGACCAGGCCTGCAGGGGAAGGCAGTTAGGAGTGACCAGGCCGGCAGAGGAGGGCAGTTAGGCATAAATCAGGCTGGCAGGGGAGTGGGTAGGAGGTGATCAGCCTGGCAGGCAGGTGAGTGGTTGGAATCCAGCAGTCCTGGATTGTGAGAGGGATGTCCGACTGCCCACTTAGGCCCGATCGCACCAAGATCGGACCTACATGGGCAGTTGAACATCCCTCGAGGTGTCCCAGTTGGAGAGGGTGCAGGCTGGGCTGAGGGACACACATCCCCGTACACGCATCTCATGCACTGGGTCCTCTAGTAAAAATATAATAAGAAAAAAATAAGAAGCAGCCGCCAGAGTTTGGCATCAGTGACCTCCCGCCCCCACCGTCGCCCTGGCCCCTGGGGCCACACCTACCATCTCCTTGAAGGCGCTCTCCAGGGCCCCGATGACCAGGCACTCGTGGGGGATCTTCTTCTCGGTGAAGAAGCGCGTGGGCGGGGTGCCGGGGGAGCCGGGCGCGCCCACGCCCCCGCGGAGCGAGGCGGCGCGGGTGAGCATGCGGCCGGTGGGCGCGCCGTCGGGCTCGTCGCCCAGGCAGGCGGGCGGCAGCACGGCCGCGTTGCGCAGGATCTCCACCAGCTCCCGCAGCTGCTCCGCCACGTGCTGCTGCAGCAGGCGGGACGCCACCACCGCCGCGCCCGAGCCCGCGTGCCCGTCGAACAGCGACCAGTAGTGGCAGCACATGCCTTCCGACTCCTGCGGGAGGGACAGGACAGGGAGCGTGAGCACAGCGAGGCCCCTGTCCCGCCCCGGACACCCACACCCCCACCGCATGGCCGGGCCCACCGGCTCAGTGCATCTTCCTAGAGGGCTGGGGTCTGCACCCCTGGGGGCAAAGCGTGGCAGAGATGCCCAGGGAAAGACCCCCGGGGTTGGTCACGGCTGGCTCCCCCACCCTGGGGAGAAAGCTCCCTGCCTCTCCAGCAGGCGGGAGGGAGGGACCCCAACTGATCACAAGCCCATTTGGTCCCTGGGGCCGAGACCTGCTCAAGGTGATGTGCAGATGTTTGGGGTGAAATCCCACACAGACAGATGCTTGTTTAGAAGGCCAGCTTGAACCTCAAACCGGCCCTTTTGGGCAAGTTCTTTAAGGGGAAATACAGGGACTCATTTCCCCTCTGTAGGCCTTTATATTCTGAGAACCGGCCCCTCCTCTTTGGTCTACATCCTGGATTTTTGGAACACAGTCTTCCCTTAGAGGCCCAGTCTGATCCAGGCTTCACAGTTCACTTCTGCCCTGCCTCCTTCCTCCCCCAGCCTTCCAGCTGTCACTCAGCGTGTTTCCTCTTCTGGCCCTAACGCTGCTCATACAGTCCTGAGCAGCCTGCAGCCCCACACCTTCCATGGATTTAGCGCCTGTCAGGTGATTTCTAGAGAATTTCAAAATGAACGGTTTTAAAAAAGCATGTTTGAATCACAAATGCCTAAGATCTTAACTATGGGGAGGAAAAAGGAGCTCAATTAAGATCTACTAAATACTGAGATAACACATGTAGGTGTATATGACATCCATTTCTGACTGCTGGCTTATTATTCTGCAACAGTAAATACTGGGTTCTTTTTTAGCTGAAGCCATTAAATAAAACTTTCTTTTGGGCCATCTTATTTTTTTAATTGAAATATATAATATTTTGACATACACTAGTGTGTAAATGTAAGCTGTACAATATGTTGACCTAATACATTTATATACTGTACTATGATTACCATTACAGCAATAGTTAGCATGCCATGTAATTCTTTTGTGGGTGGTTAGAATAATTAAGGTATAAGCTCTTTCAAGTGTAATTATTACAATACAATATCGCTTCTATATTCACTATATTTTCTATTATAGCTCATTGCCAAGTCTGTCCCCTTAAACAGCATCTCTCCTACCATTGTCGGTCTATCTTATGGGAACCTACGCCATTACTCTATCTGCACTCCTTAAAACTTTTCCTCTCGATTCTGTGCTGGGTGCTAAGAGATAAACTGGTGGGGTTTCTTTTGTTTGTTTTTTAGCCACAAGTATTTACTGAGCAGTCTCTGTGTGACAGGCGCAAAAAAAGGAAGCAGTGGGGATAAATGACTGGATAAAAGAGATATCAGACATGGGTTAATACTAATCCGGCGGGAAAGAGAGACACGGATCAAATAATCACACAAGTAAACATGAGACTGTAATTCTGGGGAGGGCCACAGGAGGGTCCGCGGTGCTGTGAGGCCAGCCTGCAGAGGGGCCTGGCGAGGCAGCTTCCTGTGACAGGAGGACCAGGCTGAGGGCTGCTTGGAAGGAAACGGGATGAAGAAAGGAGGGGAGAGGATGCCAGGCAGCAGCACGAGTGGGTGCACAGGCCCTGTGGTGGAAGGTGCCTAAAGAGCAAACGGAGCCCAAACCGGTGTGGCTCGGTGGATAGAGCGTCGGCCTGCAGACGGAAGGGTCCCAGGTTCGATTCCAGACAAGGGCAAGCACGTTGGTTGCGGGGCACATCCCCAGTAGGGGTTGTACAGGAGGCAGCTGATCGATGTTTGTCTCTCATCCATGTTTCTGACTTTCTATCCCTCTCCCTTCCTCTCTGTAAAAAATCAATTAGACATTAAAAGAGAGAGAGAGAGAGAGAGAGAGAGAGAGAGAGAGAGAGAGAGAGAGAGCAGAGACTGAACCATGGTCACGTGGCTGAACGAGGCAGCGAGGCAGGAAAGGAGGGGGTGAGGTCAGACTTGAGACGGAGGGAGCAGCTAGACCCCTCAGTCCTGCCAGGACACATGAAGGTTTTGCCTTTAGCCTAAGAGTAACAACAGCCATTGGTTGAGATGGAAATGGCAAAGCTGATTTAGGTTTTTAAAAGATCACTCAAATGATGCCAGGAGAGGAGAGTGAAAGGAGGGATGCCCTCCTAAAAAGACAGTTAACCTAATCCAGGCAGTGAGAAACACTTAGGAACAACTAAAGTAACATAAAGCAGAGGAGTCAGCCCTGTCACTCAGGGAAACATTAAGCGGAAAGAGCAATGACGTCAGGATTAGAAAAATGGGCTCTAAGGGCATCCCTGGCACCAATCCCCTCCGTGGGAGGCAGAGCAAGGTTAGGGAGGCAGAGTGGCCACTAGCCCAGTGGCTCCTTCTAGGGCTGGCCGTCTAGACCCTATGTCTTACCAACTCTGTGCTGTTTTCCTAGTGAGTAAATGTAGGTGATAGCTGTCTTATGGGCGGGGGTGGGGGTGGGTGGGAGGGGGTAAGAGGTATCTGGGAGGGTTAAATGGTAATTTATGTTAAGTGACCAGTTAAGCAACACAGCATACACTGTGGGTGTGTGGCTGCTGTCATTACATTACAGTAGGATCATGGGTGAATCATTTTGTGGGCTTTTCAGTTCTTCAGCAAAGGGAGGGGTTACCCTAGAACCGTGGTCAGCAAACTGCGGCTCACGAGCCATATGCGGCTCTTTGGCCCCTTGAGTGTGGCTCTTCCACAAAATACCGCGGCCTGGGCGAGTCTATTTTGAAGGAGTGGTGTTAGAAGAAGTTTAAGTTTTAAAAATTTGGCTCTCAAAAGAAATTTTAATCGTTGTACTGTTGACATTTGGCTCTGTTGACTAATGTGTTTGCCGACCACTGATCTAGAAATTCTGACGCTTCTACTAACTCCGAAAGTCCTGCATTTAAGAAGTGTAGATCAGTGAGGACTGCGGGTGTGGAGGAAGAAGTTGGGCCTTGAAGCCCAGATAAGTGGACTTTGGATGACATGGGGGCCCAGGAGAGGCAAGTCCTGGGAGGCTGAGGTGCTGAGGCCCACTCTGGCAGACGCTTCCCCGGAATCCACTCCCCCTTCTGTCGCATCACTGATTCTGTTCGGGGCAGCAATGTAGCCACTAAAATACTTCTCCAGACTCCCTTGCAGCTGTGTGGTCACATGACCCTGTGCACTCCAGGGAGCTGCAAAGGGAAGTAGTCTCCTGGGTACAACTTCCAGAAAAGCTACTGCTTTCTGATTAAAAAGGACAACTCAATGGGTACGGGGTTTTGCCTTTTACCCTTCCCCCTTTCTTCCCGCCTGGGTCATAGAAGTAACACCTGAAGGTGGAGTAACCTGCCTGCAAAAAGGGCAGAAAGCTGCAGCTCTGTGGAGGGGCAGGAGGCAGGAGCCTGGCCGGGGATGCCTGGCGCGGGAGGCCACACTGCCCCGGACAGCCCGCCTCGGGGTCCTGCCACGCGGGCTTCAGGACATGCCGACAGGCCCCTGTTAGGTCCTGTAGCGAGAGCTGGGGCTTGGAGAAGAGCGGACGTGCACGATTACATAGCATCCTGGGAGCTGTGGCATGAGGGGTGGAGGGAAGCATGCAACATGAGTAAGGCACAAGCACAGCAAGAATGAGAATCCAACAGGAAGGATAAAACAGAACTCCGGGCTTCCTTGGATGGAATTCAGAGTCCGTGTATCTCTATTTTGAAGAACTTCTGAAACTTGGCATTTCCTCCTATTATGCCTGCAAGGCAGTCCCTATGACTCGGTTGCCCACAGAAATAAGGCATGGTCATTCCGCATGTCTTGTCATTCCACACGTCCTGTCATTCCACATGTCTTGACGGACTGTTGATGCTCACCGCTACCTGCAATGGTGGCAGCAGCTAGTACAGCCACCTCTGGCTCTGGTCATTTGCCGCATTAGCAAAGTACATGCTGCCACATTACATCTTCATGACCCGGGAAAAGTGGCAAAAGGAAGCGAAATCTTGCTCCACACATCTGATTCCCCAGACGCCAGGCCACCGGAGTAAAACCCGCACACAGTCCTCCGGTGCCCGGTTTCAGGGAAAACCCAGCGACCCTGTCTGCCGTGTCTGAGGAGGCCGCCGCGGGCGCGGGGCCGAGAGGCAGCTGTCTCCGGGTCCAGGTGCAGTTACACCACCGTCGTCATGTTCCTGAAGCCTTGATTTAAAGCAGACCAAACCCCATGCAAAAACAGGCTGCGCTGCTATGGAACACGACTGCACTTTGCAAAAGCAGCTCTGGAATTCTCCCGACAAGCATTCCAAGCATTCCCTTCAACAGGGCCGAGCAGCGCTTTGCAGTAACCACAGCAACCAGGTGACAGCACGTCTGGGGGCTTTCCGCGCAGACAACAGGAGACCTGGTTGGGGGACTTCTGAGTGGGGCACAGCGGTCAACACTGTCCCTGTGAGAACTCCTCCACAGCAGTGCTATCCTAGTACACTCTGGTGCAGCCCATTTTTAAAATGCAATTAATAATTTGCACAGCTAAAACCTGTAAGGTAATTTTTCCACAGAGAAGTTTGTCTCGTACTGTGTAACCTAACACTGGCTGATGTGGGGCCCAAGCCTAGACCAGTGCAGTATCTCTACAGGTGGGGGCCCACCGTGATCCTCTTTGAAGGCCCCCTCCCCCTACACACACACCTGGGGATTGTTAACGAGCAGCCAAAAATTGAGAAGCCCTTGTCTCATGAAACGGGGGCTGCTAAGCAGTCAGGGGACTCAACTTCTAGCCCCAAGTCTGCCCTGGGCTCACTGTGTGACCTCGGAAAGTCACTTACATTCCCCTGAACTGGCCGGACAAGTGGTGTCCGAACTGTCTTCCTGGTTCTGAGGTGGCGCCTTAGGAAAGAGGGAGTGAGGTGGGTGCTTCAGTGATGTGTTCCTCTGACAATTCCAACCAGAGCCGTGCAGTTTCATCAGTTATAAACACCAGGGTCTTGCCCGGCTGGTATGGCTCAGCAGTTGAGCGTTGACCCAGAAACCAAAAGGTCGTTGGTTTGATTCCGGGGCAGGGCATATGCTGGGGTTGCGAGCTAGATCTCCAGTAGGGAGCATGCAGGAGGCAGCTGATCGTTGATGATCCTCTCTCATCGATGTTTCTATCTCTCTATCCCTCTTTCTTCCCCCCTCTCTCTCTAAAAATCAATAAAAACATACTTAAAAAAGAGAAAAAACACTAGGGTTTTGCAAAAGATTTTGGACAAAAAGATACAACTGTCTAAAAAAAAAAAATTCAAAGCCCTTGAACTTGATAAAACCAAGCCCATTAAGAGATTTCAAGCCGAAACCGGTTTGGCTCAGTGGATAGAGTGTCGGTCTGCGGACTGAAAGGTCCCAGGTTCGATTTCAGCCAAGGGCATGTACCTTGGTTGCAGAAACATCCCCAGTAGGAGGTGTGCAGGAGGCAGCTGATCCATGATTCTCTCTCATCGATGTTTCTAACTATCTCTCTCTCATCCTCTCTGTAAAAAATCAATTTTATATATATATATATATATATATATATATATATATATATATATATATATATATAGAGATTTCAAAATGTTGAGTGTCCTCATATATATATATATATATATATATATATATATATATATATATATATAAAGAGATTTCAAAATGTTGAGTGTTCCTTAGGGTAAGGAACTTAAAGCAAGGGGTACACTATTGTGGGGAAGTGGGCTCTCACCACATGCTGTGACTCCAGGCCAGCCGTTAAAGTGTAAGAGACCGCAGACTCACAGAGACACCCGGGGACGGGTCCAGGCACCCCCCATCATTCACCAAGCCTTACAGCGTAAGCTATATTCTAGATGCTTCACGCACGTTAGCTCAATAAGCCTTACTCCAAACCTAGGAATGACCACTCGGTAGGAATGGTCACTCTCCCCATCCTATAGAGGAGAAAACGAGGGACAGAGTGCACCTGCTCGAGGTCACCACCTGAGTGATGCGGCCGGGGTCAGTCCCTGCCCTACACCATCAACCGTATGAAGCTAAATACCCTACCCCACCCTCCTCTGGCCCCTGGAGAAAAGCTCGCCCTAATGCACACTGGCACTCAAATCCACCACTTCTCTCTGCAACCTGAATTGGAACCTGGGTAATTTTTCCTCAAACACAAAATCTGATCATATTTCTATGACCAGTCTAACAACCTGCTCAGAAGCTGGCTCCAGTCTACGAGCCCCAGTGTGCAACCTCTGAGCCAGCCTCTTCCTCTCCCTGACTCCAAATTCCACCCACCCCTGCAGCTCACCACAACCACTGCCCTCCTCTGCTCGATCCCACACACCCCCCCCCCCCTGCCCCCGGCCCCTGTTGGCTCAGTATTCGGCTTAAATATCATCTCCAAACTCTCACCACTCCCTGAAACCATCCAACTGCAGAATTCGTCATATTGTACGTGATCTGTCACCTGCTTGGGCAAAGATAGAAAGAATATTCTGGAAAATGGGGAACTAATAGGCAATGCAGGTGAAAAGAGGAGTATATGTGGTTGTCAACATATGGACACACCAGGGTTATTTTAAAAGCTGGGTAACGTATGTATGCACCTTCAAGTGACTCCACACACACCGACCCCATCTGTCCTGATGCGTCAGCACAGAAAAGCGCAGGCTGCACAGCAAGACACCTGGGTTCTGGAATTCACTACGTTGTGATATCTTAGGCAAGTTTCTTACCTGTTCCCGACTGCTTCCTTGTTTAAAGAACAAGATAGAACTAGGACATACCAGGTGTACCAGTTAATAAGGCGGATTTTTTTCAATAGATGGAGTCATACATATGTTGATATATATTCAATTTGATATGTATGCTATTTTGTTGTATTGACAACAAGCTTCAAAACTTCCTATGTCAAATTTGCTGAAGGTGTTAACATCATAGATATTTTTATGCTTAAAAATGTCAAATTTTGTGCCCCAAGAGAGCATTGGCGGGAAGTTTTAATTCATTACTTTATTTTGAAGAAACGTGCTGCTGAAAGTTATCGTATACTTCGGGAAGCTTATGGTGAGCATGTTCCATCTCAAGATACTTGTGAACACTGGTTTCAATGGTTTAATAGTGATGATTTTGATGTGAAAGACAAAGAATATCCAGGTCAACCCAAAAAGTTTGAAGACCAACATTTACAGGCATTATTGGATGAAAATGAGTGTCAAACTAAAAAACAACTTGCAGGAAGATTAAACGTTGTTCAGCAAACAATTTCTGGTCATTTACAAGCAATGGAAAAGATGTTAAAGGAAGAAAAATGGGTGCCACATCAATTGAACGAAAGACAAATGGAAAACCAAAAATTCATCAGTAAAATGTTGCTTCAGCATGAAAGAAAAGTCTTTTTTGCATCAAATTGTGACTAGCGATGAAAAGTGCATTTATTCTGAGAATCCCAAATGCACAAAATCATAGGTTGATCCAGGTCAACCATCAACATTAACTGCAAGGCCAAATCGCTTTGGAAAGAAGACAGTGCTCTGCATTTGGAGGGATCAGGAAGGGGTGGTGTATTATGAGCTTCTAAAACCAGGTGAAACCATTAATACTGATCGCTACTGACAACAAATAATAAATTTGAACCACACTTTGATGGTGAAATGACCAGAATGTGCCAGAAGACATGGCAAAGTAATTTTGCTTCATGATGATGCACCACCACACACTTCAAAACCAGTTGAAGACACGTTAAAAGATCCTGCCTGGGAAGTATTAACCCTCCCGCCATATTCCCCAGACCTTGCTCCTTCAGATTACCACTTGTTCTGATCGATGGCACATGCACTTTCTGAGCAGCACTTCAAAACATACAAAGAAGTGGAAAACTGGGTCTCTGAATGGTTTGCCTCAAAACAAGAAAAGTTCTATTGGGACGGTATCCACAAATTACCTGAAAAATGGGGGAAATGTGTAGCTATCAATGGACATTACTTTGAATAAAGCACTTTTGAAGTTTCTGTTGAAATGATGGTGTTTTCTTTGATTATAAAATCCACATTATTAACCGGTACACCTAGTGGACTGCAAGGATTCACTCATTTAAGACCTGTCTCAGAGTCCCCTCTCCTATGTGCCTGACTCAGGCTGCGCACTGGGGTTGTAGCAGGGAGAGGAACATCATGGTTCCCAAGCTTTAGAACGTGAACAGGTAAGTACAGTGTGTTAGGAAGGAGACGTGCATGATGACACAGGAGTGGAAGATGTGAATTAAATGTGCAGACAACCATGGGTTGCGGGGGTAGGGGTGTGACCATGATGGGATAACACGAGGGAGCAATCATAATGCTAAAACTGTTGTATCCTGGTAGTGATTACATGAATCTACGTATATGTTAAAATTCATAAACTATGCTCCAAAAGAAACATATTGTATAATAATTTTTTAAACGATAAATAAAATGGATAGCACTATGCCCAGCATAGAAGAGAAACAACAACAAAAAAAAACTAGAAGCAATAGTAACTGCTTAAACTCGCTAACAAATGGCCTGGGTGGGGGAGCATGAGCAGGCAAGGGGCTTAAGGACGCCCTGACCCTGGGATGCCAAGATGCGCACGTTAGCTCCTCACTTTCACCTCTGTCCAACGGGCCCTCACCTTCCCCTCACTGTGTAGCATCTGTCATTTCTATTCTCCTTAAATTCTTTCCGACGGAAAAATCTAAGTTCAAAGTGCACCTACTGAGTACCTACTGCGTCTAATCCTCACCACACCACCATCAAATGGGTGTCATTACCCCATTTTACCAATGGTTTAACGCAGTGGTCGGCAAACTCATTAGTCAACAGAGCCAAATATCAACAGTGTAACGACTGAAATTTCTTTTGAGAGCCAAAATTTTTAAACTTAAATTTCTTCTAACGCCACTTCTTTAAAATAGACTCGCCCAGGCTGTGGTATTTTGTGGAAGAGCCACACTCAAGGGGCCAAAGAGCTGCACGTGGCTCACGAGCCGCAGTTTGCCGACCGTGGGTTTAACAAGGGCACAGGTATGTGGTGACATCAAGATTAGAACCTAGTCCGTTCAATTCCAAATTAAAGGATCTTTCCAATTTCCCAATACACACAACTCTGTGGAATTAATCTCCCTGGTTTCTGCAACTCTGTAGCCTTTAGGACCTCTGTGCTAATGTACTTGGTTGCTTGCTAGTAACTGTGTACATGTCCTGGGCCACGAACTAACTGCTGAAACTTCTCCACAAGTTAACCTCTGGTGGAATCTAAAATGTCCCCGGATTAACCTCTGGTGGAATCTAAAATGTCCCTGGGTCCGTGGCCCAGGATACAAAGTTCTACACCCAAAAAATCAACCCTTTAAATTCAGAGTCACAGACTCTTAACAAATTTTAAAATTACTAATATTATTTTAACAACTATTTACCTTGTTTCTGCTTCAGACAGCACGAATGAAAGGCGCACTCTACTTTGAGAAAAGCATGATTGAGCCCTTTCCTGGCTTACCACATAATTAAATGTGACAGCTGTCACTTATGCCTCACAAAAGAATGACTGTGAAGCGGTGGTTCCCCCCCATCGCATGGTGAATTATTTCACTTCTCAGCAAAATAGTCTTATTTGTAATTTACAACACATACACGCATTCCCACCTCCTTCCAGGAATACACCTGCAGCCAAATAAAGAGAAATTCCAGAAGGTGACAAATTGAGAATCGAAAGTTCACAGTTTCTCTGTTAGGATTTCTCTACAGAAGGCTCGATGTCACATTCTCTCACGTCCTAGAAACCGCTTTTTAATAATGTTGCGCATTGCCTTTTATCCTATTCTCATGATTACCTAGAATGCCAGAACTTGAATGAATGAGTTGTAACTGGGGAAGAGCTTCTGGAGTATTTCAGTAAATAGAAGACTGCTCCCAACAGAAATTTTCCCACTGAACCGGGAGCGGAAATAAGCCCTGCAATGAGCAGCATGTACCCATGTGGGCTCAGGTGAAGTTACAGCTAATCAAGCATGTAAAAAATGGGTAGCCTAGCCCAGCCTGTGTGGCTCAGTGGTTGAGCATCAACCTATGAACCAGAAGGTCAAGGTTGGATTCCCGGCCAGGATACATGCCGAGCTTGCAAGCTCGTTCCCTAGTAGGGGGTCTATGTAGGAGGCAGCCAATCAGTGAGGTTCCTATCTCTCTCCTTTCCTCTCTGAAATCTATAAAAATATACTTAAAAAAAATGAGTAGCCTAAACGTCAGCCCTATTTGAAGCAGGAGCCACATCAACTCTGGGGATCCCACAGGGAAGACAGGCTCATAAGCCATCTGGGAGGCAATGGGGTGGCCCCGCACCTGGCGAGCTGACAAAGAAAGGGAGATTCTAGACAAAACTTAGATGTTTCCCATGGAGTCCGGGAGAAGAGCTGAGACATAAAGCAGGAAACACGAAAGCCAGGAATGCGGTCTGACACGTCTGTGCCAGTGTACAGAGGTGGGGATTTTGCATTCTCTTACGCATTGCACAGATAGCTAGCATTCTCTTACTGCACAGATGGCTAACAATTTACAACCCTCCTCCCAGACCCTCCCGCCCAGATGAGCACTGGCTTAACGCATCCAAGGCTGAGGGGAGTTCAAAACAGCCAGTCAGCACGTAGGAGGAAAATTAGAAATTCTCTCATGTGTTTTCATCCAGAGCTGAAGAAATTGAGCTTTGCTAGTAGTATTTGCCATTCAGACGGACTCTGGCGCCCTCAAGTGGTAGGCTTGTCAATTTTCTCCATGAACATGGATGCTCTCTCATACCCCTCAGCTTTGCTATGTTATGACCTTTAACTGGGTACCTGCTCCCCCAACTGGTCTTGTCCATGAAATTACTAGGTTTTCAACTAAATTACCTCTCACAAATTGGAAAGGAGGTTTTTAAAAAAACTTCTGCAAAGAAACTGCTGATAGAAAATAGGAGCAAATAAACACGTCGCCTCCAGCACTGAACTCAGGCCAAGGCAAGCCAGTCTAGTTCTATCTAACAGTAATAATCCTTCCAGCCAAAAGTACCCAGAATCATCATCATTCCAGCCAAAAGGATCCGACGTGCTCAAGGACACAGTTGAAATAGGGGGTCAGACTCGCCATTGCTAATGATACCTTGAGATATTCGCTAATGGGAACACCAAGTCCTGGCTTTTAGCAAGACAGCAAATGAGTCACTGTGTGAAAAACACTCAGGCCAACGCTCAGCATATGATAAACACCATGTAACTGTTAGCTGTTATTATTTTAAAACATCGCCTTTTTATCCCCATTGTTTTTAAATATGCATATAAATATGTAATTGTGTATTATATGGATATACAGCAGTATAATTACATATCAACAAATGAAAAAAATACATTGGGGGTACCTATTCAAAAACACTGTCTTCAAGTGATGGTTCGGAGATGGACGTTTCAGACATAGCTGTCTGATGAGAAAGAGTGGTGCCCTCCTGGCCGCCTGCCCTGAAGACACAGGTACTCAGCTCCTTTGACATTCTTCTTCCCTTCCTTACCCCAACCCGCCAGGTGTTAAGATCACCCGAGGAGGGGCCCTATCTAGCAGCAGCGAGAAAGCACTATCACAAGTGCAGAATCCACTCCGAGTGAAATCCCATGGCTGATCTCCCCGAAGGCAGGGTCTGAGCATGGGAGGCACTCACCTCCCTTTCTCACTGCAGATAAAAGGAATTATGTACTTCTTTCCCACTGTCCCCCTTTTCCCACTGGGGAACCACAGACTTGACCTGGTCTTCTGACTCCCCGCTATAAGCCACCACCATATGGCTTGATTTCCATAAAGTTTCTGGCCAGTTTTCAAGGTATCACTGTGCAGAGGGTAACTCAGAATGTAGAGGAACTGCTTTAAGCATTTCACCCACAGTGCTCTCCAAATCATCTGATCTGCACAGTAACACCAGCAGGGGGCGATGAATAAGCTTGATGACAAGAGCTGACAGGAGGAAAAATCTGAGCAACTTCATCAAGTCCTTCCTAGGACCCAAGCTCTGCCCGCTGCCTGCTCAGAATCATGCCCATACTGCACAACTTGCTTCTTTATTTCTAACCACACCTCTCTTTTTTACTAAACGATTCAAATAGTTTGCTCCCCAGTGGGAAGAACCCTTAATGTCACCTACTGAAGTGAGAATGCTGCTTCCTTCTTAGGAGCTGACAATATAAAATGGAGATTCTTTTGGTTCAATTCCTCCAATATTATGAGGCAGAGGGATGTATGATAAGCTTAGCTAGTTTGGTGCTTGTTTCTTAAATGTGGCAATTTAGCCCCATATCTTAAAATATTAAATTAATTTCTGATGGGAAGTATAAAGTTTGCAACAGTTTTGGTTTCATTGTATTGTGCTTTATTCTAGACCAGCAGTTCTCAACATTTTTCATCAAATGGCATCATAAACTAATTACTACAATTCTGTGGCACACCAGAAAATATATCATATTTTTTGCCGATGGGACCAAAATAATAGGTATAATTTTTAGTCATTCCTACCAGATGGCTACTGTATTGGCTGTTGTTATTTTTTTATTTGATAATCTAAGGGAAAATAAGTCAGTGCCCCTGACTCAGTAGTGAGGTATTGCATGTTTTAAAAATTCTTGCGCACACCAGTTGAAAATCATTGTTCTTGACTGATAAGTTAGCTCAGGAATGTGAGCAAACTAATACTTTATACCTCAACGATTTCTCCCTAAATTAATTTACAATAAAATATAAATGTGAAATAATAATGAAATACTGCTGCAAACTCCACTATTCTGAGCAGTTTTCCTATTTTTAACTAATTTAATTCTAACAACCCTAAAATAGACAGAAACTATTATTCCTGATTCACAGATGATGAAATGCAGCCACGGTGAGGTCAAGTAACTTACACAGGTAACTCATCTCATGAATTAGACTCTCATTCAATGAGATCGCTTTTCTTTTTGCCCTGATTTTATGCAAACATCGATCATTTAGCAAGACAAAATGACCTATAAGGACAGGATGACGATGAACAATTTCCTTTCAATTCTCTTATTCACCGGGTCAGTAAGAGCTGTTGTCCAGCTGCTAAGTTGACAGGATACACTACTAAATAACTCCTAAAAGAGAAATCATAGCCCTGGCTGGTGTTGCTCAGTGATTATAGCATTGGCCCATGGACTAAGCGCACATACCTGGGTTGCAGGTTCAATCCCTGGATCAAGTCAGATGCGTGCGGGAGGCAATCAATGTGTCTCTCACATCAATGTTTTTCTTTTCCTCTGTCTTCTTCCCTCCCTCCCCTGCACTCTCTCTAAAAATCAATGGATAAAATATTCTTGATTGAGAATTAACTAAAAAAGGGAGAGAAACTGCAATGGAAATGAGAAAATATTTAGTATCATATGATACTGAACATTAGGAGTTACTCTTCCTTTACTTTGGATTTTTCCAAAGACATTTTTTCCGGCACATTTTCCAATTGCTAATGAGTAAAGAGGCAGCATGTTACAAGTTCAGACTCTGAGGTTGGAGTACCTGGGTTGAAATTAGGCTCCACATTTTCCAGGCCTGTGCCTCAGTTTCATCAGAAAAATAAAGAAAATATTGCCAGATCTAAAGATCTAGGGCAGTGGTAGGCAAACTGTGGCTCTCCAGCCACATGTGGATCTTTGGCCCCTTGAGTGTGGCTCTTCCACAAAATACCACAGCCTGGACGAGTCTATTTTGAAGAAGTGGCGCTAGAAGTTTAAAAAATTTGACTGTCAAAATAAATTTGTTGTACTGTTGCTATTTGGCTCTGTTGATAATGAGTTTGCCGACCACTGATTCAGGGAAATCCCGTCACAAGTGAAGCAGGGAGAAAGTTCTATTTCCTTTGCCTTCATACTTGCTCCAGAGGGGAAATCTACTGTGGAACCATGTCTTAGTTGTGTTCTCAGCTACTGGTTACATCTTGGTCAAACCTAATCTTCTGAGTAAACCAACACCCAATGAGAGAGAACTGTAAAGTTACTCTCACTGCCACCAACATGGCAATTCCTGGTAGTAAGGTCATCCTTCGTAACCATGGGTGAGAGTTTCAGTCTCTGGAATTCAGAGTTTTGAGAGAAACCACTGAACTCTGGCTTCAAAGAATCTAAGTCAATAAGTATGTTATTTTCACACGCCCAGAACAAAGACCTTGATTAAGAGGGAAAGTTAGAGTAATAAACACAATGAGAGAGTAATAAAAGGCCGCTCCTATTGTTTCCGTAGAGCTGACATCATTGCAGGAAGCAGACTGCCAAATGAGGGCCATGTATCCCGGAGTCCTGCCACTGTGGAACCACAGCAACCCCCACTTCGTGTCCTGGGGACAAACGTCCTTGCAGAAAACAGGAAAAGAGTAGCAAATCCTCACTCCAGAGAGTGGAAAGAGACTCCTCATTTCCCTTGCACTTCTCC
The DNA here is from genome assembly GCF_964339955.1 of Pipistrellus hanaki. Taxonomy (NCBI): domain Eukaryota; kingdom Metazoa; phylum Chordata; class Mammalia; order Chiroptera; family Vespertilionidae; genus Pipistrellus; species Pipistrellus hanaki. Next base: position 135,375,384 of record NC_140505.1, on the reverse strand, counting down.
CCATCCCAACTGGGATCCTATCTGCCTAGAATTCCCACAGTGCAGTCCTAGCCTCTGCTGTGAAATATAATCACTTTCCCCTCCCCTGCCGACGAACTTGGCCACGACGGGACACCGCCATCTCCTGTTATTGTAATTAGACACCAAACTAATAGATACTGAAACCACATACTTTGATGTGTTTTGACTAAATTACACGACATGAGGGAGCTCCTAAGGAAACAGACTTGGAATGCATGTGTCCACCGCCTAGTCTTAAGCCCAAACAATCTGTTCCAAACAGTCGGATGTGGGGGAGGTGTTCTGGTGTTGCCACAATGCCCTATTCTCCCACCCACACTCCTAACGTGAGGGCCAGAACCTTCCTTTCTCTGTGACAGTTGATATTCCGCTGTATATATAACTTACAAAGTAACCCCCGCCCCCTCAGGTAAGTGTAGTATCCATCTGTCACCATACATAATCTATATATATATATAAAAGCCTAAGCGACCGGCCAAGCAGACATGCACTGATCACCAGGGGGCAGACACTCAATGTAGGATCGGACACCACTGACATGGAAACATGGAACAGACTGATGAATCTCAGAGGGAAGGGGGGAGAGGGTAGGGCAGGAAGAGATTAACCAAAGATCTTATAAACTTACTAGAGGCCTGGGGCACGGATTTGTGCACCAGTGGGGATCCTAGGCCTGGCCTGTGAGAATTGGGCCAAAACTGGAAGTCTGACGTCCCCTGAGGGGTCCCAGATTGCGAGAGAGAACAGGCCAGGCCGAGGGACCCCACAGGTGCACAAATCCATGCACTGGGCCTCTAGTTATTTCAATATTACTGACTATATTCCCGCTGCAGTAATTTACATTCCATTACCATTTGTAACTGCAACTTTGTACTTCTGAATCTCTTCACCCAGCCCCACAAACCCATTCCCATTTGACAACCACCAGTTTGTTCTCTATCTATGAGTTTGTTTGATTATTTATTTTGGCTTTTAGATTCCACATATAAGTGAAATCATATGGTCTTAGTCTTTGTCTGACTTATTTCCCTTAGAATATCACCCTCTAGGTCCATCTGTGTTGTTGCAAATGGTGAGAGTTCATTATTTTTTATGGCCAAGTAATATTCCATTGTATACATGTACCACTACTTTTTAAAATCAAATCATCTACAAATAGACACTTAGGTTGCTACCATACCTTGGTTAAGGCATATGAAATGTCCTTCTCTGTCTCTTGGTATAGCCTTAGTTTTAAAGTCTACTTTGTCTGAAATAAGTATTGCTACCTGCACTTTTTTAAAAATCCATTCACATTTAAAGTAATTAATGATAGCTATGTAGCCATTGCCATTTAATTATTCACACTGTTGATCTGTTTCCCCTTCTTCTTCTTCTTAAAGATGTACCTTAACATTTCTTGTAATACTAGTTTGGTGGTGGTGAACTCCTCTAGCTTTTTCCTGTTTGAGAAGGACAGGAACTCTTTAACACTAGGTTTATAAGATGCCCTCAAGAGCGAACTCATCTGGTGTCCTTTTCTTTATCTCATCCCTAGAATTAGATACTTGAGAACTGAAAAGCAAAGTTCTTAGAAAAGCAATGCTTGCACTTGAGGCTGGCAATCATCATGATAGATGAAGACTCCTTAAAAACCTCTCAAATCAAAGGAAATAAAACCGAGGAATGGTGATTAGTTCCCACAAACATTGGGAGGCAGGCAGGAGGCTGTTAGGGATAAAGTGTTGCTCAGCAAGTGAACAGGATCTTTCCTAAGGGACAGTCTTATGAAGGTATCTTTTGGGAATACTAGTATTTTATTTATTTTTAATTTAAATATGTATTTTTTTTTTTATTGATTTCAGAGTGGAAGGGAGAGAGAAACATCAACAATAAGAGAGAATCATTGATTGGCTGCCTCTTGCACACCCTTTACTGGGGGGCAAGGGGGAGGGAGAGAGAGGGATTGAGCTCACAACCCAGGCATGTGCCCTTAGCCTGAATCGAACCTGGGACCCTTCAGTTCACAGGCAGATGCTCTGAGCCAAACTGGCTAGGGCAGAATACTTGCATTTTAGATTCTCTTCCTTCCTAGCTACCCACGCTATGTCCCCAAACAAAGAATCAGAGGCATGGAGATGTTAAGAGGCTTGCAACATTATCCATTGCCCTGGTATCCATTTCCAACCTGCCTGCTGTGGGCTTACAGTTCTTCACACAGAAACCACCACCATGACCCAGGCACAGGGAGAGTTCCAGCCCGGCCTGTCACAGAAAGCATCCTTCTCTCCTTCACATCCACTGCAGATGCTTCAAAACTTCTTCATTTCACTAACTATGTCCTTACCCTCGACATTTAAAAAGAAACTGGCTCCATTACTGAGTATTTTGTGAAGAAGAATACAATAACTTAACCATGTCTCCTTGTGTTTCTTCAGGAGAAAACACTAGAGTGCAGAACACTCTTAAGCGCTTTTACTTGTATCCCTTTTACGTTTTATGAAGTCTTCCAAACATTGGTCCTTTAGTTCTCGCCCTTTTCCTTATATGTAGCTGGAATCTGAAATGACTTTGTTTTCTTTCTTAAAGTCAGGAGCTGCTGTTGAGAGCTCAGCCAGATACAGAGAAACAGCACTCCTCCAGTAAGTGCATCATGGAGGCCAGGAGAGGCAGAATATAATGTATGTTACTGTATCCACCAAGTTTTGTGTGTGTGTGTGTGTGTGTGTGTGTGTGTGTGTGTGTGTTAAGTTTTGTTTTCACACAGGAAGATTAATTTGACTTCTTTGGCTAAAAGACTTCTCTTTGAATCGGCATAAGAGATGGCTTACAGTTGCCTTAAAATCTTTACACCAATTAATAATTATCTGCAGTAAGAAACATACCATCTCATTCTATCCAGTTACTTCTATGGCCATTCAATATAAGAAATGTCATTGAACAAAAAGCCAGACTTCTAGAGAATCCCTCTATCACCGATGGTTCGTTTATAACGTATATATAAAAAAACAAACTCCTATGGGGCCCTGGCTGGTTTGGCTCAATGGATGGAGTGTCAGCCTGTGGACTCAGTTGTCCTGGGTTAGATTCGGTCAAGGGAATGTACCTTGGTTGTGGGCGCATCTCCAGTGGGGAGTGTGCAAGAGGCAACTGAATCGATGTTTCTGGCTCTCTATCCCTCTCCTTTACTCTCTGTAAAAAAAAATCAATAAAAATATATTTAAAACAAAACAAAAAAACCTCCTATGGTTGGTTAATTCTTTTTTCCAGTGTGAATTTAATGTTACTTTACAGAAAAGTTTGTTTCCTTCAACAACCACTAAAAAAGGTGGCATTCTAGATGAAAGAACTCTGTAAATGTTTATTTTTACTTTATTAAGTTTATTGGGGATGAGGAGATGAAGAAAGCAGGGAGACATGAATCACACCGCGTAGAAGAAGCCCATGCATCTTCCTTCTGCAGCCTTCATATGTCAACCCTGTTTGCAAATAAGGTAATGGTGCCGTTATTTATCCCGAGGTCCCATTTCTTACTGAGAGTATTTGCCCCTTTTCAACCTTATTGTTCTGACGTCTCTATGGCTGAGGGCATGGTTACCTCCCTTCCACTCCCACTCTCTTGTTGGAACGTCTTTGAGTTTGCAACTCCTGAAATCTAAACCTCCCTCCTCTTGCTTCTGAGTTTCAGAGTGGTATTTCTAACATCTTACAAAAACACTTCCAACCTAGGAAGTTAGAATATTCCAAACTCAAGTCATTCCCGCCCTCCCCTCACCTTTAGCCCTGTACCTGCTCCAGGGCCCACATTCAAGAACCAACATCCAGGAGCTGAAACCTGGCACCTCCAACTCTTCCCTGCTCATGAGGAGGTCGTCTGGGCACTTCAACTGCCTCTCTCACATCATCTCCTCTGGGCCTTCCCTTGCTCTGATCGCTGCCTTATTCCAAGCTGCCATCATTTCCCAGCCAGATTCCTGCTTGAGGCAGACTCCTAGGTGTCCCAGCCTCTAGCCGGCTCCCCTAACCTTCCGCAGCGAGCTCCCCCCCGCCACTTCTGTCTTGTCCACGATGCTCTTGTCTAAAGTCATTTGGTTAAGCCGAAACCGGTTTGGCTCAGTGGATAGAGCATCGGCCTGCGGACTCAAGGGTCTCGGGTTCGATTCCAGTCAAGTTCATGTACCTTGGTTGTGGGCACATCCCCAATAGAGGGTGTGCAGGAGGCAGCTGATCGATGTTTCTCTCTTATCGATGTTTCTGACTTTCTATCCCTCTCCCTTCATCTCTGTTAAAAAATCAATAAAATATATATTAAAAAAAAAAAAGTCATTTGGTTAAAATTCCAGCTCATTGAGGCATTAAGTGGCTCCTGTATGTGAAATCTGCTTGCTGTTTCTGTGTCATCACGCTCCAAGCGACTCCCTATGCTCCAGCACACTGGAGACAGGCCCCATGTGCTCCGACACCAGCCTGCCTTTGCACACGCGTGTTGCCTGTCAAAAAACTCCTCTCTCTTTTATCGGCTTGGTTAATTCCTAGTCACTTTTCTCAAATGTCACTTTCTCTAGGCAGCCTTCTGTAACCCAACCTATCCCCTCTGCTCCGTGGTTTCCCAAACCACCAGTGCCCAGCCTGACTTAGGCTTCCGTACCGTCTCAACTCTTCATCTTTCTCCTAAAACTCACTCCTCTGCATATGGCCTCTTTCTGCCTCCTCCGCTCAGCTGTAGGAACTGTACTGAGTGCATTGCCTATCCCCAAGCCTAGCATGCAGACTCAGTGCTCAATACATGTCTGTTGAATGAAGAAATAGATTCAGCCCTGACCGGTATGTTAAGTGGTTAGAACTTTGGTCTTCATACAGCTCCTGAGTTCCAGAACAGTATTTCTAACCAGGATGAGGGCCTGTAGTAGGGGAGGCAACCAGTGATGTGTCTCTCACCTGGAAGTTTATCTCTCTCCTCTTTCCCTTCCTTCCACTTTTTCTGAAAAACAATGGGGGGAGGGAGGATATATCCTCAGGTGAGGATTAACAAAAAAACAAACAAAAAGGAGATGGATTCGTAAGACCCACATTACTTGTCTCCTATGGATGTTTTCTTGCTGGGGCCCTATGTCATTACCCTTTCCTAAGTATCGCCATATCTGAGTTAAGGGATGTCCTTAGATGAGAAAAATCACTGGCCTCATTAGGCAGTGTATCCAGTGTCCTTTGATAATAAATTGTTCATTCAGAGTGGAAGCCAAAGTCCTGATTACGGGCCGTTCGGGTCCTGCCAGGCACCTCACTCCACTCCCATGCCCTTTCTGACAGCTCTCTCTGCTCCAGCCACACGAGTCTCTTGCTGGAGCTTTAAAACGCCAGGCCGTCCCTCTCTCAGGGCCTCTGCAATGATCTGGAATGCAACTGACAGTCTCCATGGGCCCCTCTGTTTCCTAACTCTGAGCTGATGTAATACTATCAAAATACGTCAGTACTTATTCCTTAAAATGTAAATGCATCGAGACACTATCTTAGTCTACGAAGAGAATCCTAGGTCCTTTGCAATCCTGTAGACATTTTGATACAAAAAAATCTGTACATGTTTGTCAAAATAAGCAGTCACATTTGGGTCATCCACTCAATGTCTCTCCTCTGCAGTACCACAGGGCCGCTGGTGGACCCAGTGCCAATCGTTCCCTATCTTTTCCTGAATTTCCTTCTGAACTTTCGGAGGATGACTGCTGTCTCCTCCTGGAACCGGAGGGAGGAGAAATGCTCTGTGGTTTGTCTGCAGGGCCGCCCCACGGGATGGACGCCAGGGCTCTGGGCCCAGGGAAACAAATGTGAATTTGCAATAGGCTCGGGCACAGGCTCCAGCTGGACAACTCCCAGGGACAGGGAAGGGGAGAAGGGGGCGCGATCATAGCGGGGCTGCGAGTCAATGGCAACAGTTATTTCCACCCCCTGTGAGCGGCTGCCCAACTAGCTCCTTTACAAAAGCCTTGTAATGGCTACCTTAAGACCATCAAATGTTCCACATACCGATTCTTGCAATAAAATCTATGTATGATTTGGGTGTTTTATATAAAGGTTAAAAACCTACACACCACTTCTCCATATAGATGTTGCCTTCAGCTGACTGGTAGCCTGAGCAGAGACCTCCCTTCACTAACCCTGGGGCCTGCCTTTCTCCTGTCCATGACGCTGCACTCAGCTGGAGCTGGGGTGTGTGTGCTCCCCTCCCCGAGACCGGGGGCAGAGCGGGTCTCACCGCGTTCTCCTTCAGTTGCAGGCCCTCCCCATTGGGAAGGGAGGACCGCCTCTTGGTGGAGTTCCTGTTGGGGGTGGAGGCCACGGCCCCCGCTTTCTTCTTCACGGTGAGCACCTCACAGCTGGCCTGGTCTTCGTTGTGCGTGCTCTTCCCGGCATTGATGACCCTGAGGAGAAGCCAGAAGAGCTGGTCAGACAGAGTGGTTCTGGGAAAAGCTGAGGGCTTAGTCTCCAGAGTCAGCCAGGGCGTCTCCACACCTGGCCCCAAACTAACACCCGGCTGAATGCAAAGGACCTCTGATATCTGAGTAAACTGATTTTTAAAAAAACAAATTATAGTCTGGCTGGTGTGGCTCAGTGGTTGAGCGTTGACCTATGAATCAAGAGGTCAACTCCCAGCAAGGCACATGCCCAAGTCGCAGGCTCAATCCCCAGTGTGGAGAGTGCAGGAATGAGCTGATCAATGTTTCTCTCTCATCGTTGATATTTCTCTCTTGCCCTCTCCTTCTCCCTTCCTTTCTGAAATCAATAAAAATATATATTCAAAAAATAAAAATGGATCCTATCGGCACACACGAACACATTAACCCAAGCACTGTCCTGAGCGCAGGTCACCTTCGTAGGTGTCTGACAGGTGTGACCAACCCCACTGATCCATTAGAGTCAAAGCAGACAAGATAATCATTTTTTTGGCAAAAACAAGGAAGACAGATCTGGGAAGATGGCTCAGGGAATTCTGTTGCGTTCCTCCAAGTGATAAAAAAACCACCACCACCATCAGTCCTATCAAAGACCAAGGCAGTCACTGACGGCACGCTGTACAATCCAGGGAAACCGAGAACCACAGTTCACTATCGTCTCCTCACGTTCCCTCTCCACACAGAGAAGGGAGGGGATCAAAGGTTTACTCTTTAAACTATGTCCCCCCTCCACCTTTCCTCCCGAGAGTCCTCATCACTGTGTGTCACCGTGCCAGGCTTCGGGACGCTGATGTGTACACGGGCCACAGCGTGCTATCATGGCATGTTGACACTCTTTGGCCTGATTACTAAAGGTGCTCAGCATAGGAATGCTTCCCAAAAGCATGCTTCGTTACCCACATGCCTTCTGTGTCAGGTGACCGCAGACGGAGCACTCGTGTTTCAGTGCCGTTTTCTTACTGGGTAACTAAGCCGCTGCGACACTGGATTTCCCCAAAGAGCTCTCCCTGGTGTGCCAGTGGCGGTTTTCTTTCTGAAACTTCCACAGTGTCACAGCTGTGACAGAGTGTGGAGGATAGGGAACTCAGTGGCCAGGAAAGAGAAGATGCTCTTTTTGAAGGTAAGATCACGGAAATCCCCTCTGTGAGTGTGGTGCGTTCACTGCTCTGCTAATCTGGTGAACTCCTTCCCGACAACGACAAGACAGCTGCTTTCACACAATTTTCTAACATTTAAATTCTGCAATAATTACAGATGCGGAGAAAATTGCAAAAACGGTGCTGTATAGATGTACCCTTCACCCAACTCCCTCCAGGGGTAACATTTTCTATTGCTACAGCACAATATCAAAACAAGTCATGGACTCACACAAAACTCAACCAGACTGCAGCTCTCATTCAAATTTCACCACATTTTACACAAAATGGTCTTGAGTTTTGAAAACTGTATGTATCTCCAGAAGCCAACACACACACACACACACACACACACACACACACACACACGGAAACGGAGAGCAAACTGAGATGTGAGTGCCGCAAGATCTAAGGAAGCAGGACTAAGCACTCTTCTGCCGAACCTCAGGGTTCGATAGAGGTGTCATATGCATTTTAACATTTACTTTAAATTTCTTTCTTTACATGTATAAGCATTTTGGGGGGAAAAGGCAATAATTCAAAAGTTCATTCCTATCTGTTACACATGAATAGATATGTGCTGGGTTACATACTGTTGGCAGCCTTGGCATATCCTACCTTTCCTCTTTCATTGACCAGTATCACTTGACTGAAAGGAGAGCTATTTTGCAATCATAGTCTACCTCGCTCCCCAATATTCATGAATTTTGCGACCTAGGATTCAACCAACCCTGGGTCGAAAACAGTATTTTCAATACGTAGGCATCTGTGGATGCGCAGGGTCAACTGTGTGCCTTGTTCTTCCCCGTTTTGTATATTAATAATAAGGGACTGGCGCATCCACAGATTGTTTATCTGCTGGGGTCCTGAAACTAACCCCCCCGACCCAACCCTGAATACTGAGGTACAACTGTACTTATCTATATGTTCTGGGGGAAATGACTGGATCAGTCATCTATTATCTCCCCTATTTCAAATGCCTATATTCAACAAAACTGCTTCATCATTCCTATTAGGTTTATTATAAATTTCAACCTAACCATATTTTTTTAAACCAAAGCCTACTTTTACTCAGTTTACATTTTCATGTAATATTTTTAAAAAGTAGATCATTGCTTACAGAGTTTGAAAACCTTTGTGGGGGGGGAGGGGGAAGACATGCATGTGTAAGAAGTGGGGATCCTTGCCCATCTCTGTGAGTCAGCTCTGCCTCTGTAGCCGAGATCCTCTTGAGGATGAAAGAATGGGGAAAGGGGAGTCCAAGGCCTAGTTTCTAGCCCACCTTCACTGTCTCTAAGGAGGAGGCACTTGCATATGGTTGAAGAATACAATGTGGTTCTCGAAGACACAGTGAAGCTACCTGCATGATGACTATTAATATTATCACACTTATTACCTGAGCCAAATAACTCAGCCCAGGGCCCAGAGCCAGGAAGTGACACAGCTGGGATTCAGAATGAGCCCTACTTTGGTTCCCAACCCAACCTCTTCCTGTTCCATGTGGGACTCACATCTGCTGTGTCAGCCACGCTGACATGTGGGGAAGCACAGGGTCAGCAGACAGGCAGGCTCGGGCAGCCCTGCGAGGAAGGGGATTTTTTCCCACACTTCTCTGGCCATCGGAGGAGTCCGAGACGGGGCCCGGAGGAAGGCGGAAGGATGGGTAGTCAGATCTGCTCATCTCTATAGCAGCCCAGGCTTCATCCAGGGCTTTGCCGCTGGAGCTGCTAAGAGAACATGCATCTGACTGGAGTTTCCTTTTTGCCCGTCCTTGGAGAACAAAATCAGGCAGAAGGAGGAGGTTCCAAAATACCACCTGCCACTCCCCAGCCACTGGTGGTGAATCCCACGCAACATGTGCAGTGGGCTGTTTGCTGAATGGGGAGGTCACACCCATGGCCTCCCACGTGAGTGCCTTCCCTGTGGACAGCTGACACGGAGATGTGGCAGGGAGAACCAGTTCGTGACAACGATCCCCTTGTACCGTCCTCTGTACAAGAGGCTTGCTGCTATTTCTAAAACTTGGCATCGCCCTGACCACTGACCCCTAAACTTATGCGGTAGTCAGGTCTTTTTTTTTTTTTTTTTTTTTTTTTTCCCCCAACAAGAAAAGCATCACTGATCTCCAATAGCTGCATGCCAGGCTGACTCATCGGCCACTGCTGTTTTCCAAAAGCCAGCAAAGCTACTATAATTACACAAACCACGAAGCACTGTCCCTGAAAGTGCTTATCTCTTATTTCTTGGCGGATATTAAACTCCAAAGTTGACCCTAGAAACTTTATTTTATGTGCGAGAAGCCCGGGGCCCTGAGAGGCGGAGACGTGTGCATGGGCACACAGCGGAATACAGCACAGCTGTGAGCACACGGATGAGCTCCCAGTGCTCTCGGCTGCAGCTCTCAGCGGCATTGTTTTCCTATTGTGTGTCTATTCTTATCAGCCGCTGTTCAGAGGGCTGTATTGCAATGAATGACTCATCAAAGCCGGGGAAACTGGGAAAGAACAGTCACGGGTGGCCTTACGTGGCGGTTTCATGTTGAATACAGCCTGTGAATGACACTAATGAAATATCACCAAGTCAGAAATGGCAACCCGCTGGGAAGGGAGCAGCCCCAACCCTGAAGCATAATCAGGTCTAAGCTGATTATTCTTCAGATGCTAAGGTCATGTGAAATGAAAGCCAATGAGTTTTTAAAAAACTCAACTATTGGTGTGGCTGGTGTTGCTCAGCGGTTGAGTGTCGATCAATGAACCAGGGGGTCATGTTTGATTCCCGGTCAGGGCATATGCCCAGATTGGAGGCCTGATCCCCAGTGTTGGGCATGCAGGAGGCGGATGGTCAGTGACTCACTCATTCTCATTCTCTCTCTCTCTCTCTCTCTCTCTCTCTCTCTCTCTCTCACTGAAATCAATAAAAATATATTTAAATTAATAAAAAATACAACTCTGATCCCATATTTTATATTATTTCAAATTCCTTACTCCATACAGACTTAGGATAAAGTCCTGATTCTTCTCAATTTACTTTGCTTTAAAGATCTTGACCTCTATCAACTTACCTATTTGATTTTGTTCAAAGGGAAGTGCTTTATTTATTAAATGGAAATGAAACCTTTAGTTAAGTATAAATGGAGAAAAACCTTGCTTCCAGGCTAAGCAGTGTCATGCTGTTAATAGCTTTGTCTGTAAGTGGAAGCAGCTGTATCAGTAGCTAACTCCCTTCTCGTCCTGTGCTCCGGCGTAAAGTCCGCACTGTCCTGTGTCTTGAGATAAACCAGAATGACTAATAAATGTGCATTCTTTAAAAAAAATAGTTTTTATTGATTTTTAGAGAGAGGAATGGAGAGAAGAAAGTAGGAAGAGAGGAAGAGAGGGAGAGAGGGAGAGAGGAGAGAGACAAAGAGAGAGAGAGAGAGAGAAAGAGAGAGAGAGAGAGAGAGAGAGAGAGAGAGAGAGAGAGAGAGAGAGAAAGAGAGAGAGAAACATTCATGTGAGAGCAAAATGCTCAAGACACCAATGGGCTGCCTCCTGCATGCCCCCCACCAGGGTACCATGCCTGCAGCCCAGGCATGTGCTCTGACCAGGAACCAAAATGGCAACCTTTCAGTGCAGGGGACAATATCCAACCAACTGAGCCACACTGGCCGGGGCTAGAGATGCATGTTGTATCTGAATAATACCTACCCAAGATGCTTAATTTTAAGACATTAAAACAAAATGCTGGTAGACCACAAATCATGCCTGTGTTCTTTACTACTATGCTTTGTTACTTTCAGTTTAATGTCAAGGAAGCCATTTTCCTGCTTTGTAGGAGACTGGATAATGAGGTTATCCAAGACAGATATGGAGTCATCGTAGTGTCTTACATTTGTTGAGAACTAACAATGTGCCAGGAATTGCTGTTAGCTTTTTACATTTAGAAATTAACACATTTCATTATCTTGTGAACTCTGTGAGTTAGTCACCACTCTTCTTCCCTTTTTAATGATAAGTCGAAGCTAGTGGAAGGCAGAGTGTTTGGTCTAATAACTTCAGGAAACCTCAGTTTCTCAGCAGTACTTCATGGATTACATTCTGGGAATTACTAAAATAGGTGTATGCGTGTGTGTGTGTGTGTGTGTGTGTGTGTGTGTGTGTTGAGGAGGGGGATTTTAATCATGTAAAATTAAGAGTAGGGTAATTTTGTACTTAGGATTAAAATTCAGGTGGGAGATACATTAGAGGGTGAAGAAGATGAATACAGAAAGTTAACAGCCAGTCAGTCTTTCAACATTTAGAAAATCATGAAACATTTGCCCTGGAAGAGAGACACAAGTTAAACTCATTTATGGACTGCGTTAACCTTCTAGTCTATATTGAATTGAACCCAAGCACCTAGATTTTTTCCTCTTATAAAACCAGGTAAACACAGAATTTTAAGTACTTGGAAGTCAAAAATGCTCTGTGTACCAGATACAGCTTGAAGCTATGACCTGGGTGCCAGGGATGAATGTGACCATGATCTTTGAATCAGAGCAATAGCAGAACCTATTTAGAAAGAGCAAGTGATTCATTCATTCTATGCTACTGGCATACAATTAGGAAACCTGTTTCCTCCTTTCTACTTGTGAAATACTCTAGCCACAAATTTTTAAAATATCAAGTCCACCTGAATTTTAGCAGAAAAATCTTGCTTTAATTTTTTAAAATTTATCTTCACCGGAATATATTTTTTCCTTTGATTTTTTTTTCAATAGACTCTGCCTTTAAAAAATTATTTTATTGATTTCAAAGAGGAAGGAGAATGGAGAAGACAGAAACATCAATGATGAGAACCACTGATTAGGTGCCTCCTGCAAGCCTCCTCACCCTTTCCCCCACAGTGGATCGAGCCTACAACCTGGGCATGTGCCCTGATGGGGGAATCAAACCATGACCTTCTGGTTCATAGGTCAATGCTCAACCACTGAGCCACACCCTCTGAGTTCCTTTTATTTTTTTTAGAGAGAGTGGAAGGGAGGGAAGAAGAGAGACAGAGAAACATCAATGTGAGAGAGACACATCAATTGGTTGACTCCTGAACGTGCCCTGACTGGCGCCAGAGATGGAACCTGCAACCCAGGTACGTTCCTTGACTGGGAATGGAACCAGCAGCCCTTTTGTGGGAAGGCCAACACTAATCACTGAGCAACACCAGCCAGGGCAAAAAGTCCTGCCTTTAATTACAATTATTAAGTTATCGAGTTATTTGCCTTTTCATCTGCTCAAAACATTGACTGTAAGGACACTCATCTGATAATGACACATGGGACAGGTCCCTATTATGAAAGGGAGATAAGTGAACACTCTCAAGCGTTATCAGTGGTGAGCCCTGTCACAAAGGCCACTGGTCTGGAGAACTCACAGTGGAACGTTTTTCAAAAGGATTTCCAAAAAAGACAGTCCATCAACGAAGTCCAGTCACAGTTGACATGTTTCCAAGAATTCCCATATGTCATGTATATGCTAAACGTCTGATGGGTGTCAAGTCCTTCATCACCAACATCCTACCCCTCCCCACCACGAGGTACATGGCAGAGTGCAGAAGGCACACACAAGGACAGGAGTCATACAGACCGAGTCCAAACTTGGTTTCCACAATTAGCTCTAGCTGTGTGTCACTGCCCACGTTACTTTCTCCCTCTAAAATGGGGATGGGAAGTCACTTGCTTTCATAAGTGTTGCTAGAAGTAACTGCTCTGGCATAGGTATTAACAGTGCCTGGCACATAGTTAGTACTCGATACAATTTACTAAATAATAATAAATTAAATACAAAGACATCCACCTGTTCCATTGGGCCCAGGGGACTTGACCCAACCATGATAGTTTAAAGAGAATCCCCCCACCCCACCCTTCCATCAGCAGCCCTCTGTCTGCCTCAAGGACACATGGCCACCTCCAGGCCCACAGGGCCTACACATGGCCTGGCATGACACTTCCCAGAACAGGGACCCTGAGCAGGCCATCCGTTCCTCTGGGTCCTCTTCTCAATGTTATTGCAACACTCAAGCCACACGTTGATGGCGAAGTGCACACAGGCGAGCACTCACATAGTTACGGACATGCCGCGGCTGGATTCCCACCCGGACCTGCCCACAGACGCGTCTCTGGCCCCAGGGCTCCTGGATTCCAGAGCTCTGGTCTCAGATCCACAGAAAAAGACCAACCTTGGTTTAACTTGGGTTGCGTTGTTGTTGTTATATTGTTTTTTTGTTTTTTTTTAAAGAGAATAAAAACCTGAACAGTTTAGGCTAGATATTTTACACTGGGTGTTAATACTTCTAAGCAGGCAGCGACTGCACTAGGTAAGAAAGAGGAAGTGTTTCATAAAGGCCATTGCGTGAGGTAAGAGAAAGCTGATTGAGGAACAACTGAGAAGCAGACAGCAAAAGGCTGAAGGAAGAGGGGTGTAAATTAATCATTTATGGAAGACCAAATACAGCTATCAATTATTGAAACCTCTTCTAGATAACCTCTTAGGCAATGCTTCCTGTGATTCTCTTAGGTCGTTACTGACCCCCCAGATAAGCTGGAGCATAAAGACAAATGAATTCCTAGCTGCAAGGGAGCAAATAACCACTCCTTGGTTGTACTGGAAAACCAAGGCTCTGACTAGGAAACTAAGCCTCATAAAAGGTAGCCAGCCTTCCACCAAGAATAACAGCTTCTCCCAGACAGCCTCAGCCACCCCTGGGTAGAGGGGAACCCGAGGCCCCCCCAGCCCATTCAGTTAACAGTCAGTTGGGTGTTACCAGGGAGGAGAAAGGACAGCATGGAATGGAATTTCCTAGTGTTTGGCTTTCGCATTTTGGAAGGTGACTACTAGTAAGTGCCAACACATGGAGGAGAGAGCATGGTTGAGAAGGCAAGATAAACACAGGCCAGGAAAAGACCACAGACCTGCAGGTCTTCTCCATCATGGACCCTCCGGTTCCCAGGCCCCACCTATGGCGGGATGTGACCAATCAGGGAGTTACAAACTGCGGTCTTGGGATTCACATTCAGGCTGCTAAATTTTTGCCCATAAAGTGTTTTTGTTCTTGCTGTTTTAATATGTTTAATTGATTTCAGAGAGAAGAAGGGAGAGGGAGAGATAGAAACATCAATGATGAGAGAGAATCATAGATCAGCTGCCTCCTGCAAGCCTCCTACTGGGGATCAAGCCCCAAACCTGGACATGTGCCCTGCCCTGGAATTGAACCGTGACTTCCTGGTTCAAGGGTTGATGCTCAATAACTGAGCTACACCAGCCATTTTTTTTTTTTTAAGGTAAATTAGTTGTCAACATTTAAAAATATTTAAAAACTGGGATATTTACATTTAAAAATCTTAAAATTTCTCACTTATCTTAAAAACTAACGTATCAGGCTAAACACTTGTCACAAACTCTGGTGTGACAACACTCAGCTGGATGTGAGGGGAGGCAGTCCCAAGAGACAGGATACGTCCGTCTACACTTGCTCAACCCAGACCTCATGCTGTCCACCTCTGCACCAACCTGGCCCCAAAAGCATTTGACTCTGCAACCCTAAAATAGATCTCTGTGACTTCATAAATAATCCAGGGCAATTAGATGGATAGTATATATTAGCCATATTGATTAAAATAATTACTTTTAAATATTTATCATGTAACCAAATTGGGATAAACCAAGACTAGGACATGATTTTTGCTTTCAAGGAGCCCACAGTCATTAGTAATAGGGAGACCTTCTTACAAATAACCACAATTTGCCCTGGTTGATGCCATTCTCGAGGTTCGTGTCACAGGGGGTCTGAGAAAGCAGAGGGGAAGACAGTTCTGCAGAGTCAGGGAAAGTGTCCCAGGTGAGGAGGCATGGGGCTCACTCGCATGGAGTGAGGGAGGAAATGGGTAGAAAAGACAAGGAAAGGCACTCCACGCAGAGGAGCAGGCAGTAAAGATAGGGCGGTGTGGGCTTTATGAAGAGGGGCTGGATGTGGCCTAAGTGTAGGCTTGGTCAGGGACCTACATCAGAACCAGACCAGGAAATCCTGTGGGAACTTTGTCCTGTGGAGCTCATGTCCAACGGGAAGACTCTAAGAATGCTTAAACATAGGACTAGTAGGATCAAAATTACTTAGGAAGATGAGAGCAGTGGCCTTACAGAGGATGGAGTATAGAGGATCAATGACAATAGCAAAGAGATCAGTTAGGGTCTCTGATAATAGTCCAGGTGACCAAGAGGCTGTGGACCAACCAATGGCTCTGTGTGGAGGGGCAGAGAGGGTTTGGGAGGAGGGGAAGGAATGGATGTGGGTGGGGGAGGAGAGAGGAGCAAAGAGGATGACTCCCAGGTTTCTACTGGCAGAAGGAACCAAAAGAGGAACACCCATTACGAAGGGAGATGAGAAAATGAAACAAGTCTTGAAGGTGGTGCAGAGTGGTGTGGGATAAGGCAAAGGCAGGGGCAGACAACTTCAACTTAACCAGGTGGGCAAACTATGGCTCGTGGGCCAAATCCAAGCCACTGCTTGGCCCCCAAGCTAAGAATGGTTCTTTCATTTTTGAGTTGTTGGGGAAGGAATCAGAAGAACATTTCGTGACATGTAGAAAGTGTATGAAATTCACATTCAATGTCCATAAAGTTTTATTGGGACTCAACCACATCCATTCATTCACATATGATCTGTGGTGGCTTTCCAGCTACGATGGCAGAGTTAGAAGTCTTGAGAAGTTGTTTTGCACCCCCAAAGCCTGTACTACGTACTATCTATACCTTCACAGAAAATGTGTGCTGACCCCTGACCTTCACTATTCGTCTGTGCTCTCTGAAACTGTCTTTGTAAATCAAGGGCTGAAAATTTCATATGATTATACATAAAAATTCATATGATTACTCAAAAAATTGTGTAAGTGAAGCAAAGGAGGGAGATGTAGGCTTGGATTGAATTTAATGTGCATCTTGGTGTTATTAGTAACATCAGCTTTGGATATCCATCTCTGCTAGCATTTGATGGCCATCATCAGCATCTATCCACCTCACCAATATAAGCAAATAACTGAAGATTAAAATGATCAAAAGAAGACATGGTGTTGCCCTACAGATCTCTCCACACAGATATCTTTCTACTGGCTGCTTAGAAATGAACTTTTAACGCAGTAAAGATAAAAATAAAAAAGCTGCCTTTGGGCATTTCCTTTCAGTTATTCTCTTGTAAAAACCATGAGTATCACCAAAGTCCAACTTCCGTATTTAAATAAGGAAGTCTGTGCTTGGCCAGAGAGGCTGGAGAAATTCCCACACGAGGCCACAAGCTACTCTGTTGGGGCGAAGTGAGATAAAAATAAAGGCCTTCCCCCAAATATTTTAAGTTTGGTAGTTTTACCTTAAATAAAGCAGAAAAATAACTTTTGCAGGTTTAGAATAATATTACTTGCATATATCTATATATCTATATATCTATATGTCTATATATCTATATATCTATATCTATCTATATCTATCTATCTATATGTTAACTTCTGTTGGCAATTAAAAGGGGAGGGAAGCAATGTCTTGAAGCTAGTACATTTCTAAAGATAAGGCTTTCTTTCTTTATTCACCAGATGTATCTGTACCATTAGAAAGGTGAGAGAAATGATTTTTTTTTAAAAAGCAAAGTGAAAGCCAATTTCAAGTGTGTAATTTAAAGTGTGAACTTTAAAATGCCTGGAAATAATAAAATAAAACCAAAAGATAAAAGTGCTCTAATCTCAAAAGATGTAAAAGAAATTCATTTTTAATCAGCAGATTTTTAAAAAACTTTATATAATCAGAGCTCTTCCTTTGCTCTTGTAAGTAGTTGCACAATAGCCCATAAAAAGAACTCAGGTATTGCAAGAAGGACTTGAGACATGTCACATGGTTTCAGCACTCCAGCACGCTTTTTCTGAGGCAAACACGGCATTACAGCAAAGGGTATGCTAAGAGCAAAAATTAAATTTTCCCCTCATTACTTCAATCTTTTATTTTTTTATTTTTAATCAAAAACAGAGACTTTAACTGAAAACAGTTTGCTCTGGAAAATCTTCACCTCCCTCCACAGCAACTTGTAGAGAAAGTCTATTTCCAGATTAAAGCCTGAACAATATAAACAGTAGCCCTTTGACAAGCTGGTTGTTATGTGATCTAACATTATTTTGCTTTTGTGCCCGACCCAGGTCAAATCTCAGTGAACACTTCAATCCTCCCAATGGACAGGGAAAAGAACATGCTAGTTCAAACCGAGGCCCCAGAAAGGCCAATCTGGGTTCCATTTTAGGCAAACTGATGTCTTCACCCTCAAAAAGCTAGAAAGTACAATGAGACAAATGCTTGATAAGAATATAAACTGTTTTTAACTGGGTGCCCAATATTATCTAACTAATAAAAGGGTAATATGCTAATTAGAGTGGGAGGCTTTTGGGGAGACCTTCTGGACAAAGTGATGGTGGCAGTGCTGAGGCAGAGGTGGTTAGTGGCGATCAGGCCAGGAGGGCAGGGCAGTTGGGGGTGATCAGGCTGGCAGGTAGTGGGGGAGAGCAGTTGGGGGCAAGCAGGCTGGCGGAGGGGGGCAGTAGGGGGCAATCAGGCCAGCAAGAGGAGGCAATTGGGGGCAAGAAGGCCAGTGGGGATTAGAGGGCAGGGCAGTTGGAGGTGAGCAGGCCAGCAGGCAGAGTGGTTAGGGGAGATCAGGCAGGCAGGCAGGTGAGCAGTTAGGAGCCAGCAGTCCTGGATTGCAAGAGGGATGTCTGAATGCCAGTTTAGGCCCGATCCCATAGGTATCGGGCCTAAACTGGCAGCAGACATCACCTGAGGGGTCCCAAATTGGAGAGGGTGCAGGGCAGACTGGGGGACAGACACCTCATCCTGTGCATGAATTTCGTGTACTGGGCCAGTAGTCTATATATATAAAAGCCTAAGCAACTGTCCAATCATCCAACCACACAACCAGTAATTATGACGTGCAATGACCACCAGGGGGCAGATGTTCAATGCAGGAACTGCCGAGCTGTGGTGACTTGGCAGCTGTGGTTCTCAGGTGAGGCATTTGGAACCAGAGAGGAGGGAGCCTGATTCCAGGGTGCGTCACCAGAGAACTGCCCTCTTGCAATCCAGGACCCCTTGGGGGATGTCAGAGAGCCCGTTTGGGCCTAATCCCCATACGCCAGGGGGACCCCACGTGCACTGGCCTCTGGTCCTTAAATAAAAGGACAAAGTGGGCTCCCAATATATCTCAATTAGTTAAAGACAGATTTGCTCCATGATGCTACTTGTTGATTTGGGTTATGCTCTATGCACTTTCAAGTCACACAGCAGGGAGTGGGCACTCAATAAATGCTGGCTGAGTGAATGAACGAATGAACTCATCCCCTCCATTATGACCCACAGGGGACTCGATGATCATGGCTGAGTTCTAAGCCTGCCTATTTGTTTTTTAGAACATAAAACATTTTTATTGGGGTGTCCCATCAATTGGCTTCAAGAAAAATAAGCCAGTGTTCCAAAGAAAGAAGTCTATTTAACAGTAAGCACTAATGAATGCGGGAGCAGGACATGTACAGCGAGCCCCAGACACAGGCGGCCGAGCAGTGGCTGCTGAAGGCAGAGACCAGCGCATGTCTAGGTGAATCTTCCCCTGAGCACCTCCCTCTGCCTTCTAATAAGCTCACTCCATGGCGCCCTGCGAACACCGACAACTCAGCAGAATGGCGTGACAGGCCAGGGCGATGCTCTCTCCACCCAGGGACACTGCTGTGCAGGAGGGCCGTTCCGAGGCCAAAGGGGGGTGCAGAGGTAGCAGACAGGCAATTCTGACACCATCAGGTTAAGCTGCACAGCAAAGCAATGCATCCTTTCAGAAAGGGCGGATTCTCTTTCCTGGAGATGTCCAAAGGCGGCTTTGTCACCTTCCTGAGTCCTGAGAGGCTCTCTGCAGTGAGCGAGAAGGTTCTAAGGATTCTTTGCCAGCTGTTGAGTCTATAACTGTCCCCACCCCCACCTCCAGTTAATGTAAAAACTCAACTTCTTCCAGAGCTAAGATTAATTTACATGGAATGTGGCTTTAGAGCGGTGCTCGTCTTGCTAAGATAATTCTCTGACACCTGGTAAATCATGTTTGACATTCAGCAAATGGAAATGGAATATGATGAACTGAAACTCCCTCTCCCAACCAGCCCTTAATGCGGGGGCTGCGAGTGAGCCTCAAAGGCTGCTGCTCCCTGGGGCTCCCAATCTGGCTTGTTTGCTTCCTGCCCCACTCGCCCTGGGAGCTCTCTATTCCCAAGGCGGCGTTTAAGACCTCAGCACTGAGCCCTTCCGTAGTCAGATCTCCCGCACAGGTCTCTGGGGTGTCTGGCCTGCCTTTCTGATTGCCTTCAGCATGTCCGATTTGCATATTGCACAAATTCAAGCCACCCAAATGCGTACTCTTGTTCCCTGCCTCCTGCTCGCTACCTCTGTCTCAAACACGGTCCTCCCTCCTTGCCTTGGTGGACCAAGGAATCCAAGGAACATCCCTGACCTCCTAGCCTCTTACTCTCACCAACATCCAGGCTCCCAGTCAGTAGGGTCCACTTCACAACTATGATGAAAATCCCCCATTTCCTGAGCCTTATTCAGGCCTTCATCACCTCCTCCAAGCATCACTGCATAAACCTCCGACCTAGCTGCCCACTCTCCCCAGAAGCCTGTACAGTGTGGCTAGACTGACCTTTCCCAACCACAAACATGGCCATGTCTCTCCCACACTCAAACTCATTCCAACAGACTCCCAAGGTTTCAGAATAAAATGTGAACTCCTTAGCTTGCCACACAAGGGTCTTCGTGATCTGGCCCCTCTCCTCAGCCTCCCCATCCACTCCCCTCATCCCCTCTCTTCTCAGCATAAAACCCAGCCTGTGGTGTATGGGAAGCAGCGTCTCTATCCACCACAGTTCTCTCACACAGGCCTTTCCCTCTACGGCAGTGTTTCCCAAACTTTTGACATATGTGTACCCCTTCTATAATTTTCATAACGCTGAGTATCCCTCGTACTCATGAGAACATAGAATTAGGTGCAGCTAAGCATGATGCAGTGCATGTCTCCATCAAACTCCGGTGCAACGTGTACCCCCACCAAACTCTTCCCATACCCCTGGGGGTACGCGTACCACACTTTGGGAAACACTGCTCTAGGGGAACATCTAACTGTCCTCCTGTCTGACAAGTGCCCCCGGTCTTTGAATGCCCAGTGTAAGTACCACAGTGTCTTCAGGTGGCTTCAGTGTGGTTTTTAAACACTGCAGAGTTTAAAAACTCTTAGGTAGTTAGTGGTGACACTGAGGAAAATGACCAGAGACGTGGACTGGCTTCCTAGCTCTACCACTACTAGTTATAAGACCTGGATATGTTAATTTCTAAAATCCAGTTCCTTTAGCTATAAAATTGGAGGATTATGTAGATTAAGAGAACAAGTGTTTAGTGAAGACCTTGCAGGGACATACGTGTTTTATCCGTTCAGACTTTCTTGTAGGCATTGTCTTTCCCTCCTATCCTCCTCCATCCCACTCAGTTGTTCCCTGGCCATAGCTAATTGGACTAGAGATGGCCACGTGACCCTAACTTAGCCAATTAGGGCTGTTCCATGGAAAATGAAAGAAAGAAAAAGGTAGGAGAGACAGAGACAAAACAGAAATGAAGCAGATTATGTAAGAGAAGAATACAGATTAGAAATCAAGAGAATCTCAGTGGAGTCTGAGTCCCTGCTGTAGTTCCAATTGTTCTCAAGACTTATTTATCCTTGAAATGTCTGGACAAACTCAGTATCCTATATAGACTCCCCTTGGGTGGCTATCAACTGCTGGTTGAGTCTAACAACACCCAACTCTCATACACGCTCTTTAGCACTGTTATTACAATAATAAGTGAACGTGAATGTAAGTTCCTGAAGGCAGAGGCAGAATCTTATTTGATTCTGTGTTCTCAGAGACGAGTGTAGTGCCTGACATACAGCAGGCAGGCAAATACTTACTGAATGAAAGGCTGACCTCAGGGGAGAAAGAGTAACTTGGGGTTAAAATTCTATCACAGACTCAAGAATCTCTCGATATATATCCTAAGCATTAAGAGAGACACTTTTTTAAGGTAGCAAAATGTTTACAGTTATGACCAGAAAGAGGCCCTAAGGCATACTTCTGAGCGATGCTGGTCAGGCATAGTTAGTCCCCTTAATATCTTTGACATGTCATCTATTGAGCTTAATCGATGTTTGTTGGGAGGATTTTTTAAAGCTGTATCTATATGAATACATGTTAAGCTACTGGAGAGAACTATTCCCAGAGCTCACTGTAGGGAGAGAGTGGAATATGCAATTATTAGAAATTTAGCAACTTAGGAGAACTAATCACTACTCCCATCCATGACCCGGGGGTATAGAGGGACTTTCCTAAGTCTCAGAAATTGTTGGAAATTCCAGAGCTGTTTACCTTCCTTACTGAATTTCAATCTAGAGAATAAAATGGATCCCATTGTTCCAGAACACTGGCTGTAGTCAGAAATAGGCTCTAAATGGCTGAGAATGAATTTTAACAGTGGAACTAGGACCATGACAGAGGAAATGAGCCGGAAGAATTTTTCTTCATAAGATGGGCCATGAGCCCAATTTTCATTTCATTACATTTCCAAATGGCATGCATTTTTTTTTCTGCTGGTTGCAACATAACCTCTCTGCATTGACCCAAAGTATGAATTAATCAGTAAATAATAAAAATAGCGCAAAATTCTTACATCCTACCTTTCCAAAAGACTTTCTAACTTACTAATGCATTTCTAAAGGGCCATAATCAAAGAATTTTGTGAATTAAGATGACTGATTGACTTGCTGTATATTTTGACCAAAACATTAGATCCATTTACAGGCTTAACTGGAAGTTTTAATGAATCATAAACTAATAACACACACACTGAGTAGCTAACAATTTTATGACCCTGCTTCTATGGAAAAGCAAATTCATTTTGAACTCCAGCCTCTGTTGTTTGCAATGGTTTTCAACCTTTGTGTGCCTGCAAGTCACCCAGAGAACTTGTTAGAACCGTGATCGGCAAACTGCGGCTCGCAAGCCACATGCGGCTCTTTGGCCCCTTGAGTGTGGCTCTTCCACAAAATACCACGGCTTGGGTGAGTCTATTTTGAAGAAGTGGTGTGAGAAGAAATTTAAAAAATTTGCATCTCAAAAGAAATTTCAATCGTTGTACTGTTGACTAATGAGTTTGCCGACCACTATACCATGGATTTCTAGGTCTCACTCCAGAGATTCGATTTAAGGTAGGATGTGAGAAAAACTCACAAGCAGTTGTGAGCCATTTGACTATCTAGTGACACTGAGCCTCCATGAGTTCTTCCCTTTGGGCAGGCCAGGGGACTGAACTTCCCTTCCATGAGGGAACGAGGCGCCCTGAGCTAAAGCATAGCATGTGGTATCCGTTTACACCCCCTGGTGCTGGTTAATATTGCTACAGTTGGAAACTCAGAGGCTTCAGAGATGGAAAGGGGGATCCCAGAGAAGCATGGAGCTATTGTGGCAGAAATGTGACAAGGGCCGTGGGGACCCCAGTAGGTGAGTTGAAAATAAAGAGTCTGGGCAGGGCTGTATGGAGTGACTAGCGGCAGGGGGAGTTTGAGCAGTGGCGATTTAGAGTCTACCACACATGAGACTCCTCTTAGGAAATGGCTGACAGCAAAACATAAATGATAAGAGGAGGTGGAGAAAGGAAAGGCTATCCAATGGTGGAATTGGCTGTACTACAAAGGGATGAAGGACACTTTAGTCACTTTGTATATCGAACCTGGAAATAAAAATTCTGGGGTAATTTTTCTCACATCAAAGATAATTACACAGCATCTATTATTAACTACTAGACGTATGAAGATTCGTGTAGAATGGGCCTTTCTTACCCTGGCTGCCGGCACAGCCTTTGCTCTGGCCCAGAGCTGCATTTCAGCTTTTCCGTGCTTCCCAGAGGCCTGGAGCGGCAAGAAATGCCTGCATCCTCTTCTCCTTCCTCCCCCACAGCTGCCTGTGTATGCAAATTAACCTGCTATCTTTGTCAGGTTAATTTGCACAGTCACTCCTGATTGGCTGGTGATCATCACAAAGGTATGGTCAATTTGCATCTTTCTATTTTATTAATGTAGACCAGTGGTTGACAAACTGTAGCTCGTGAGCCATGGTTTGCCGCTCTGTTGATTAATGAATTTGCTGACCACTTGTGTAAACAACTTACATCTTATTGTTAAGAAAAATGGCTAATATAACACTTGTCAATACTTTATAATTGTGCATCATCTCATTTGAACTGCCCAACAGTAGATAGGGAAGGTATTATTTGTCCCATTAAAAAAACACACATGGAATCCAGAAAGTTGACTCACGTGGATTCAGACAGCTACTGAGCCGTAAAGCCAGAGTCAGATTCCCATCTAATTCCAAAGTCTGTCTCCACAACGTCCCTACACTGCAGAGACAGGACGAAGTCCAGAAGGAAAATCTGAGGTCTGCTGGTATCACACAAGCCAAGGCGGTGCGGAACTAAAAAGGGAAGGTGTCAGGTGCTAAGAAAAGGTCAAGTGTCTTCTAGAGCTGGCCGTTCAGAGGCTGTTGGTAAGGATGATATAAAATCCAAAGCACTAACATACTCTCACCTCCCAGAGAAAGAAAAGTTGTGAGGTGATAAAATGTACAAAGTCTGAGGTTGAATGTACTAGTTTCCAAGGAAGTGTTTCACTTGTCTCTCTGTTTTTATGGATAAGCAAAGAAAAAATGTAGTATCACACATCCATACATTTCTATAAGCAGACCTTAGCTCTGATGCACAGGTGACACACCAACCTGAAATCGAATCTGCAAACTTCCAACCAACTGAGCCACCCAACCAGGCCAAAGTGAGTGTATCTTTTTTTTTTTTTTTTAATTGTTTTGACTTATGCAAATTAAATAAAAAATAATCACACCATAAAAAGTTGAAAACAGACTCAAACTGAAACTGTATATTAAATTGGTAATAAAATCATACAGGTTATTTATGGCAAGTGACCTTTGAGCAGTTACCTTGGGAAATAAAAAATGGCAAAAAAATTTTTTTTTAATTTGCTCAGCAGTTTTTCTGTTAGCAGAAATATTGGTATTGAAAATTTGAAACTATGTAATATGTTATTAGGATACAGGAAACACCAATGCTATTTATTAAGACCCAAGATTTGTAATGTAGGCAATAAATTTAAATTAACCCTAACCCATGGCATTACAGGCACCAGGTATAAATTTTACTTTCATCTAACAGAGGTAGAATAATGTGCCTCCTCAGTAATTTTGTATCTATCAGAAATAGGTAAATATTTATCTTTCTCTCTTCTGGAAGTTGGATGATGCAAAGTCAGTATTACTTAAACTTTAAGTCTTAAAGTAATTATTTAAAGTATTTGTGTTTAGAGAAGGAAGAGGGAAGACAGACCAAAATTTATAATGGTCAAGAGATGATTCCTGCAATCATGACCCTCATTCACAGCATAGACTTTGCATATGCTTCAGAGATCAGGCGTCTGCTGAATGAATGTAGCTTCCTCTGAACCATCACTGTCCAGAGTAGAAGGAAGGTCCACAAAAGTGGTAGAATGTTCCTGAAAAATAGCCCTGCATGACAAAACAATAAACTGATTCAAGTCAGTAGTAAAATAAGTAGACTAAAACAGGGTGACCAGCTATCCTGGATTAGCACTCAGAGTCCTGTCTCCTCAATTCCTATAAACCAGGATTGCAGTGTACTTGCTCTTAATGTAAAACATTGACCCAAGACCACTATACAGGTTACTGTGCACATGGTATTTCATCCCAATAATCAATTTCACCTTCCAGACTATGCTAAGGTACTAAATTACCAATGAATTCTGTTGCCTCTAAATTTTTTTTTTTTAATTGATTTCAGAGAGGAAAGGAGAGGGAGAGAGAGATAGAAACACCAATGATGAGAATTATTGGTCGGCTGCCTCCTGCACGCCCCACACTGGAGATCAAGCCCGCAATCTGGGCATATTCACTGACCGGGAATTGAACCGTAACCTCCTGGCTCCTAAGTCAACGCTCAACCATTGAGCCATGCCAGTGGGGCCTGTTGTCTTTTCTTTAAGTGGCCATACATAATCTAACATGTCGATGTATTCAGTAGAGCAATTTATCCATTGGGCTCGAAAATGTGAAAAAAAAGTCTTCTAAAATCAAATAACCCCTACTGCCTCCAACTTCAGAGAAGAAACAAGCTTAATATGTGTGCGGGCGTGTGAGCTCACATGCATGGGGTGGTGGAGCGGTGGGCTGGGGGTAGAGAAGAAGGGAAAGAAGTGTCTTCACAGCATCCCTAGCACTTAGCAAAAAGAATGAAAAAAAGCAGCATCCAATATTTAACAAATAAAGGAATTAAAGGATGCTACTACTTTAATAGTTGTGTGATATATATATTATACAACTCCTTTCAATGGTCCAAAGGAATTTTCTGTCAGATGCATAACTTCCTTCCTTCTCCTGGTTTGGTTAAGAACAAAGGGAAGATGAGTGGTGGCCGGTGTTCAATGACAACTAGTTTCGCAGTTGTTACCCAAATACTTATAGTTGTGTGTGTTTTTTTTTTAAATTACTTTATTACCCTACCTATTCCAAAATAGATAAAGACTATCAATCATCCCTAAGAGATAAAATCAGGTCATAAAAGAGAGTCCCAAGGCTCTTTATAAAGCAGCTCCAAATTGAAAACTCTTTCGAAGCCTCAAAAACACAGATCCAGCCACTTGGGGTCTGGATTCAATGCTCATTGCATGCCAAGCCTCTTTATTTTTCTATGTCCTTCATGCTGAAGTCCAAACTCATTTTATGTTCTCTTCTCCAAATTAGACCACCTTTGCTTGCTCCTGGCACATTCCTTCTCACCCCTGACTCTATAGAGAACATCCATGGTGCCCCTGCATCCTCCTGCTCCACGGGAGCGCGCCTCAGCCCCCTTGGAGGCTTGCACCGGGGCGGGCCTTGACCCAGCATGGTGCTTTGCGTAAGTAAAGCAGCCACAACCTCATCCATTTGTCATGAGCCTTCAAGCTCCTTTCCTGGCTCTCATTCAACCTATCTTTACATCCCCAGGACCATTACCCTCATGTAAAAAAAAAAAATCAATCTTTTAAATTAATTATTAAAATGAAAAAGTACATCGAACAGCAAATTCCTCAGTCCCCACCTTTTAGAAAAGTGTGTACTCTCCCAAAGGTATGGCATATAGTTCAGAAGCACAAACAGAAGTAGTTCTGTGATTTTCCTCCTTCGCCAAGTATGAAGCACACCGTATCCTAATGGGCAGATATAACTGTTTTGACCAATAGTCTTTGTAGAACGTTTTATACAGCGTTCACCAGGCACTGTTGTTAATCCCACACCATATGCACCACAACAAATGTTTTATGGTAAGAAAGATGATGCTAAAGAGCGAAGAGAAACAAACTATGTTTCACATGTGACACCATTATAACATTATTTATTACAAAAGTAGTGATGTGTGAAATACAGTGCCATTTATTGTGTATGCATGAGAGGTAACGATTACCCAAAGCAGGGTTTCTCCATCTTTTCACTGCTGTTTTCCTTAAAACCATTACATTTCAGCTATTCCCAAACAAGAGCAATTGAATAGTAAGGAAAAAGGTTTTTCAGGGACAGTTGCTCTTTGGAGAAACTCTAAACCAGGGGTCCTCAAACTTTTTAAAGTGGGGGCCAGATCACGGTCCCTCAGAGAGCTGGAGGGCCGGACTATATGAACTACTAATTCCTACTGTAACACCTCGGCTGCGCTCACTGCCCAAAAAACCTGGCGGGCCGGATCAGACTCCTCTGCGGGCCGCATGTGGCCCGAGGGCCGTAGTTTGAAGACCCCTGAAGAGGATAGAGCATCAGCCTGTGGACTGAAAGGTCCCAGGTTCGATTCCGGTCAAGGGCATGTGCCTTGGTTGCGGGCACATCCCCAGTAGGAGGTGTGCAGGAGGCAGCTGATCGATGATTCTCTCTCATCGATGTTTCTGGCTATCTCTCTCCCTTCCTCTCTGTAAAAAATCAATAAAATATATATATATTTTTAAAAGGTGAAATCCTGATCATTTCAAGACTCACCCTTTCTTCAAGGCCACCCTAAAACCACTTCACAAAGCACTGTCCCAGTTCCTCTCTCGCTAGTACTTCCCACTGAGTCTCTGACAGAGGCACCACAGACCACTGTTTATTATAATTACAGATGCAGGTTATCTTTCTATCCTAGTAGACTGACCAGAGCCCGAAGAGTAGGAACACAGTCCTTATCACGTCTGTGCTGCCCTCGCGATGAGGCCGGAGACTGGTAAACAGGTGCGAAAAATGCAGAGGTAAGTAGGCCCTTCCCCTAGAGCAGTGTTTCCCACACTTTTGACATATGTGTACCCCTTCTATAATTTTTGTAACGCTGAGTACCCCTCGTACTCATGAGAACGTAGAATTAGGCGCAGCTAAGCACAGTGCAGTGCATATTCCCACCAAACTCAGGTGCAAGGTGTACCCCCACCAAACTCTTCCCGTACCCCTGGGGGTACGCGTACCACACTTTGGGAAACACTGCCCTAGAGCCTCCTGCACAACTGGCCAGCGTGGGCTCGTTCATCATGTGGCCCAGTGGATAGAGCAATGGTCGGCAAACTCATTAGTCAACAGACACAAATATCAACAGTACAACGATTGAAATTTCTTTTGAGAGCCATTTTTTTTTTTTTTAAACTTATATTGGTAGGTACATTGTTATTAACTTAATTAGGGCACTCCTAAACTGACCTTTGCTAAAAACTCAAGGAACCAAAGAGCCACATGTGGCTCAAGAGCTGCAGTTTCCCGACCATGGGATAGAGCATTGGTCTGTGGACTGAAGGGTCCCTGGTTTGATTCCAGTCAAGGGCACGCTTGTGCAGGAGGCAGCCCATCAATGTGTCTCTCTCACAGAGATGTTTTTCTCTCTCTCTTCCCCTTCCTTCCACTCTCTCTAAAAGTCAATAAAAAAAAATAAATAACCTCAGGTGAGGATTAAAAATAAATAAATAAATAAACAAACAAATAAATAAAACGAATTCTTCTAATCTCGGTTTGCTCCGTGTCTACTACCCAATGGAAAGGAAAAGTGAAACGCGGTTCATCTAAGTCTTCTGAGGGCCTTAAACAAATAAATAAGGAAATAAGAGTGGATAACACTACACACTTCAATGCTTGTTGGCAGTTTCATGACCCAGCAGTAACAGCTTTATAATTTCACTGCTTTGGTAAAACAGAGGAGTTTTACCTTTAAATACCAGCAACCCATGCCCCATCAGATAGGGGTGATGAGCAGCAAGAGGGGGAAAAGTATATTTTTCATTAATAGGATTTCCAAAAGGATATCTTCTAAAAGTCAGTTTAAGGATTTATGTCTTCTTACCTCTAATCCTCACACATGAAGAGGTGTCATGAATGTCTCATTATTTGCCTCAAATTATATATAAATACAGATTGGTTAAAACTGTTTAAGTCAAATGCTAAGCTGGTAATTACTGTGGGGGAGATATCCCTGGAAGAGATGCTGGCGGTGCCTTTTAAGGAAGTGACTCAATTAGGAAACAAGCCTCCAGAAAGCATGTGATCCTCAATTCCAGTTCCTCATTATCATTCAACCAGAAAACACGTGCTGGGGGCGAGGGGGGTGGGAGCGGACATAGGGTACAAAAAGCAAGGTCCTATCTCCCAGTATGTGCTGGTCACAATTCACAAGTAGTTCTGCAATCAGTCATTTGCTCACATTTCCGTCCCTCTTGCTGCTCCACAGGTTCAATGGAGACACCAAAGCTTCTATTTTCAAAATGAACCCTGTGGTGACTCGCATTTTAAACAGCTGAGATGCATTATCTTTAACAACAGCGCTGGCCCCACTTTGGAGGAAGTTAATTGTCTCAGCAAATGACAGAAAAAGATCCTTTCACATCTGCAGCGGAGGAATCTGAGCTCTGAATAGCTTGCTCATTCACATCAGCTGAGCAAGTAGTGGCCTCATTCCTCTTCCAAATTCATGCTGCTCATTGTCTCATGGAACAATCGCAGATGAAAAAAGCCGACACTATCAACAATAAAATAACTTTTTTTTAACGCCTTCGATGCTCTGCATTCTGAACTATGAAGTCGGGAAGCAGGTCACCTGAACGAAGAGGAAAAAAGCTATCAGGATACCCAAGCTCGGCACCCGGCACCTCAATGCCCGAGACACACCGCCCACCTTGGGCCTCAGGCCTCAGTTTCCCCCATAGGGTTCAGTTTCGCTTATTAGATGACAGTTCAAAATTTAACCAAGAATAACGGCTGTGCTGAGAGAGGCCTTCATAAGCACAGGCGGCTGGAAGAGAAGGTGGCAAGTCTGTGTTTGTCCTCCGAGAAGATGAATGGGGGTGTTGAACCAACATCTGAAACTTTGGGAAGCATTCCTTACAAGGCTTAAACCTGGATAAATATTTGCCATAACAAATACAGAGAAAAAAAGAAACGAACAAAAGAGGCCCACAGTTCAATGTGCCTAACACAGACTGTAGAAAATCAGAGCTGGGAATTCAAAATCAATTTGGATGAACCATTTCAACCTTCAGATGAGAAAACTGAATTACAGAAAATTGTCCGAGTTGTTGAAGGTCACATGGCGATAACTTAATTAGGAAGTATGGAATCCCTGTCTAATGCTGAGCCCATGATTTACTGCTGAAAGATGTGGCAGGCCTTGTCCTTCTTCTTTAAAAAAATAAATCTTTTTTTTATTGATTTCAGAGAGGAAGGGAGAGGAAGAGAGAGACAGAAACATCAGTGATGAGGACCATTGATCGGCTGCCTCTTGCATGCCCCCTCACTGGAAATCTGGACATGTGCCCTTGACCAGAATCGAACCTGGGACCCTTCTGTTCACAGGCTGATGCTCTATCCACTGAGCCAAACCAGTGTGGGCTCCTCCTCCTTCTAAGAGTCAAGGTTAAACTTCCAACAAAGCTATAACTCTGCTTCCAGAGGGTCACGTTCCAACATCCTCTTCTCCCCGGTACAGCCGTTTCCATTGCTGCTGGGGGTGTCCTGGCCAGGACACCAGCAAACGTGAACTCCAGGTGGGAAGATGGGCGGCGTCTCTCCTGGTTATTTAGTTCTGTCCTTAATCCAACACTTCCACAGGCATCCTCTCCACTCACACGCCACCAATCCTGCGAGGGGGGACAGTGACCTGACACCTCCACTTCTCCAGGTAAGCAAACTGCGTCTCAGGCCTTCCGACCTAATCCCAACAAAAACACAGTGAATGTTATGTTGGGAACTTACCGAGACAGGTGGTGAGGTTTGCTGCCAACCGCATCAACTTAAATGTGGAAGGAGACTCCATTAAACACCCCCCCTTGTCCCCATACTAGCAAAATAAGTGATGAACCTTTGTTCTCTCCTCTGTGGCATGAGGCAAACAAACCTCCCTGCTTCCAAGCTTTTATGAGGATCAGCTGGAATTTCTGCCCAGTGCCTTGGGCAGCAGCCGTCCTTCACGGAAGGCCCGTTATCATTAGGAAGCACTAACAGGAATCATCCTAACGAACTAAGTTCCAGTCCTGGATACTGTGCCTAGATAATATAACTTCCATTTGAACAACACACCCTTCAGACATGATGGAGTTGCCAACAGCTGCCATTTGTTGCTTCCCAGCTTCTCTCTTTGTCAAATTGCTCCCTGCTGTACTGACGTTGTGACTACTTTTGGCAAGTTGTTTTCAAATACGTAACTCATTACTCTTTATTTCACTCCAAGTAGTATATAGCTTCATTCCAGAGGAGAAGCATATGGTTGTAGAGAAAGTGGCAGGCCAGGAAGTGACTCTGTCTTAGAATCGATTTCCAGTGAGGGGGCATGCAAGAGGCAGCCGATCAATGATCCTCATCACTGATGTTTCTATCTTTCTCTAAGACAGAGCACTAGTTAAGTATACAATTTTACCTATATGTTCCCAAAAATTCTAGTTTAGCACTTCTTAGTTGGGATTCAGGAATCTGTGTTTTAACAACTCCACCAGGTGATTCTCATCATGAGACAAGTTTGGGAAACACTGCCTTAGAGCATCCTGGCCCAGGATGTCACATCCAGGGCACAGTGGTGCTTGGGGCAAACTGAAGAGTGCGTGTCCCTTTAAGGGGGAGCCTCAACCCAGCTCCAGCTGATGATGGGAATACGGCGCAGTACTGCCAAGCCTCCTGGCATTTTAAAAGAAGCCAAGAATCCATATTATGGAAATTTCCTCCATTTTGAAAACACACACTACGGGCCAAATACCATACACTGAGGAGCAAGTTTGGTCCATGGGTCACCAATGTTTCCCTTAAAGACTTCGGAGATATGATCTACTAACCCAGAGAGAAACCCTCCTCTGGAATTTTCCACCTGGAAAGGTGGTCAGAGAGCAGAGATCATGACAAAGTTGGCTACTGAGGTAAAAAGAATAAACTCTTCAACAGAATCCACTGGAAATCAGGGACCTCCAGCTGCAAGACAGCTGCTGGCCATGCGTGCTGCCCCGGGAAAGGCAGGGATTCTGGTGATCAGAGGGTCGCAGTGAGCACGAGACCTGTAAGCGACAGTAGTTGAAAGAGAAGACCTTCCAGGGAGGTTTCTGCACAAAAGCACAGATACGAGGGCTTCGGACTATAAATCAGTGCTCTGTTCTAAATGAGCCTGACTGTCTGCGAGTGACAAACTGACGGAAGCAGCTCGGAGCCCTATTCTCCGTGCTTCAAGGCCCGCAGGTGCATGAATGATGTATGATCTTTGGGCCTCTTTCAAAGACTTTGTTTTTGATGAAGCAACTCATGCCTTTTAAAATACATTAGTAAAGGCAAAATTGAAAAGAGCTTGGAAAGAAAATAAATGGAAAGAAACCTTAGCAAGCTTCGCATACGATCAGCTTTCATAAATATGTACAGACAGCTACCTGTTCTGATGAAATAAACCTAGTGATAAAGAAAGTCAGCCACTTTAGTATTTCTTTAGAAATGGGACTCCCAGATAGTCAACTTTAAAAAGTGTTCTGAGAAAATCCATTCGTCAGGGATTTCAATCATTCCTATATAAAAGGCAGAGGCATAGTAAAGCACCCATTTAACCTTTATTGTTTAATTTAACATACATCATTTCAATTTTTTGAAAGTGTCGTAGTGGAAATTCAATAGTTTTCTTAATAAAGGGTTTTGGGTTTTCTTTCTTTTTTTTTTTTTAATTTAATTTAATGTTTTCTTTTTATTCTCCCAGGTAGAACAGTATCATACAACCCTAAGAATTACTTAAAGTTTTAAATTCATTGAAATTCCATTATACAAAATGGATTCCACCTACAGAGCAATTTAAATAAAAATAATTACAGCCCTAACCGGTTTGCCTCAGTGGATAGAGCATGGCCTGCAGACTGAAAGGTCCCAGGTTTGATTCTGGTCAAGGCATGTACCTTGGTTGTGGGCACATCCCCAGTAGGGGGTGAGCAGGAGGCAGCTGATCAATGTTTCTCTCTCATTGATGTTTCTAGCTCTCTATCCCTCTCCCTTCCTGTAAAAAAATCAATAAAAATATATTTTAAAAAATAAAAATAATTACAGCTTCAACCATCCTCTGTTATTCAGAATTTCACAACCCAAATATTCCTACTGAGAGATATTTATTTAAAATGCTAAAGGGTTCTGATTCTGTGGTTCACTTGCCAGTTATATGCACTCAAGTTATTAGAGGCAAAGTCTTGACTGCTTTGACTTCATGCAGTAGGAAATGTATCCATTACATAACATCCCCTAAAGAAAGCGAACATGTGAAAATGATGTTGTCATTGTCTATGAATCAAACAGTGGAAATCTTTAGATTTGCTTAAGTAAATATTAATCCAGCAATATAAGATTATTACTGCTGTTGTTACTGTTGGTTTAAGCCATAGTTTCAAAGTGAAGTAAAAAGGAAAAACTGAGATTTGGGGAAAGAAAGAAGTTTAATTTTAAAGCTGAGAATTGTTTTTGACAGACAGAAAACATAGTCACAGAAGATTGACAAAGGTCATTCTCCAATTAGCCGACATAATTCAGGGATCTAAATTCATTCCCGCCTGGCCAGCATGGCTCAGTGGTTAAGCATCGACCTATGAATCAGGAGGTCATGGTCCAATTCCTGGTCAGGGCCCATGCCTGATTGCAGGCTCAATCCCTGGTGTGGGTGTGCAGGAGGCAGCTGATCCACGATTCTCTTTCCTCATTGATGTTTCTATATATATCTCTTTTCCTTTCTTCTCTGAAATCAATAAAAAATATATTAAAAAATAATAAAATTCATTCCCAAAGCTTTTCCTTTATTGAGGCTTCTGATAAAAATTGGCAAAACAGCACGTACATCTAATTTTGGGCATACGGATCTTTCTTGCACCATTCATACACATCAATATTATCTATTTTCACACTCTCCTGCAAGCATTGACTCTTCACTTTGAGTGGTTCCATTCCAGAAGACATTTGGTATTGCTGGGAGACATTTTGGCTGTAGCAACCAGGTGAGGGGATGCTGCCGGCCCTTACTGGGTAGAGGCTGAGCATCCTGTTGAACACTGTACAGTGCACAAGACACCTCCCCACAACCAAGAGTCATCCCTCCCACAATGCCCAATGTCAAGGTTGAGAAACCCTGCTCTGGAAGCAATGCAAGAAGGCAGCATTTCTTCTGCAGAGCAGGTTTGCATTAAGAAAGTTGGGTGTGATACTACAGTTGAAATAACGGTGATTTGGAAGACAAGGACCAATATTGGTTAAAAAAAAAAAAATCAGAAACAGGTATCAAGCCTAAAGAAATAAGATAATGCAAACCTAGAGTGGCTAGTTGCTCAGCAAACATTCTCATGTGTATGATTAGGAGGATTTGTTATAAAGATTGGCTGGTTTTATGTGGTTCCATATGCTAGTTAGGTCTTTGATGATATTTAGCATGTTCTTATCATTTTAGATCAATTTATTTCACAATGACAAAATATACTTAAAATTATATTTAAATTTTTTTTCTTATTGAAATTCATGTAGGAAAATTCTATAAATCTCGATCTCTTTAGCCCTTACCTTCTTTTCCTACTGAGAAAGAATTTCTCAAAGTAACCTTCCCTAAAACAAAAATAATCACATAATAGTGAAACAGATTTATGTATGCAGATGCAATTTGGGTAATTTAGAGTCGGACTGAGAAACATACTCTGAATATGCAACTCAGGAGACTTAGCCAGAAGCGTGTGGATACCGCAGCTCCCGGATTCCTGGCCTCCAGAAACAATGTGAGATAGATAATAAATGTGTGTGTTAAGCCACTAAGAGGGGCAGACTGTGTTGCACAGCAATAAATAAAATGGCACTCTCTTTCTTTCTCTATCCCACCCCTGAGCAATCAATCCATGATGCTCACCCCCAGGAGACAAGCTCCTGGGAGGCCAGTCTTAACCAGTGTTTGCCAGTTCTCTCTGCAGCGTTCCCCCTCCTGCCTCCGGGCTGCACACGCAGTGGGAATTCCACACATGTTTACACAAGAAATGCCTCCTGGTCCAGCCTTGCCTGCGGCTTATGCACATTCCAGAAAAACGCACCAAAAAGCTCAGTCCATCCTCAAATGCTCACAGGACTTAAGGCAGGGCACGGTAATAATTTGTAACCTGCCTCTTGATTTTATGCTCGGTTTATTACTGATATAGGCTCTGACTCTGGAGCGTTAAGTTTGGCTCAGACTGGTAATCCATCTGTGCTAATTTAATGCTAAGTCCTCGCTCTGACGCCTTCATCTCCACAGTGCTCCCATCAATCAGTCACTTGCTCCACAGGAGGAGCAGGGAAAATTCCATTTTACACCACGTCTGGGGCCTTCAAACTTTTTATCCTCAACTTTCCCCTTGAGCTGTTTTGCCCTCTTCCCTACATTGCTCCTGGGTTTACCTTCCTGCCTCCTCCCAGGACCCCACTTTGACCCACACTGACCCCACAATGGTGCTAAGTATAGCTCCAGGAATACAAAACACTCTATGACATCATCATAGCCCACACAATTACCTTAAACTAGCTTCCCCTTCCAGAAAGGCCTATGAGTACATTTATTCAGCAATGAAGGCAAGCATTCTCTCGGAATTTGCTGATAATGTCCAAAGGGCAGTGTTAGAAGCAAAATCCACTGCTTCTCCGTGGGTTCCAACAAGCTGTTTAATGTGCCCAGATTACACTCCCGGGGAACCCAGGCCGAAGAGCAACCATTCCTTCCACGTTCCAACTTACTGACAGCTGTCACTCACTCACTGTTTCTGTGTTGACTAATCTCAGTAGAGAATGAGCTTGGATTTTTAACTTACAAATACTATTTACACTTCCGTTAAAACTGCCATGTACCGTGCAAATATTGCAGGAGAAGATGCAGAACTGGAGCTATGGGAAATGCAAACGGGGAAAGGAATTGCACCAGAGATGATTACAAATAAACAGAGGAAGCCACTTCCGTATGTGAGAGTGTCCGCGCTGGGCAAATGCCACACAAAGTGCTTTTTACATATTATTGTGTAGCAAAGTCCTAAAAAGTTCCACATTTCTTCACTACAGAGCTGAGCTTCCCTCCGCCCGCAAATCTCGCCCAAGTTCACACAGTTTAAAATAAACAGGGCGTGGATCCAGGCCAGGTGTGAATGACTCCCAGCCCCCCCACCCCCTCCCAAATGCTCGCTGCTCCAGCCACAGAGTCCATGTGGTCACACAGAACACTGTGACAGGAGCCCCTGGCTGTACCTCGCAGCACACAATTTCGTACACACTTTCACCACCACACTGTTTGGCTTTAGATATTAAAAACAAGGGTATACAGCACAACTAAATGAAAGTAATCAAATTCATAGTATTTATCTTAGGAATTTATATCAGGTTTACATCTTATTGTCTACTCTACTAGATGCCCAGTGCATGAAATTCATGTGGGGAGGTGGGAGGAGAGGGGGAGGGTGTCTGTCAGCCCAGCCTGCACCCTCTCCAATCTGAGACCCCTTGGGGGATATCTGACTGCCAAGTACATTGGACATCCCTCTCACAATCGGAGACTGCTGGCTTCTAACCGCTCACCTGCCTGCCTGCCTGATTGTCCCCTAACCGCTCCCCTGCTAGTCAGATCACCCACAACTGAACCTCCCCGGCTGGCTCAATCGCCTCCAACTGACCTCCCCTGCTGGCCTGTCCACTTCCCAACTGCCCTCCCCTGCTGGCTATCTTGTGGCAGCCATCTTGTGATGACATCGCACAATGCCACCTAGGCTTTTATCATACAGAATTGTTACTATTATATATTACAAATAATGTTTTGGCAGTGTTACTGAAGTCATTCTTTTCAAATATTTTACGTTCAATAGTAGTAATAAGACATTTATTTGATGATTCATGCCAAAATTTGTTCTAAATGCTTTACACATATTACTAGTTCAAAGGGACATGTAATATCAATGGCCCCATTTTATGGACGTGTAAATTGAGGCACTGAGAAGATGAGTGACTTGCCCAAGGTCATAGGGTAACAGAGGCAGGATTTGAATGCAGGCCCTGAGACTTTAGCCACTACCCAACATTACCTTTCTGATGCACTTTTAGCTGTTCTGCCCTCCAAAACAATCATTATAGGAAAGGTCCCCTTGGAGATATCCTAATTTCAAACAAACATGACAGAATCCTCTCTCCTGCTCCAAATCCTTTCAAAGGCATCTCAATGTACTTGGGATAAAACCTAAAGTTTTTTAACCTGGCCTAAACCCTTTAGGCTGCTGCCCCTGCCTCCCTCAGGAGTGCTCCCTCTGATTCTAATCTCAGATCTTTTTTTCAGTTCTTTAAATATAGCAAGATTTTTTTATCTTCTGGCCTCTAAACACACTGCAACATTTGTCTGGACTACTGCTATCCGACGCTGGTACAATTTAAAATCAATGGATGTCAATAGGTTGTCTACTCAAATGGTGTGAGCTGGATTGAGTACATTTTCCAGCTCAATCTCTCCACCAGACGTGTTTTTTTTTTTAAAAAAATATATATATTTTATTGAATTTTTACAGAGAGGAAGAGAGAGGGAGAGAGAGTTAGAAACATCGATGAGAGAGGATCATCGATCAGCTGCCTCTTGCACACCCCCACACCCCCACCTGGGGATGTGCCCGCAACCAAGGTACATGCCCTTGACCGGAATCGAACCTGGGACCTTTCAGTCCACAGGCAGACGCTCTATCCTCTGAGACAAACCAGTTTCGGCTCCACCAGATGTTTTATGCCCTACATTCATGATTTCTCTGTACTGGAAAAACAAAAACAAAACATTTGCATACATTTTAGCAGTCACCATGCCAAAACAGTAAGAACTGCTCTTCTGCTAGCAACTGTTGGTCAAAATATACTGCCCTTAGACCAATGAGAATATAGAGACATTCTTTTCCCAAAGGACCTAAAAACTCACATGTAATAGTTGCTGCGTTCCTAAGTACCCTAACTGCAAAAGAAATTATTCACTGAGTACCTATTACCACAAAATTTACCTATAAAATACATGCAAAGGAGGGACTTTAGAAAGCTACTGAAGGAACCCTGCCACAATTCTAAATTTAGACACTACTTTCTGCATATAATACCTTATACATTTTCAAAGCAC
Organism: Pipistrellus hanaki; assembly: GCF_964339955.1. Taxonomy (NCBI): domain Eukaryota; kingdom Metazoa; phylum Chordata; class Mammalia; order Chiroptera; family Vespertilionidae; genus Pipistrellus; species Pipistrellus hanaki. Next base: position 135,337,017 of record NC_140505.1, on the reverse strand, counting down.
ATTTACATATTGTACATTATTTTATTCAATCCTTCCTGATAACAACACTCTAAGAAGTAGAAATAGTTACATTTTCCTTGCCAATCTCTTTCTTAGTTAAGGAAGCAAAGAAATCGAGGTCCAATGTGTTTCTAAGGCCACAGACCTGCTCAGTGGCAGAGTCAGGCCTGTATTTCAAGACCTTTCCTCTTGGGTCCCAGGCACATGGCCTCTAAGTGGAAACAGGATGACAACTGGTAAACTAAAAGCACCCACCCATCTCACATCCCACATGTGCTTTGTCACAGAAAACCTTCGCTGGGATGACCCCATGCAGCTCTGCACATCCTTCTCGACCATGCACCTTCTCTCCCCCCGACCACCACCTCCAGCTCCACCACCTCTCCCACCTCCACCACCACTACCTCAGCTCCACAACCTCCACCCCCTCTCCTACCTCCACCTCACCCTCTCCTCCACCACCACCACCACCACCACCACCACCACCACCACCACCACCACCCCCCCCCAGGTCTCCAGCTCCATCACTTCTACCACCTCCACCCCCACCCCCATCTCCACCCCCACCCCCACCTCCACCCCCACCTCCACCCCCAACCCCACCTCCACCCCCACCCCCGCAGACTGGCGCCGCTCAGTCTCCAGGCTTTTGCACTGGCCCAGCTCCAGGTCCTTCAGTTCTCATTATCTTTTGTTAGTCATTTGCAAGGCAATGACATTAAGAACAAAACGCACTCTTCCGTGCTGTTACCAAATACTTTCACCTCCAAAATGACTTATTTGATCTTTGTAATATCTCCCCAAAGTAGGTAAGTCCAGATCGTTATCTCCAATTTAAACAAGAGGCAAATGGAGCACACGAAGGTCCAGAGATTAGGCAAAGCTGCTAGACGCCAGAACAGGGCCTAGAATCCACTTACTTCTATTGTAATGCCCGCGACCTGCCATTTCACCTTGTCTAGTATGATAACATAGCACTAATCGACTCATCTATATATTCCCTCGACAAATATTGAAGCATGTAGTTTATTTACATCAGGCTGTGTGACAGGTTGTGGGGACTAGAGGAGAAAGCACAACAAACATATCTCTAGCCCCCATACACCTGACAGTCTGGGAGGGCATTAGATTTAAGGAGATAATTACAAATTTCCATAACTGCCAAGAAGGAAAATAGTCAAGAGCTATGAGAGGATGTAACAAGGAGCCCTAACTAATAGAAGAACCTGACCAGGGGAGGAAGGGGACTGGATGAAAGCGGTGAAGGTTTTAGCCCACAGACACAAAGAGCAGTGTGGTGATGGCCAGAGGAAGGGCGGAAGAGGGCTGGGTGCAGGTGGGCAAAGGAGTGGAGGCGGGGGAAATGGGGACATTTTGAGATCCTTCCGCCCCCCAACTGGTGGGCGGAGTTATGACATTACTGGCATCTGCCACAGAGACATCCCCAAGACATTGAACCACCAATCAGCGCGTGCCAAAGTGCCCTGGAGCCCACCCCTTCCTGTTCCGCCCTGGGTCCAACCCTTTCCTGTCGTGTGTGTGTGTGTGTGTGTGTGTGTGTGTGTGTGTGTGTGTGTGTGTGTGTGTCAAGGAAGTTACATTTAACCTGAGGCATGACGTCAGCCAGGTGAGGAGGGAGGGCGAAGAGCAGTCCTTGCAGAGGAAACAGGTCCAAAGGCCCCGAGGCAGAAAACAACGTGGAAGAGGGACCTTGTGTCAGGAGATATGACTGAAGAAATATCCCAGAGATACATCAAGTGCCTCTCTCACTATAGAGAATTTGGGGTTTTATCCTGAATGCAATAGGTATGCATTAAAGGGAATGGGTATGCATGGAGGCAGGGGAATTCTGTGATCTGGCCTGTGATTGTAGAGGGTCGTGTCGGCTGCTGTCCAGTACAGAGAAATGGATGGAGACAAAAATGATAGTGGGGAGACCGCTTAGCCTGTGGTAGTAACGCGAAATGGAGAGAAGCGACGGTGAAAAGCGAATGAAGCTTGGCCAGGCAAATCCAAAGGACAGGGAACTGGATCTCATTTTAACCTCAAATAAATTTTAAAAGCAGGACATAAAGCTGAAGTGAAGACATGGCCACGTTCTCCAGCTGCTGGTGGCAGCTGGCTCCCTTTCATATGGTTAGCTGTGTCCATGTTACTTCGAGCCGAATACAGAAGGCACCCCTGACATTCTGTAATGGCCTTCCCAAGCCATCACCAAGCCGTGGGACCCGAGAAACGAGGACATAACTGACTCAAGACCGCTAAGAACCACTGCCGAAGGTCAGGGATGATTTATTCCCTGTTTAGGAAAGTCCGACCAACACTGACAGACATTCTCATCTATATAAGCACGCTTTCAAATGTCTCTTAAAAAAAAAAAAAAAAGATGACATTATCTTAGAAAAAGCATGAAAACATTTATGTAGCTTCTTGCCTTATGTTACTTTAGGAATGAAAAGTAAACTGCTTTGCCATTTTCAGTCCTAATCCTGAATTGTATAACACTTGAACTGTCACCCTGGGGTGTCCCCATGATGAGAACTGAGGAGCACAAAGAACATGCAGAAGGAAGGAGAGTCACAAAAGCTCACAGCCAAATCGCAACCATTCCGCTGTCAGTCCCCTACAGGAGGGCATGGGTCCCACGGGCCGCATTGTCCCAGGGCAGATCATGCCATCCAGTGCCCAAGCATTGGGGGGACCCTCATTTTTTATTTACATACAGATCCAGCCTGGGGGAAGTCTTATTGTGTCTTGCAAAGAGGCAATCACTTTTGGTCATTTGCTCAGTGATTATAAAGCTTAGGTTGGAATTTCTCAGACAACAGACATGACTCTAGGGCAGTGATTGCCACCTTTTTCATCTCATGGCATACATAAACTAGTTACTAAAATTCTGCGGCACACCAAAAAATACTCGTTTTGCTGATCTGACAAAAAAAAAAAAGTGTGTGTGTGTGTGTGTGTATAATTTTGATTCATTCACACCAGATGACTATTGTTGTGTTGGCTGTTGTCATTTTTGTGTGTGTGTGTTTGACAATCTAAGGGAAAAGAGGTCAATGCCCCTAACTAAATAGTCAGATATTGCATGTTTTAAAAATTCCTGCGGCATGCTGGTTGAAAGTCGCGTTCTAGGGCATGAAATTCTAAAACAGAAAAGTGTTCATAAAGTCTAGACGCTCCGATTAGGCAATCCCTAAAAAAATGCTAATGAGAAGAAAAGTGAGAGTTGCTATGGAAACCTGAGGGTGTTGCTTTTGAACAGCCACACTAAAAGGAAGGAAGGCACAGAACCAAAGGCAAATACCTTGAAAGAAAAGCATGTAAGGCAAGCATAGAAGGTGGTAGGTATGCTCAGTCAGGAATGCAGAGGCCAGGTGCGCTCTCCCTCCATGGAGCACACACTTTTCCCTTCCCCCTCCTCTCCTCCCGGCGGCTTACCTTTGCCTTTCGCTCTCCTAAGCTGGAAGGGCCCCTCTTTTGCTTCTGTAACTTGTTTGTTGAGCCTATGCCATCCAGCTGCTCCATTCTACTACCTCCATAACTTTCTCTTACAACTTGAAAACAAAACAAAAATAATCTAAACTGGGGATTTCAGAACTTTTACATACAACAAAATTAAGGTTTTTAGGGGTGGGCTCTTTTATTAAAATACTAGTGGGGGTCCCTCAGCCCAGCCTGCGCCCTCTCACAGTCCGGAGTCCTCAGGGAATGTCCTATTGATGACCTAAACTGCAGTCTGGCCTCCCTCTGTGGGAGGCGATCAGATGCTGCCACTGCCAGGCCAATCAGGGGATGGTGCTAGTCCCCCCGCCCCCAACACCCCTTCTCCCCTGCCCCCCCATCGCTGTTCCCTCCCTCTGCCCACTGGTATACACCTTGGCTGGCCTGGTTGTCTATTCATCGGCCCTGCCTCCCACCCACTCGTCATTCCACCGTTCGGTCAATTTGCATATTACCCTTTTATTATATAGGATTGTATTTTTAAATAGCAAAATCGGGCTATTTCTGGTACTTGGAGTCAATGAAACTTATAGTTGACTTCTTTAAACAAAAATTCTTGAGACAGACTAAGTGAACATTGCTAAGGTAGGATGAAGTCCAAGATGAATAAAAAGACTGTAAAAGAGCTGGATCAAAATGGGTTCAAGTCACCTGGTTTTATCCTTTATTTCCAACAATTTGGAAATGTTATTGTTGATTCACTGTTGGTCAACTTTTCAGGAAGAAATCATAGAAAACTGGGCTTTCCTAAGGCCTCTGAGAAGATTCTCATGACATTCAGACTAGACGGTCAACTGATGTACAACAATTTAATGAAGGAGCATGTCCAGAGCATGCTGATGAGTACCTGCTTGAGAAGGACACTCATTCTTCACTCAGCCTGATGAACATGACCCTTGACTAGATAGCAACACAGAAGGCCAGGTTATTACCTATGCTGTTGGGAGAAGGCAAGGGTGAGGGTGAATTTCCTGTCCCACTGAATAGGGATCCGGCCATCTTTACAAGCTGGAGGGATAAAACAGGGATCACTAAAAGGTCTGAACTTGGGTTGTTAAAAACAAAAAAGTACAAATGCAGGAAGAAGAGCAGAAACATAGGAGATGCTAGTAAGACAATCAGGAAACAAAACTAAACCACCTCAACAGGTCTTAGAAGACAGGTAAACTCAATATGCAAGGTACCAAAATTGCCTCAGTAACCAACACGGTTTAGGAAGATCAAGGCACATTGGACCATTTATTGAATGATGCATTCAGTGGTTTATCCTACTGCTACAAACTGAGTACCTGTCCCCCTAAAATTGCTATATGGAAACCCTAACAGCCAGTGTGATGATATTTGGAGGTGGGGCCATGGGAGGGGATTAGACCATGAGGGTGCAGCCTCCTCCACTGAATCAGTACCCTGATAAAAGAGATCTCTATGAGCTCCCTTGCTCCTTCCTCCACAGCAGGACAGAGTGAAAAGACAGGCTGTTGTCTGTGAACTAGGAAGTAGGATCTCACCTGGCATAGAATCTGCTGGAGGCTTAACCTTGGACGCCTCAGCCTCCCAAATTGTGAAGCATAAACTTTTATTGTTCAAATCATCCAATTTGATATTTTTGTTATAGCAGCCTGAGCTAAAACATCCATCCATAAAAGGAGTAGGAACCAGTGTGGGCTCAGTGGTGAGCGGTTTAATTTCTCGGTCAGGGCACATGCCCGAGTTTTGGGCTCGATCCCCAGTGGGGGGCAGAAAGGGGGCATCTAGTTGCTGTTTCTTTCCCATCGATATTCTCTCTCTCTCTCTCTCCCCCCCTTCCTTCTCTCCCTAAAATTCAATAAAAACATATTTTAAAAAAAATACGTTAAAAAATAAGAAAGAAAAGACGAGCAGGAGAGCTGTCCTAGAATGATACGCTGTCACATGGCTGAGGGTTGCACAGGATCTCACCTGCCTGTCTCCAAAAGGTAGAAGGACTTGTAAGACCAGAAGCCAGCGGTCTGAGGTGAAGTGGGGTGGCCACAAAGTCTGGGTTCACCACTGTATGAGGGTTCCCATGGGAGCTGGATGCCATTTGAATAATGTAGAAAAGGCTGGTTAGATTTGGACACCTGTCAGAGTCCCCTGAAAACATGGCATTCTGTTACGTAAGTTCAGTGACTAGTTCCTAAGTTGTGCCCAGTTGCCTGCAGGCGGCAAGTCTGGTGATATAACTGTCACCTCCCTCCTACCCCCCCTTTTTTTTAAAGCACACCCTCACATGCTATGGCTTTCCTTTAGCACAGTATCCAGACGAGCTCGGATCTACCGTACGCCCATCTTCAGTAAAAGTTAAAGTTCTTTCCACTCCTACAAACATGCTGTCGCAAAGCTTATTTCTTAAGTCTCTTATTTCAGAAACAGATGGATGGTGTTCCCTGTCCTAGACTATGTATATTTTGCTCTGATTAGAAATATAGTTGATGCTCAGTCTGAGACAACCACCCTGGAGGCGTATGCTTGGCCAAATCTTGGCAGGGTCTTCCTCCCTGGGCTTACGAACCGTGTGAGTGGCCCGCTGTTTCTGTGGCGGTGGTGTCGCACATGCATGGTTACAGAGCACAGACCGGAGGCACTCTCAGGGAGGCACCAAGCACTTCTGCAGAGGCTGGCTGTCCCTCAGCCACTGAGTGGCCAACACGCTCAGCATCAGCTTCCATCGCTGCCTCTCCAGCCTCATCCCTCACTACTGATCTGTTTGTAGAGTTTCCTTTCGTGAACTCAGACTCCCCAGGGCCTTTGGTCACACCTTTGGTCTTAAATGCTTTCCCTTCCCCTTTCCCCGATCCTATTGAGGGGCCCAGCTCACAAGCCATCTCCCCGATGCCAACAAGCCCCACCTGCTTCTATTCTCCCCAGGAGTCTGTTCCCCTGGAACCCAGGCTCCCCTGGCAGAGCCCAGGCCCTGGACCAGTGCAGGCTACCAACTGCTATTCACGGCATGAACAAATAATGCCCACCGGCTCAGCTCCTTGAGGACAGGAAGCATTTTATGCCAAGGCGCCGAATAATAATGGTAACTGATGTCCGTTGAGCTTACCATGTGCCAGGCCCTCCTCTAAACACATGACACGAACGGTCTCCTCTCCTTTCCCCAACTGCCCGGGAGATGCCTATGACCATCTCATTTTGAGGCGAAGTGAGGGAGTCCTGGGGAGCTTGCCTGAGGCCACGCTGTTGTTGAGTGCCTCTCGGAGGCCCAGCCTCAGGACCCAGGGTACCTGGGACCCGAAAGCACCCCACCTGCTCCTGCCCCTGGTGCACCACCTGGGGAAACGATGCCGCACCCACGTCCGAAGAGTGACACCGCACACACAGGCATGGGTGACGGAGGCTTGCGCTCCTAGCCATGCAACTCCCAGCCGAGACCAGAGAGTGACTCCTATTGTTTTGTCTCTGCAGGGATGCCAGGGCACACATCTTAAGGAAGGAAGGAAGGAGTAAGTCTGATGCACTCCGTTTTGATGTCTAAAACGAAATTTTATTTAGCTCTCAGTACTTATTTCCTGTTTAAAAATGTTACCCAGGCTGAGAAGGGAAAAATGGTCCCAGCTGATGGGGAGTGGGGGCGGGAGGTGTCATACCGCTGAGATGGAAAGACACTCAGGGCTCCACTGGAGGGAAAACCTCAGGAGGAAATAACAGGCCCGGCCTGAGTGCTGCTCGTGGAGCAGCTGGTTTCAATTGGATGCTATTTTTGCTTCTCCTCAGGACAGATGTATCACCCGGCTGACGTGGCTCAGTGGCTGAGCGTCAACTATGAACCAGGAGATCCAGGAGGTTGAGGTTCGATTCCCGGTCAGGGCGCATGTCGGGATTCCACCCCCGCGTTGGGGTGTGCAGGAGGCAGCCGATCAATGATTCTCATCTCTGATGTTTCTATCTCCCTTTCCCTTCCTCTTCGAGGTCAATAAAAATATATCTTAAAAAAAAGAAAGACAGAAGTAGCTTTGGCTTTTAAACCGTCTTCAGAAACCCTAGTGTTCTTAAGAAGGGCCTCGCGGGAGAGTGGTGGCTGGAGGGTAAAGGGTAGAGCTTCAAGAAAAAAAAAAATTGTTTTAAAACAAATGGTTCTGCTGTTGAAAACAAAACAGAGAAACTGGAAACCACAACTTTAAAGGTCTTTGTGAGACAGGCACATTCTCTCTCATGCCTGTCACCTCGGGCAATCCGCTCCGTTCTGTGGGAAGCCGACCTTTACCCCCAGCGGCCTCCATTAGCCAGGCTTCACCCGGTCCATGGCACCAGCCTCCCGCGTCCTGGCGGGGAGCCCGGAGAACGGGCGCTCTGATGAGTCACCATTTAGGAGGAAGTGTTTCTTGTACTGATTTCTTCCCTGGGCTCCTCGGGGGGCTGTGGGGGGTCTTCGCTCCCTCTGCCTAAAATAGATATAAGTGCTATGATCAAACCAGGGGTTCAAAACCTTGGCTGCACCCTAGAATTTTCTATGATGCTCTAAGATGGTATTGATAGCCCGGCCAGTGCAGGACTGTTGGTTGGGCATTATCCGATACACCAAGTTGTCGCCGGTTCGATTCCAGGTCAGGACACATGCCTGGGTTGTGGGCTCAGTCCTCAGCAGAGGGCGTGCAGGAGGCAGCAGGTAGAAGTTTCTCTCACTGATGTTTCTCTCTCTTTCTCTTCCTCTCCCTTCTTCTCTCTAAAATCAATAAAATATATATATATATATATATATATATATATATATATTTAATGGTATTGATGGCCAGGCTCCTCTGCAGACCAGTGAAACTGGATTCTCCGGGGAGTGGGGTCCCCTCCTGGGCATTTCTGAAGAATGCCTCCTATGATAGCGATAGGCAGCTAGGGGGTAATCGGGATTAGACATCGATTCTCCAGTGTCTTGCTAGAAGCAAATGTCACAGGACAGACTATAAAACTATTACTGAAGGTCCTAACCTTCCAAAACCTATCTGCTTTAAAAATGGACTATGGAGAATACAATAAATTTTACTCTAATTTAAGCATGCTCCTAGATAAAATTAGAAAAAAAAATGGAAGAAGTTTACACAGGCACACAAATAATTATATATCTAAAATACACCTGTGATATAGCTTCAATGGTGTACTGTAGTATCAAACAGACATCTTCCCAGTAGAGAGCAGACTGCACCATGAAACACTGTTGTAAGGAAGTAAAAACATAAATTTGCTAAGATCAAGTTTGACTGGGACTGGTGAAGCAAAGGTATTAGGTTCTTTTCTCATTTGGCAATTTTCTCCCCATCCCAGAGAGCTGCACTTGTGTTATTTCTCCTGTGAGGCCTTCCCCACGCCTCAGGTTTGAGTCAGGGGTTTACCCTCCATGCCAGAGCCCCCTGGCATTGGAGCTGGCAGTCCCGGCCTGGGGGCAGCACAGAAAAGGCGACTCGTGCATGGGAGGGAACACGCCGACTACCCGAGGGCATGAGTGACCGCTCCGGTCAGAGCGCTCCATTCCATCCCTTCCGCCCCCTCCTCATCAGGCATCAGCTGTAGAGTCAGCCTCACCTTCTTTGTCGTTTTCTGATATTTTGGTAATAGAAAAAAAATAGTTGATTTTAGAAATGCAAGTCTGATGTCACTTCTATGCTTGAAGTTCTGTATACAGAACAATTTCGTAAAGTCTCACACCCACCCACCATGCAATTTCATCCCTCAGTGCCTTTGCACATGGGGCTCTACTGCTTGGCACGCTCCCCCTCCCACACCTCCCCACAGATCCCAGCTCCAACTGTTTGGCAAATGCCTATTTATCCTCTAAAGCTGAACCTAAATAAATCTCCTGTGGAATTCTTCACTTTATCACTAAGAGAGAATGTATATACGTTTGTTTGTTTGTTTGTTTGTTTATTCACTAAAACGTATACTTGGAGTCAGGAACTGTTTTGTGCTTGTTCCATCACCTTGGTAACTGCAGTAGGAAGGAAGTTGTAGGACCACCTTCTTGTCCACCAGGCTCCCTTCTGCCTGCCTCTGCTCCAGCTCCCCTCCAGACATGCCAGAGAGGAGACCCGCTGATCAGTGCCCTCTGAGCAGGGACAATGATGGGGCACATCACCAGTGCTGGTGCCAGCAGGTCTGAGGCAGGCATGCATGACTCCAGCTGAACCAGTACGTCTCCATCCCATGTACTCCCTCCGGTGCCATGTGGGCTGGGTGGGTAAAGGACACAAGCCCCCTGGGGGAGCTCTGTCATCTCTCTCCACAGCCACACCTGCCTGGGCTGGTCCGGACATGTGAACCGGAGCCCACGTCCTTTATTCTGACTCAGTGCTAGGACACTGGATGCCTCTGAAGACTCTAATCAAGTGGAATTCTGATTCCCATGCTGGAGAGCCTCCCAGAGCCTCATGGTGGGGTATGAGGACTGGCAGGGCACGAGATGGGCATTTCTTGGATACATTCCCCTGAAACGGTACCCAAATCCACCTTTGATCCCTGACATAAGACAATAGACCAGTGGTCGGCAAACCACGACGAGATGGGCATTTCTTGGATACATTCCCCTGAAACGGTACCCAAATCCACCTTTGATCCCTGACATAAGACAATAGACCAGTGGTCGGCAAACCGCGACTCTCGAGCCACATCCGGTTCTTTGGCCCCTTGAGTGTGGCTTTTCCACAAAATACCACGTGTGGGCGTGCATGTACAGTGTGACAGAAACTTCGTGGCCCATGCGCAGAAGTCGGTTTTTGGCTCTCAAAAGAAATTTCAATTGTTGTACTGTTGATATTTGGCTCTGTTGACTGCTGAGTTTGCCGACCACTGCAATAGGCCATGTTTGAAAAGACTGACCTGCTGATTGCATGAGCAGCAAACCAGGAACAAGGCCTAGATTCCCATCATGGCAACCACAGCCCCTTGTGCATCTGTAACCTAACAGTCTCCACTCTGTCACCTGTGAAGTGAATGCACTGAGTATAGGGTCACTGCATGATGATATGGCCGTTTGAGCATTTGCAAGTATCTTGCCAGGCCCCAAATCAACAACTCAAAACCCAGGAGTGAGACCAGCAAGAGGCGTTTTGTCATGTAATTGCATTCTTCTCAGACAGCTGGGTCCTGTGCAGTCAGAAGAGGGAAAAGGACAGCAGAGCCAGACACCTATTAAACTCCCAGCATCCTCTTGCAGCTCTGCACTCCCCTGACACCTGGCATGACACACGTTTTGACAAAGATGGGGCCTAACCAATGAAAGAACACCAAATCCCGGAGCAAATCACGCCACACTCAATGTCCATGTGACAAACGAAGTCAAATGCTGAGATGATGCCCCCATGGCCCTCATAGTGAGATGAAATCCTTTAAAGACACCTGACTTGCACAAGTTGGTTGCTTATCATGAAACATTAAGAGGAGCTTCATCTTGACTTGTTAGGAATGAGAGCACTAAAGAATCACATGTTTGGATTAGATCCTAAAACAGAAAAAGTACTTTAGCAGAGAACTGGTGAAATCCAAACAAAGCCTGCACTTCAGTTAACAGTATGGATTTGTATTTGTTTTCTATTGCTACATGACAAATTATCACAAAGCAAAACACTCTTTTGGAAATTTTTAAACCACACAGATTTATTATCTTCCAGTTTCTTTGGTCAGAAGTCCAGGTGCAGTGTAGCTGGATCTTGTAAGGCTGAAATCAAGTTTTTGTACACTGTGGTTCTCCTCTGGAGATCAGGGTCCGCTTCCAAGCTCACTGTTGGAAGAACTCAGTTCCTTGTGGCTGTAGGACTGAGGTCCCTGTTTTCGTGTTGGCCATTGATTTTAGCTCCTAGAGGTCACCTTCAGGTCCTAGCCACATGGCCCCCTCCACAGGCAGTTCACAACAGAGATGTTGGCTGTCTTCTAGGCCAGCAAGAGTATTTCTGCTCAAGTGTCCTTAGGGCTTATCTCATTAGGTCAGGCCCACCTAGGACATTGAATATCCCATTTGAATACCCAAAGTCAATAAATTAGGAACTTTAGTCACACCTACAAGATCCTTTCTGCCCTCCAATGTGCCATAATCACAGCATGTTATCCCATCATAGTCACAAGTCCTACCCACACTCAAGGAAAGAGGACGATGACACCAGACATGTATACCAGCAGGCAGGAACCTTGAGGCCATCTTGCAATTCTGCCTACCGTAGGTATCAATGTTAATTTCTTAATTTTGGTTACTGTATCATGATTACGTAAGATGTTTACAATAGGGGAAACAAAAAAACTCTGAAGTACCTTTGCAATTATTCTGTATTCCAAAAGGAAGAATTTAAAAACATGGAATAAAAATCAGGCATTTTGAAACAACGTAACAATTTGCAAATCCATAATATCATGTTCTCTGGCCTAGGTTGCTGTGTTGAATTTACCTAAAGGGAAAGCATTATGCCAGGGCTATACAACTTCTATAAAGTTCCAACCAAATAAAATGATTGGGATAAGGATTACAGGGTGCCACATACTACTTCTTTACCTTCAAATAAAGGTGAATGGTCCTGAATTTAACAATCACCCTCACAAAGTGGCTATGTAAAAAGTCTACTGTACATCTATAGTCGATATTTATTTCAACTTCAAAAGCTTCTCACTAATGAACTGTATTTTTAGCCTAGTTTCTTTTATGTTTCACCACCATTGTCTCTGGACCTTCATATCTCATATGGCTCCTGATATTCTATCACCATTACTATCTTTATCAACCAAGCAACACATTATGCACATGTGTGCATACAACTGTCTCTATATAACTTCTCAGTGCCAAATCTCTGAACTGAAGATAATACTTCTGCAGTTAACAAACAAAACCATGTGTACTATGCCAGCAAAGGGCAATGTGTTACTAATCCAAGTTATCTTGTATATTTTGGATACATACAATTTCACATAACTGAGAGGGTCTGATTAAAATTATAGGGTTAGAGAAGTACTGTATTCTTTTTAACAATAAATAACAAAAATTGAACAATATCATTACCAAAAGCATTAGTTACTCCATAGTACGTTGTCTAGATTCCCTTGCACAGGGATATTTAGCAATGCATAAAACCTCATTTTCATTCTTTGATGTTTTTTTTTTTTTCTTTTACCAGATCTGAGCTTTTATTTCTAAAATCTCATTTTCTAAAGTTGCTGGCAATAAGATGTTATTAGAACTATCAAACAAACAAAAACAACTAATTCATAAAACTTCTAAAAGTTCACCCCCCAAAAAATTTTATAAGTGACAAATTAGAGCAAAATATTTAAAAAAAAAAATTCACCTCAAATATTTCATCATAGAAATGTTTTCAAATACTTGTACCATACAGAATATTTGGGATTTTCCAGTCTTCACCACATATGTAGACCAAGAAGCAGAGAAAGATCAGCAAGGCCAGCAACTTCTGAAACAGAGGGTTTGACGTGGTGGGTTTTGATTTGAGGGATCACACACACTGGCATTTAGAAAGGGGAAGGTCAACCCTTTAGTAGACTGGGGAGAAAGGCGGGAAGACCAGTCTGACTACCTACAAATGGCTGGCTGAGCCGGAAATAAGGAAGGTGTACCCTATGGGGAGGCAGGCAGTAACACACCGAACTGGCTGAAGAGAGGGGGACGCAGTGAAGCGCTGTATACAAGGGGAATGAGGGAGGTGCCACGTTTCTCACTCAGCAGACGTGAGGGAACAGAACAAACTTCTGGACAGGCTGAATACGATGAAGGCAGAAAATAAACAAGGTGAAGGGGTCATTATGGAGTTGTATAGCCTGTTTCTAATGAACAAAAGAGCAGCTTCCAAAAGTTCACTCACTCAAAAAATTTCCATTCAATGCCTACCGTGTACCAATTACTGTACTGGACTCTGGAATACAAAGGGGTCTAAAATCTGGTCCTTGCCACTCTTTGGAAGCTAACACCAAGCTAGAGGGACAATCAAGGTTCAACGTTCAAGGTGCTAATGGCCAGTGCTTACTAAGCAGTGCCAGGCACTGCGCTAGGAGTCTTATTTCATTATTTATTATCTCAACAAATATTTATTGAGCACCTACTAAATGCTAAGTTGTTCTAGGTATAGATAACAGGGCACTGAATGAGACAAGCAAGAACCCTGCACTCACAGTGTTCATCCTATTTATGAGAAAACAGACAGTAAGCCCACGAATCAATGAGCAAGGTGATTTCAAACAGTGGTATGTGCAGCGAAGACAACACTTGGAGAGATGTGAGCGCACTGGGAGGATGGGAGAGTGGGACTAATTGTATATGGTGGTCATGAGAGGCCATGAAGAGGACATCTGAACTGATACCTGCAAGACAAGGAAAGTGAGGGCAGTGTCCAGGCTGAATGGATGGCAATGCAGAGGCCTGAGGTGGAGGCAAGGCCGTGTGGTCAGAGGACAAAAAAAAGGAGGCCAGTGTGACTGAGCCTGTGAGCTTCAGAAGTGGTCAGGGACCTAACACAGGAGGCCCACTGTTGGATGTGCTTTCAAGCAAGAGCGATAATCTCCTTAATGTGGATAAAGCTCATTCTGGGAGCTTTAGCATTTAGGAGAGGGTGCAGGGAACCAACTAGGAAGCTATGTTAGGGGTCCAGAAGGGGGATGTGGAACACAGTGAGGATGGGGAGAAGGGCATGATTGTGGGCTATATTAAAAAAGTACAGACAAAAGAATGTGCTGCTGGGTAGTGGAGAGGGGTTTTAGGGAAAGAAGGATAGAGCACAATGCCTGAATATGTCTACTTAATCATCTGGGTGGATGGTGATGCCATTTATTGAAATGTTATTATACTGAAGGAGGAGCAGGGTTTAGGGAGAAGGTTCAGAGACATTGGAAACTGAGTTGAGTCCTTGATGAGGAAGAAGCCAAGAGAAGCAGTCAAGTAGAGCAGTCATCGGCCAATGAGTGGTATTTAAAGACAATGGAGCACAATGTCTGGGATCTAGACCCCAATCCTGGTTGATCAAACCAAAGAAGAAGAGCCAGCAAAGGAGATTTTAAGTAAGCAGCATCCCTGCAAGGGAGAAGAAAACCAGGAGGCCATTATTGGAGAAGCCAATGTAAGAACAGAATGCTTCAAGGAGGGAGAGGTCACTGAGCCACCAAATGCTAAGTAAGAGGTCATGTAGGGACCACTGCATTTTGCAACATGGTAGTCACTGGTGATGTTATGAAAAGGAGTTTCAAAAAGCAAGTTAGGGAAGAAGTCCTGAGAAGGGTGGAGAAAGGATAGGATGGAATATAAAGAAGTAGAATTGGGATTTATAAATAAATTCTGAAGCATTTACTTGACTATTTCATTTAATCCTCAGGTTAAGTCCACTTCACAACTAAGAGTTCATTTGCCTAAAGTCTTGTAAGTCATGCAAGGTGACACCTACAGCCAGTATGAGAAACCCACAATAGGATGCCAGGGCCTGCATTCTTAAACACTCACGTGGAACTTCAGGAAGGTCAATGGACTTTAGTAAGGGTTTGTAGTAACCTACGCCCATGATTTTCAAACTAAACTCACCAGAATCTCTAGAAGCGCCTCTTTAGAAACCATGGCCCAAACGGTTGACAGGAGTTGGCTGCCTGGCCACATGCAGCCTCAATCTATTGAATACATCCATTCTGAAGTCAGAATTTCAAAATTTCAAAAATCAAAAGGTTTTCAATATTGAAGACTCGTTATTGTCAAGATGTCAGCTCCTCCAAATTTGATCTATAGATTCAATCAAAATCAAAATCTGAGCAAACTATTTTTGTGGTCATAGACAAACTGATTCTAAAGTCTATATGAAGAATCAGAAGACCCAAAATAGCCAACACAATTTTGAAGTAAAAGAATAAAGTTGGAGGATGCATATGAGGTGACTTTAAGACTTACTAAAAACATACAGTAATAAATCAGTGTTGTACTGGCAAAAGAATAGACAAACAGTTTAATGGAACAGAATAGACAGCTGAAAAAGAGATGCCTTAAATATAGCCAGCTGACCTTGTTGTGGTGGTTAATCCTCACCTGAGAATATTTTTTCCATTGCTTTTCAGGGAGAGTGGAAGGAAGGGAGAGAGGAAGAGAGAGAGAGAGAAACATGGACTGATAGTCTCCTCCCGCACACACCCAATGGGGGATGGGGAGTGAACTTGCATCCAGGTAAGTCCCCTTCTGGAATCAAACTGGTTGGTAAGACACGCTAACTTAGTAACACCTAGCCAGCTGATCTTTAACGAAGGGACAAAGGCAAAACAATGGAGCAAAGGTACCCTTTTGACCAAGTGGGGCTGGAACAGCCACATGTCCACATGCCAAAAACATGAATGGACACCCTTCACCAAAATGAATTGACACCCTTCACCAAAATTAACTCAAAATGGATCAAAGACGTAAATGTAAAATACAAAACTGGAGAATTCCTAGAAGTAACATAGGAGAAAAATCTAGATGACCTTGAATTTGGCACAATCCATGAAATAGGGGTCTTCAAACTACGGCCCGCGGGCCACATGCGGCCCGCAGAGGAGTCTGATCCGGCCCGCCAGGTTTTTTGGGCAGTGAGCGCAGCCGAGGTGTTACAGTAGGAATTAGTAGTTCATATAGTCCGGCCCTCCAGCTCTCTGAGGGACCGGGATCTGGCCCCCACTTTAAAAAGTTTGAGGACCCCTGATAAACAATGGATAAGCTGAATTTCATTAACATTGAAAATTTCTGCTCCGCAAAAGGCACTGTCAAGAGAATTGGAAGACAAACCACAGACTGGGAGAAATATTTGCAAAAGACATATCTGATACAAGACTGTTATCCAAAATACACAAGGAGCTCTTAAAACTCAATACTAAAAAAATAAACATCCTGATTAAAAACAGCCAAAGACACTCAACTCACCAAGGAAGTATATACAAATAAGCATATAAAAGTGCTCCTGCTGAAGCCGGTTTGGCTCAGTGGTAGAGCGTCGGTCTGCAGACTGAAAGGTTCCAGGTTCGATTCCGGTCAAGGGCATGTACCTTGGTTGCGGGCACATCCCTGGTAGGGGGTGTGCAAGAGACAGCTGGTCGATGTTTCTCTCTCATCGACATTTCTAGCTCTCTATCTCTCTCCCTTCCTCTCTGTAAAAAATCAATAAAATATATATATATATATATATATATATATATATATATATATATATATATATATTTTTTTTTTTTTTTTAAGTGCTCCTTCCTGGCTGGTGTGGCTCAGTGGTTGAGCATCGACCCATGAACCAGAGGTGAGCAGTTTGATTCTATTAGGGCACACACCGGGATTGCACAGATAGATGTTTCTCTCTCATCGATGTTTCTATCCCTCTATTCCTCTCCTTTCATCTCTCTCTAAAAATAAAATAAAAACATTTTTAAAAAGTGCTCCACATCATGAGCCTAAAATTGGGAAATGGAAGTTAAAATAACTATGAGATGATACTATACTTATTAGAATGGCCAAATTCCTGAACACTTCCACCACCAAATGCTGGTGAGAATGGGGAGCAACAGGAACGCTCACTCATTATTGGTGGGAATGCAAAGTGGCACTGCCCACCTGGAAGACCACTTGGTAGCTTCTTATAGAATTAAACATACTCTACCCATACAATCCAGCAGTCACCAACCCTAGCACCACAGTATAGCTGAAAACATATGCCCACATAGAAACCTATACATGGATGCTTACAGCTGCTTTATTCATAACTGTCAATACTTGGAAGCAACCAAGATGCTCTTCAGTAAGTGAGTGGATAAACTATGGGTACATGAAGACAATGGAGTATCCTTTAGTCCTAAAAAGAAATGCACTGTCCAACAATGAAAAACATGGAGAAAGGAACCTTAAATGAATGTTATTAAGTGAAAGAAGTCAATCTGAAAAGGCTACATATTGAATTATTCCAACTATATGACATTCTGGAAAAGGCAAAACTATATAGACAGTAAAAAAAAATAAAATAAAAAAATCAGTGGTCGTCAGGGGCTAGGAAGTAGGGAGGAGTGAATAAGCAGAGCAGAGAGAGCTCTAAAGGCAGTGAAGCTATTCTGCCTAACACGGTCATGGTGGCTGCATGTCCTTCTGCATTTGCCAAAACTCACAGAATGTACACCAACCACCAAGAGTGAGTCCCGATTGGGGCTGGGCCAGCTGGACCCCACCCGTGCACGAATTCGTGCACTGGGCCTCTAGTTTTTCCATAAAAGCCATCTAAGTGCCTAATAGTTTTGTTCATATACATCCTCTCTGTGAAAATGTATTTTGAAATGCAAGCTGGGACTTGATTAGAACTCCTCCCAGTTCCCTAAACTGGAAACTTTATGCAAACAGCAACCTTAGGCTCAGTCCCTGGCATGTATTTATTGAGTCTAAGACACAATCAATGATAAAAGAAGCTATCATCCATTTGCAGGCCATTAAGAAAAAATGCTGATAAGTAACCTGTAACAGAATGCTTGTCACTCAGAATTATTTTATAATTATTGGAAAAGCTTTATAATTAGACGAGCGGTCCAGCGCATGAAAATTGTGCACTCAAAGGGGACGGGTCTATCAGCCTGGCCTGCAACCTCTCACAGTCCGGGAGCCTTGGGAGATGTCTGACTGGCAGCTGAGGCTTGCTACCATGGGAGTCGGACACCCTTAACACTGCCGTGGAGGCGGGAGAGGCTCCTGCCATCACTGCTGCACTAGCCAGCCATGAGCCCAGCTTCTGCGTTGAGCATCTGCCCCCTGGTGGTCGGTGCCAGTCATAGCGAACGGTTGTTCTGCTGTTCAGTTGATTTGCCTATTAGCCTTTTATTATATAGGAGGATTTATCACGTATCTCTCTTGAATCTCCATAAAAAAATCAACTGGTTAAGGCATGCCTTACACATCTCCACATGCCATGTTGACTCTTCCTATTCCCTTTAATTCAGTCGGTGATGTCCACTTGTCCCCCCTGATGCTTCTGTGTGGTCTCGGGGGCAGTCTTCCGTCTGCCAGATACTCCCATGCTGGTCTAGAGGCTGTCGCTTTCTTGTTCTTCCCAGATGTCACAAGAGAAGGCTTTTTCAGATAACCAAGACGCCTATCTTTGGTGACTAAACGTGCCACACTCATGGGTGCACGAGCATAATAATGTCTTTAGGGAAGAACTCTCTCTTGGTAATTGGTTAGTTTACGATTATTACAGCTGCAATTTTCAATCATCAGTAACTGCATGAAGTATCACAGCATCTGCTTTCATAGAGCGTGTTCATGACCTTGATCTCTCTTTAGCACCTTGAACATGACAGAGAAACTTCAGAGCCTTTTAAGGAATGCTGGGGTTTTGTCAGCATTTCCTATCTGTCTAAATTCAATTTTCACTCCAATCACAAATCACTAGAAAATAAGCAGCTACCGCCGCTCTAAACTGGCAGGCGGTTTGATCAATGGGTGTTCTACGCCTCAAAATAGTCCTGCACAACTTATGAATTGGATACACCAGCCACTTACTGCTTTGAAATTCCTTCCATCTCTTTGAAGGGATTTATCAGTCTCTCCAGTGCTCAAGCTGCACCATTTGTCATCGGGAAGGCAGTCCTTTTGTCGTGACTCTATTACACGGTTTCAGCTACTTATCTCCAGTCTCAGGTCCTGGAAAGCTCTTGGTATTTCTTTGCAAAAAAATGCAAACCAGGGTCGTCCCTCTAACAAAAATTTGCTTCACTGATATCACACTGATACCCCGTTGCTCCGATTCTGTGACTTCTTATGCACACAAGTACTTTCTGCTTTAGTGTTGGATCATGATTTAATACATTTGAAGGCTTTGCATACGCAATTAACCTGTACATCGGTATTACCAACAACATCCATGCACACCATTGCTATGTCCGCATCTGCACCATCTGTGCTGCACCAAGTTGTGTAGCCAATGGCAATGAGATGCATCATAGTAAACACATCCTGACTTCAGAGATAATAAAACATGGCGGTGGGGGGTAGGATATACACCTCAGAATTGACGGAATATAGTATCTGAGACATACATAAATTCTCCTTTAATCTATGTAAAAAAAAAAAAAATTCCAAAGATGGACGCCAGAAATTCCTCCCATCCCAGTGTAAGAATGCTGCTCCTCTATCAAGAGGTGAATTCACTCTGCCCTTCCATCTGAGCGGGCCTCCTGGCTCGCTTTCACCAGAAGAATGTGGCAGAGCAGCCAGGGTCCCTGCTGGAGTTCTCAGCCCAGCCCAGGCAACAGCTTCACATAAATCTTCCCATTCTGCCCCCGCTCACTATTCCTCACGAGCGAAGAACTAAGCTACAGCACAACATTAGCCTTAAATGGGGGCAGCAGCCACTGCCGCATTTCCTTATCTACAGATTCGTAATAGATGCAAAATGCTTCTAAGGTTAATTAAACTCCTTATTATAGTTGTTCAAAATGAGGGCAAACTCGCTCTTCTCTCTTTTGTTGTTGTTAATTCTCACTCAAGGATATAGTTTTTCCATTGATTTTTAGAGAGTGGAAAGGAGGAGACACGGAAAGAAAGCATTGATGTGAGAGACACACATGGATTGGTTGCCTCCTGGGGACCAGGGAATCGAGCCTACTACTGAGGTAACATGACCTTGACCAGAATCAAACCCAGGACCCTTCAATCCACTGGCCAATGCTCTATCCACTGAGTCAAACTGGCTAGGGCTGTTTTCTCTTTCAAACTGAGCCTTCTGTTTACCAAGGGCAATGTTTTCTAAGTTAATTAACTGTGGAACAGAGAGTCCTCCATGCAGACAACTGTAATTAATTCTCAATTACCAAGTCCCACGTATGTCTTCCAAGTAGGCAAAAATACACCGTGTTGGGAGACAGAGAAAAAGGCACAGAGCAGGAAAAACACAACACTCTTGTTTCTGTTACATTTAAAATTTATCAAATGTTTTAAATTGTTAAAATATACCCACCTTTAGGGTGGTTTTCAAAACAGTGAGAACAACACAAATCATCGTAGCCTTCTTACTTAACTTGTTCCTCTCTGTCCTTCCATGTTGCTAAGAGACTGTCTTTTTCAAGGCTCAAACACACAGAATTTTCCAAATTTAGAAAACAGGAGGACTTGCAGAAAAGCTTCAAAAGGCAGCCACTTCGAGGTAAAAAATTTGTCTGGTCATGGTCAACCCACATTTCTCAAAGCAACTTCCTGAAATATATTATCAAATGCTTGGATCACTCACGCAAACTTCAAAATTTATCAAATCCAGCATGTGGCTTTCTTAGCAATAGCCCTTTACTCCTCAGGGAAGTGACAACCCCCGGAAAGTCAACCCTTAACGAAAGACCATGAGGAGCCATTGGAGACTCTGCATGCATCTTGATTTCGGATTAGTGTTCAGAGCAGGTGAACCACAATGAGGGGTAAACTGTAACCCAAGCATCACCATGGGAAGCTGGGAAAGATAACAATATCAACAGTGATATTTTGTTCCTTAATTCAGTAACGGGCATGCAGTATAACATATTTTTAAACATACAGATTATACGATAGTGATATTACAAAATACTTTTTTTATTCTTTCCCTTGATACTCCTAGGTGTTCTTATTTATGTGTATAGTTTATTAGCTCCCTGACAGAGAGCCTAGGGCAAGAAACAAAAAGGTAACAGGTGCCCCTGACAACTGAAGATCAAAAAACCCCAACAAAATTGCTAGATACTAGAATGTACATCGATGGGAAAAAGGTTCAATTCACAAGATATTGACAGACAAGCCTTACTTACATCTCTTTATTTTTATTGACTTTAAAGAGAGAGATAGGGAGAGGGAGAGAAAGAGAAACATCGATGTGAGAGTCACACTGGGGATCAAGCGGGGAATGTGCCCTGACCGGAATTGAACTGGCAGCCTTTCAGGGCACAAGACAACACCCAACCAAGTGAGCCACGTCAGCCAAGGCAGCACACCTCTCTTTAAAAAGGATGCATTTTTAAACATCCAAGTACGTGTTAGAGGAATTTTTATAGGGGTACCTCTACCACTCACCATAGTGGACCACAGGGACAGGCGAGCTTTGCTGAGACAAATCAACTGCCTTTATGTGTATGGGAAACATTACAACCAGGCCCGACTGAAGAGAAAGCTCAGGAGCCTTGCACCAGCCCAGGCCGTGTGTTTGTAAAGCATGCACACAGCCTTTCCGGGAGGCAGAGATGGCAGAACTAAAAAGATCAAGTGTGGCAGCAATTCCGCCACTCAGGTGAGCAGTTCTGTTCCTCTGAATACTGATGTCCTCCTCGGGGAAGAGAGGAAAAGATGCTGGGAGAGTGTGGGGCTGGGGGAAGCAGCGAATGGCTTCTGAGCAAACCCTATGTGGCTGGCCAATGTCCCTACATCATCTCATCTAAGCCTCACATCCCTTTTGATTTTACAAAGAGGGAAGGCCCTGCCCGTAGGATGTAAACTCGGGTCTCTCTGGCTTCAAAGCATCATTGCCCACTTGCTACACTTACCTCACCAATTCCGTCTGCAGAGATGGAGGGCCAAACTGCTCAGTGCTCACACACTTCTCTGTCCGTGGGCTGGGCTATCCTTTCCGAGTCACATCCAAGGGCTCATCCTCTCCAGCAAACTCTCTGGCCTCCTGCACCCCCCACCCCCCAGCCCTGCTGCCTCCAACTAAACTTATACACGTGAGGGGAGCAGAGCTGGCCACCCCCACCATGCCTCTTTGGGATATTGATTATTTTAAGACGCAGGAAAAACCTTTGACCTTCCCCCTGACAGCCTAAGTTAGAGGACCTGCTCCAGGAAAATAGCTACACTAGCTTAGTGTGAACAGGGTGTGACAGACAGGAAGGACCTAGCAAGGTCCCTCGACCAAAGTCCTCTCTGGGTCCTTGGTAAAGACGGCCCAGAAAACACCCTTTTACCAAGCTTTCGCTTTCCTGTCTTCATGTGAATTGCCTTCCTGCCCATTCAAGTCCCAAACCATTACCAACCCCCTTTTCTCCTTAGCTCAGTCTGTCCTATAAGACGTAACTATCCAATCTGCCCTCAGTTCTCATAGTCTTATGGAACCTCTGTTATGTACAGACATAATAAGCCTGGACATTTGTCCTGATGTCTCATGGTAATTTGATTATTCGTCCGGCCAGAACAACTTAGAAAGGTGGGAGGAAAATGTTTTGTTCCCCCGCACGTGCTCCTTGGTTTTGTCGGGCTAGAGGAAACCCCGTACCTAGAGAACACGATGAACTTGGAGGCGACAAAATGTCAGGGCCATCCCTTCTCTTTCCCGATAACCTGATCTCTGTCTGTAACAGGTGTCTCGCTCAGAACCGAGCGGAGACTCCAGTCCTGGAGGCTTGGTGGCTCCAGCTGCCGTGGAGGGCCGGGTGCGGCACCATGGACACTGGTAACCCTCAGATCCCGCGGCACCAGCCGAGTCTCCAAAGAGGTGAGTGTGCGTTTGTAACGAAGGAATGACCGTCAGCAGCACCCGACCCAACTAGTTCTCGGATTCCTCTTTTTAAATTACTTGAATGAGAGGAAAAGCCTGACGGTCACTCATACTGAAACTCGCAGTCTACTTTCACAAAGAGCTTGCCACTTCACAGATAAAACCCGAAGCCAAAGAGAAACCAGGACAGTGTGTGCCCCAGACAACAGAGGCCTCTTTGGTAAAAATGACGATTCTGCGCTGACGGGAACTGCCAGCGAGTGGCACTTGCTCTAAAATTATATACATTTTATAGACGTTGTTTCAACGAAAGTGCAACCCTAGTAGTCCACATCCGCTTGACCTTCAGGCTGCCAGGCTGATTTCAGAGGGCAGAGCTGCTCTCCAAGAGAGACACATCCTAACACTCCTTACGGGTAAGAGAAACCCTCCCCGCGCATGGGACCCAGTCAGTGACGGCAGCAGCGGCCCCTTATCCACAATGCTGCTTTCTGTGGTTTCAGTTACCCGAGGTCAGCTGCAGGTCAACAACATTAAATGGAAAATCCAGAAGTAAACAATTTGTAAGTCTTAAACGGCCCGCCATTCTGAATAGTGTGGTGGAATCCCACCCTGCCTGGGACATGGCTCCTCTCTTTGTCCAGTGCGACCACACGGTGGACACTGCCCACCCATGAGCCACTTAGCAGCCCTCTGTGTTACTGACTGTGGCGGTGTCACCGTTCTTGTGCTCAACTAACCCTTAGTTTACTGAATAATGGCCCCAAAGCACAAGAAGAACGATGCCAACAGCTGAGGTACACCGAAGAGAAGCCGTAATGAGCATTCAATAAGTGAAAAGGTGGAAGTTCTCAGCTTAATAAAGAGAAGCATAAATCTTCTATCAAAGACATTGTAAAGAAGAAAAAAGAAATTAGTGCTAGTTTCGGGGTCACACTTCAAACTGCCAAAGCTATGGCCCAAGTGCATGGCCAGTGCTAGTTAGATGAGAAAGGCATAGTCCTAGTGGGTGGGAGACCTGAACAGAAAACATGCCTGGCAGACTGCACCGTGTTGCAACAGAAAGCACCGAGCCTATATGAAGATTTCAGCAAGGGATTGCCTAAAGCAGAGGTTCTCAACCTTCCTAATGCCGCGATCTTTTAATACGGTTCCTCACGCTATGGTGACCCCCAATCATGAAATTATTTTCGTTGCTACTTCATAACTGTAATTTTGCTACTGTTATGAATCGTAACATAAATATCTGTGTTTTCCGATGGTCTTAGGCGACCCACGGGTTGAGAACCGCTAGCAGGGTCACCTAAGCCATCGGAAAACACAGACATTTACATTAGGGTTCATAACAGTAGCAAAACTATAGTTTGAAGTAGCAACAACAACAAAAAAATTATGATTGGGGGTCACCACAACATGAGAAACTATATTAAAGGGTCACGTCAAGGTATTAGAAAGGTTGAGAACCACTGCCCTAAAGAGTGACCACATTCACATAATTTTATTACAGTGTGTTATGATTGTTCTATTTTATTATAGTTACTGGTGTTAATCTCCTACTGTGCCTAATTTACAAATTAGACTTTATCGTAGGTATGTATGCAGAGGAAAAAACCTAGTATGTACAGGGTTCGGTACTGTCCCCATGGTGTCAGTCATCCACTGGGGGTCTTGGGACATATCCCTCGTGGAGAAGGGGGGACTGATGTGTTAGCATGCTGGAAGGCACCATGGTAGCAGGGCCCTGGCAGGTGGCTGTGAGGAAGCCGAGCCCCTGGCCCAGGCATTCCTGAGGTTCCTGAGTATCATTCACCCCGGAAGCAGGAGGGGCCAGTGTAAGGAGGCTTTGGTTCCTAACGGAGGCAAGAAGGGGGAATTCTATAAGCTACTCACTCTGACACAAGCTTCTAAGAGTAGGACAAGATAGGATAATAAAAGAAAACAAATGAGAAATAATGTAAATGTGCCGTGGTTTGTTTACTTTAGACGGTCCTTCTCAAACCAACTCAGAGGGGCTGAATAACCAAATATAACATGCGTTTTTAAATTAGTTTAGGATTTCTAAAAAATATACACAGCAAACACACTCTGGTACTACTTATGAGAATGGCTTCCAGACAAAGTGCACACCCTCAGAACTGGTCCCCAGCCATTCCCACATGCGCAGTGAGGACCAAAGTCAGCCAGCGGGTGGGGGGCCCCAGCCCTGCCCTGGTAGTAGGCCCCCTGGGTCGGCATCCTGGCTCCTCCTTGCTAGCCGAGGCTTTGGACAAGTCATTCAGCCTGTAAGAATCACTTCTCATCTACATGGTAACACTCCCGACATCACAGAACTGCTTTGGAGAATTAATTAAGATGATATAGGCACAATCCTTACCCAGGTGTCTGGAACATAGGAAGGGTGCAATACTTGTTGAGGATCCCATGCCTGTAATAATTATTCTTATTGCTCAGAATGACAGAGTGACCGTGGATATAGAACCAGTAACAGTCTACAATGGATGGAGGGCCTATTCATAACCTGAAACACCAGTTTAAAGACACTCACACAGACCAGAGGAGAGCCGCCCCATCAGTAGGCTGAACGAGCCTCATCAGTCTGAACATTCGACTCAAGAGTTTTCATGGGGCACGTACGTAACAAGCACCTTGGTGGGATTGGGGGAACACAACCATGATGCCCACCCATCAAGGACAGTTCACTTTGTAAGGCAACGCTAAGGACAAGTGCCGACCTCTCCCAAGTGGCATGGACAGACAGACAGCAGGCTGGCAAAGAGGCAAGTGGCACACACACCCCCCCCCCCCCCCTTCAGGCACCACCAGGATCCCAGATCCTCTGTCTGAAGTAACGAGGACGTTTATTTCTGGAGAGATGCCTCCACCAACCAGCAAGGTGGAGAGCCTCTGAATGCTCTGAGACTGAGAAACAGCTGGTGAAGAGGTGGCAGCGAGTCGGTGGCCAAATGTGCTCAGAGGAGAATGGGGCTTGGCGAAGGACTCTGGGTCCAGAAATATCCGGAAATATTATCCTAAGGTTTCTGCCCCTGATGTAATCTCCCCCTCCATGCTTTAGGGCCCCTGTGACATCTGAAGGAAGGGCAGGAAAATAACAGTGATGGAGAAAATGGATTCTGGTTAAGTAACAAGTAGACCCAACAGCTGATGGTCACTCACCGAGGATACGAAGTCTGTGCACACTTTCAGATCCAGCTGGATAGAAAAACGATCAAGAATAACTACCCACCCAAACCTTTGCAATGGTGGAAGGAAGGAAGGAAGGAAGGAAGGAAGGAAGGAAGGAAGGAAGGAAGGAAGGAAGGGAAGAAGGAAGGAAGGAGGCTAGCAATCAATTTTACTTAAGATTTGCAAACTTGGTAAGTACTAGAAAACCAACATGTGTCTAGTTGTCATTGCAAGGAGCAGTGAGGAAGAATGGAAGGGTACAGAGTCTAAGAGAATTAAAGCCTTTCAAAAATAGTACTTAGGCCCTTGCTGGTTTGGCTCAGTGGATAGAGCTTCGGCTGGCAGACTGAGGGTTTGATTCTGATCAAGGGCACACACCTGGGTTGCAGGCTCGATCCCTGGCCCAGGTCAGGAAGCATGCAGGAGGCCACCAATGGAGGTGTCTCTCCCACATCAATGCTCCTCTCTCTATGTCTCTCCCACTCTCTCTAAAAATCAACGGAAAAATATCCTCGGGTGAGGAGAAACCCTAATTACTAGGTTAACGCGTTTCTGAAAGGGTTTCTTTCTGGAGTCACGCTGCAATGGAAAGTCTCCGTGGCTGAGGAAACCTCATACCTTAAGAACTGGGTGTAAAAACATAACACAAACCTGAATTGCTTACAACTGCTCACATTGCCATCACTTCCACCGACGCATGCGCACTGCTGGCACTTATCACATGGAACTGAGCCCGCCTGAGAGAGCCCGCAGCCGGCTGTGCCCATTCAGCACGGAGACAGAGCGGTGTGTGCTCGCAAGGCAGTCATGTGGACGCACACAAAGCCCACAAGCAGAGCCGTGGGGTAGGACACTGGTTCTGATGAAAGCAACTATTTTCCTGCAATGCGCTAACCTACTGCCTCCGGGGACCTAAGAAAGGAAGGAACTCAGCAGTGGGCAAAGCTCTGCACATTCTGTCCTGATACACGGGCGAAAGGACTGCTGTCAGAGGGCAAGCTAAGGCAGAAGAAGCTGCCTCCCTCGTAACAGGAAAGAAATCTCAAAGCCACAGAGGGTGCGATCCATTCGGGAGTCGCCCGGGAGCCTTGGAATGGTGAGCACGGTGTCTGTTATGTCTGCATCGGTGGGTTGGTTGGTTGGTTTTGTTTACTAGTCCATAAAAGAATAGTGTCTAAAATCGATGATGTTTTAGTAAATGAAGTGTTTACTTCTTGGAACATAGCTATTAAACCTATAAACTTAAAAATAAACAAACAAACAAACAAAAACCCCACACTTCCCTCTCAGGCCTAGATAGAACTCAATCCCTCCAACAGCTCCTTGCCACACCAGCCACATGCACTGCACCCCACGCAGGGGAGACGGATTCGGAGCCCCACTTCCTGCATTCTGGCTGGACCACCTACTCGTTGTGTGACCCTGAACAAGTTACTTACTTTTCTGGGCTTCAGTTTGCTCGTCAATTAAATTGGGATAACGGTACCCATGTCAGTGGATTGTTACAGTCAGTGAACGCAACAATGTGTGTGAAGCGTTTAGAACAACACCTGGCACATAGGAAACATCGCTTAAGTACCTGTCACATAGAACTAGCGCCCAGACTTTGATTTCAAACTACTCCCCAAAGAAAGGAACCAGGGATTCTTAGAGGGTGGACAATTCCATACCATGGGGCAGGACAATGAAGGCTGGGCAGGGCCCCACCTGGGACTGCCAGAAAGGGAGAAGGTGTTGGAGGGCTCAGGGGTGGTGGGTATTGAAAGGGCAAGTCAGTGGCCAACAGGACACAACGTGGGCATCGAAGGCAGTAACGCCACCCCAGCGTGAAAGGAATGACTTCGGGATGATACCCAACAAGGAAGTCAGAGTGCACAACAGTGGTAAGCAGAATGGAGAAGAGGATCAGTTCAGGTTGTTTTTTTGTTTGTTTGTTTTTTAATTTCAATAAATGGAAGAGTGTTAAGTGTTTGCTTCTTCTAACTATGTCTCTGTTTAACCAGAGAAGGGTGATCATAGGGAACTTAGGAATGCTAGTCCTAGCAAAGGCAAAGCATAGTGATAACAGGAAAGTCCTTAGGAGTCTTCATAACCAGGGCGGAGGTAGGGGAGAGGAAGAAAATGGAACCGAGTCAAGATGATGAGTCACGTTCTAAGAGGTAAACTAACTGCAGACCTCATCCCTCATAATTGCAGTCAGCGTCATAAAGCATTTGTAAGATTCCAGTGATGTGCAGAGGCCTGGCAGCCTTCAGGGTGATAAGGGCAATGGCCCATGAAAATGCTGGCCATGCAAAACCTGGGGAATAAAATGTTCTGAGGGGAGCGGCCTGCCACAAAAAGCTAGGACCTATCCGGGAAGCACGGCTCCAAGTCTCACCGATGCAACAAATGGAGGACAAATACAACACGGGGCCTTCTCAGATGACCAGCTGCTTGGATTTGATGAACACAGAGATGACCCCAAATCAATCGGCTGACAGTAAGATCCTATTGTCTCAGAGGGACAGGCTATTGTTCTGACTCTGATGAGGTTTCTGTACTTATGGAATTGTACTGCTGTGTTACTGTAGCCCTAGGAAAGTCTCAAAAGGTGTACTGCTTTAATATTTAAAGTTACAGAAATAGATGTTACAGATCTGAGAAAGTAAACAAACCAGCTTAAGAACCATACACAGGCCCTCATCGCACTGGCTTTGTAGAATAGGTGTGTGTTCCACCTTACCTAATAATAGACAAACATGCAAATTGACTGTACTTCCATTACACCACCAGCCAATCAGGAGTTACATTCAAATTAACCCAACAAAGATGGTGGTTAATTTGCATACACAGGCGCCAAGTGATGGAGGCAGGAAGCTTGCATTGTCCCTGGTCTCTAAGGACCTCTGGGCAGTGTGGGAAGGCAGGGCCAGAGTGGAAAGGTGGTGCCAACAGCCAGGGAAAGGAAAGCCCATTCTAGCAAGAATCTCCGTGCATAGGGCTTCTAGCGTTTCATAATCACTGAACCTCTGGGTGCTGTTTTCAGGGCTTGGAGTGTTCCAAAGAATCATCCTTGTCGCCTAACTTGTAAAAAAGAAGTTTAAGTCTACAATCATGCTTATGCAAACTGAAGAACTATTCAAGAAGGTGATTCTTAAAGTTCGATTTTAGATATAAAGTCAATAGTTTTGAGCCCTCAAGTACACATAGTTGAAGGGGCTTCTCTCCAGGAACAAAAACCCTTGGAGAGTAGAAGACTATAAAAAGTGGGCCAGCGACAGAATGTTCAGAGAGCATAAACCGTACTTCTCCGCAGGGAAGACTATTCAGAAACACAGTCGCCTACTTCTCCCGTCACAATGACCCCCAGGGAAACAAAAGGCAAAGGCAACAATAGAGGAAGCTATGAGAAAGGAGTGCCACGCAGTCCTTCCGATTCTCCCACCGGCGGCTTACGGAAAGTAGGACATGGGGATAACGGGGAATTAGCCACAACAGGCTCCAGCGCCAGGTTGTCCCATGAATGTAATCAGACACGTACCGCCTAACAACAAACCCCTCCTCTCTCAGCTTTGAAACAAAATGCATCTAACACAATTAGGAATGGGCATGTGTCTAGGGCCATTAAATACACGGTCAAGTTTTCGATGTGGGAGAGGGTGCGAGTGGGGCTGAGGAAGCTCTGTAGGAGTCTGCTGACCCACTTCCTCCTGAAGAAGGGCTGAAATCCCGCAGATCACCTCCAGATGCGGGGTTCTGCTCACACCTGGCAACCGCTCACTCTCCTTACCACAATCATGTGTTTCTTTTGTTTTAAAGTTTAAGTTTTTTTTTTCTTCCCCAAATTAAATCTTTATTGTTGAAAGTATAAAGTATTTCCCCTCCCCCTCTAGGGTCATGTGTTTCTTTTGGAAACTGGATTCGTTCCTTTCTGTAACCCTCCAGCTCTCCTCCCCTCCCCCTCCTTCAGACGAGCAGCTGAAGGAGCACCACGTGCCGGGCACCGCGTGGGAAATTTCCATTACCTCTCATTTCATCGCTGTGACTCTCAGAAGCGGGATAGCATCACCCTAGTTTTACAGATGGGGAAATTGGAGATGTGAGGACATGAGCCAACGGCCCAAGGACGTCACAGCCACGGCGCACCCCGGTCTGCAGCCGAAGCCTGCAGGCACCCCCCACAGTCCCCCGTCCCTTGTGCTCTGAGATCTCGACCCCACTCTTTCTACTGGGACTACCTGGCCAGGGTTCTTTCTCACCTCGATTACTAAGTCAAACCTGGACTCTGAAACTAAAAAAGACAACGAGCATTATAAACAAAACCCTGGCCTATTCTTTATCTGATGGACATCTCTCCCACCAGCAGTGCCAGAAGCCACCCGAAGAAGCTGGGAGAGGCAGCGTGGATTCTGCCCTAGAGGGAGTAGGACCATTTTTTTCAGCAGCCCTAATAAAACAAATGCATCAGGCATTACCTACCCAATACTTCCCCTGCACAATAAAAGCTCCCCACACACTGCTCCTCTGGCTCAAAACTCTTTACCAGGGAGAGGACACAGCACTGACCCACCTGATAAACTGGTGTGGACATCACCAAGCAAGAATGGTGACCTTGACTAATGAGAATGGTGACCTTGACCCAGAAAGTCCCAGCCAGCTGGCTTCCCAGTGCTGCCCCAGCTATTTCTCTTCCCTGACAACACCCCTTGATTTATGCAATTGCATTCTTTCTTGGGACTGAAGGAGAGCACCATGTGCCACACCCCCAAAATATGACTGTTTGGCACAGGGTTATCTGGTTACTCTTAAGAAAAAGCAAACACAAAAAAGCTCTGAAAAACCAGTAGAAGGTACCCTTTTGAAAGAGACATTTCCATTTGTAAGGGTGTCTCCCTCTGTACCAGAATGGAGAGGACCTCCAAGTCTCCAGAAACTCTTATTAATGGAGACGGCAGTGATGTAAATCCTTTTAACAACCTTACCCTTATTGACTGTGCTTTTCCTGGAACCTCCCATAACTGGATCCCCCACCACAATCAGCCCCCATCCCATCCCCCCACTCACCAGCTCCAACACTTTTAGCTGGAGAAGGTATTCCAAGTGATGTTTGGGGCCACTTGGGGGAATTGCTCAGTTTTCCAAGGGTGGAATTGATTAATAAAAATATATAGGTTTCAGGTGTATAATTCTATAATGCATCTTCTGTATATTGCATTGTGTGTTCAACACCTCAAGTCAAGACTCCCTCCATTACCATTTACCCCCACCCCCCCATTCCCTCTTCTACTCCCCCCACCCACCTCCAACCCCCTTCTTTCTGGTAATCACCAGACTGTTGTCTGCCTCTGTAAATTGTTTTTCCTTTAATCCCTTAATCTTTTCCACTCAGCCCCACAATGCCCCTCCCCTCTAACAGCTGTTGGTCTGTTCTCTGTAAGTCTTTTTCTATTTTGTTAGTTTGTTTTGTGAAATCGTATGGAAGTGGTCTTTCTCTAACTTAACACAGCATAATGCTCTCCATGTCCATCCATGTTGTAACAAAAGGTAAGACTTTCCAAAAGGCAACTTCTAATTTAACAAGTTTATTAATCAAATGTAGCATTCAAAACCTGTGTGTGTGTGTGTGTATGTGTGTGTGTGTGTGTGTGTGTTGGGGGGCCATAAGATATTACATTTCCAGGAAATGTGTTTGTTATCTTGTACAATTCATTTAGGGACCATCATTGCTTAACAGGTGTGTCTAGAGTTCCTACTGTGTGTGAGGCCATCCATCCTCTGGGCCCCGGCTCCTCATCACCTTCCAACCCCACGGGCATCCACCTTCAGGGAAGGAGTTGGCCAACTGCGTCTAGTCACCACCAACCCTCAGTCTCTGAGTTGTCCCACCAGCTTTGCAACAGCAGAGACCACATGCTTCTTCTCTGCTGTATCCCCAACATTCGTCACCGTCCTTGGCTCAGAGCAAGTGTATAAGGAATCTCAGCGGAACAAATGCCACCTCATGGAGACCTTTCCAACGCCACAACTCGGGGTCAGAGAGGCCGCCCTTCCTCTCCTTTCCATCCTACGCTTCCCCCATCATCGCATTCATCACCTGGTGCGCTAATGGTGGCTTATTTCCTCTGCTACATTCAATGCTTGAAAGTCCAAGTTTTATCTTGGTTAACGTTAAATCCACAAGACGTCCACACCACCTGGCAATATTTGTTGACTATCCTTATGACATCTTTCCATAACTAACCTGTCTCCCTTTTTCAATAAAAAGGGGGAAAGATGGCATTTTGTAATACTCTTGAGAGCCTGTAATGCCACAAAAATGGTGATTACACTAAAGGATTCTCATTAGTAATCCAGATAACAGAGTGAAACCTCCATAAGCTAGCACACTCACTCATCCACAGAGGACTGCCTCCTCACAGTCCCAACATTCTGCCTGAGGCACTAAGGGTATCCAGAGCCACGTTTATACCGCAGGCACCCTTTAGCTGAAATCTTCCATATACTGACCGCATTTGCAAAAAGTAAGGACAGGCTACGTGATGCTGCAGTAACATCATTTCATTTCTCACACACTCAGCATGTCCATCTCAGGATGGGTACACGTCTCAATAGCGAGGATGGAGCCTCCACAATTTAGAAGGCCGCCAGGCCGCAGGGCAAGGGTGGCGAAGGGCCTGCGCCCTGGAGAAGAACTGGAAATAATCGGTGACGGCGTTAGTGGCCACACCACAGGTCCGCCAGAAATGTAAACTTTCTGCAAGAGCCGTGAACTGTCTAGCGATAACATCCCAAAAGGTAACTTTGACTTAATATGCAGACTCAAAAAAAAATTTTTTTTTTTCTCTAACAAAGCTAACAAGACAGATGCAGGTTATTCCTCGTTATATGGCCATTCACCAAGAAAAGAACCTACCAAAATGTAACTGGACAAGAAGAGAACACACGTTCCCAGAACACACACACAACAGAATTTTATTAACAGCCCAACGCGGCTCTCGAAGCTGAAAGCAGATCTGTTCCCCGCTGTTCACAGGTAGTGGCACCGGAGTCCTCAGCATTACCCGCCTGCTTCCACCTGGCTCTGCCAAAAACCATGAGCCCGTGCACGGCACACAGGCATGGAGTACCCACCATGATCTTTACAACTCCTATACTGTACACTCTCATTTCAAGGGTCTCTTCAGACTCACGGCAGATGACCCAGGGAGGCACAGTGAACAGGCGGTCACAGCAGAGGGCACCAAGCAGAGAACCAAGGCTGACGGTAAATTCAAATTCCAAAGAAAGTTGCATAGGTTTAAAAAAAAACAAAACACACAAACAAAAAAACAAACAAAAAAACTGCTAATGGAGAGGGTGAAGAGAAGGGGGAGAGGTTTGGAGAGCTTGGGGACACCAGTATTTGAGAGAGATTTCTGAGAAAAGGAAGCCTGGTTATAAATTTTTAAAAAGGGCCAGAAGGAAAGTCTTGAGAAGTTAAGAGATTAAAGAATCCATGGACTAGAGAGAATGAGCAGCTCAATTACTGCTCCCGGGAAGATTCTGCGCACCCACACTTGCCCGCCAGCCCCTCCTCTCCTGTTGGGGAGCCTTCTCGGGGGTCTGCAGCCCAGCACCGTGCCCAGCGCTGCTCCTCCAAGACAACGCCCACCGCCCCCACTGCCGGCCGCTCAGCGGGTCTCCCGCTGGAAGAGGCCTATCCTAGTTGTCTGTGTGTCCCTGGCACCAGCAGAGTGCTCGCACAGAGCAGGCCTTCCATGGCTTCTGTGAGGAAGGAAGTAAAGGGGTTACAAAAGCAGAGCAACAGTAACCTGAAGGGGTGATTCGGATGAGAAGAGGAGATATCTTGTGTGACCCTGTAACAATGACTTAGCATAGCTATAGGCGAAGAGGGAAGAAATGGAGAGGAAAAGGCTGAAGATGCTGGGATAAGAAACAGAGGAAATGGAAGACGGGGCGTGTGTGTGTGTGTGTGTGTGTGTGTGTGTGTGTGATATCAATTCCGTTATCACAGTGGCTTACCGGATTATAGTTATACACGCAGAATCTCCACTGTTAATGTGGGAACTTCTTGAAGATAGGATATGCATTTTTTTTAGCAGCCACAGCCTTAAACTCACAGGGAGGTTAATAAATATTAAGTGACTGAAGACTGAATTATTTTAATGTTTTCAGCCAACCTAACTGAAACAGTCTAAATTTTACTTTCACTCCCTGTGTCTTTTTAAAATGGACACTATTGATCATATATTATTGTCTTTAATAAACAGAACTTTAACAATCAAACGGCTAATTCTCTGAACATAACACAATCTAAACACCTTCTGTTTGGGTTTTGGTGTCTGTCCGACAACATACCCCATCCGAAAAGCATGAATGCCATATGGATTGAAATGGAGATGGCTCCCCCTTCACTTTATAAGTACCTAGCCAATTATACTTGTGGAATAAAATGATGACTTAGCTTCTTATAAGGCTGCAAAGTTAGTTTCACAGATGTGTGTGTGTGTGTGTGTGTGTGTGTGTGTGTGTGGCATTACACTGCTGTTTAAGACATGGTAAAAATAAATACCTCAGGAAAGGATATATAACTTAGGTTTAAACACAAAGAGCACACTTTTTTTGTGATTGTAGAGAAAAATTAGCACACTGTTTTTTGAACGGGTTTCTGTTTAAATCAGAAATGGAAGCTCGAGCAGTTCTGTTATGAACAAAGATACTGAAAAATAAAATCAATCAGTCCTATGAGGTGATGTACCCAAAGGCACATTAGGGAAGAAGCTGAGGCAGGCAGAATCCCAACCACTCATCCTTCGCCGCTTACCCCCGATGGCCTCCAGGGAGTGGCCACTGGCCCTGGCGGCCGGTCATGGGCAGCTGAAACGAGCACACCCCTGGTTACCTTCTACTTCACAGAAGCTCAGCCTCCTCAAGTTCGACTCACCAAGAACCGAAGCTGGTGACGAGGACTGTCCTCAACATTGTGGCAATAGATCCTGCCTGTTCTCAGCTTCCTGCTGCTTTTAAAATACAATGTACCTTGCATGAATTTTCAAAACCAAATCCCAAGCTTGTGTTGTCCTTCACTATTAGGTCAGAGAAGCTGAGCTGAGCAGAGTGATTCAGTAGCTCCAGGGCCACATATCAGCACAAGGTATTGATCAAAGTTACATCCAATACAGCTGCTTCCACAGCGATTTCAGTGCCAAGGCGGAGGACATTAGCGCGGCACCTCCTGACAGCACAATTCCGAGAACACCGGGGATGTCCGAAGTCACCCACTGTCAGGTGCCAGGAGGAAATAAATTTAAAACTGGTTGTGACTGTCTTTTTTTTTCTGGAAGGATCTGTAGACGGTTTCAAGCAATTTCACTCCCTCTCCCCCCAGCCCCCACAACTTTTCAGAGACCTGAGTCAGACATCTACATTACTTTACATATTATAATCTATCACCAAATCGTGCCTCAGCAAGGACATCCTGGAGGAGGACCAGCAGGAACCCCTTGGGGTGGAATCATCACCATCCTTACTTTACCTGCTTCACTGATCACCCTGCAGCATTTCTCCTTCCAGACAAATAGTTCAAGTCGTAAGTTTTCTGGGCTATATACAGTAACCAACATTACTCTAAAACAGTGGTCAGCAAACGGCGGCTCGCGAGCCACATGCGGCTCTTTGGCCCCTTGAGTGTGGCTCTTCCACAAAATACCACGGCCTGGGCGAGTCTATTTTGAAGAAGTGGTGTTAGAAGAAGTTAGTTTAAAAAATTTGGCTCTCAAAAGAAATTTCAATCGTACTTTTGATATTTGGCTCTATTGACTAATGAGTTTGCTGACCACTGCTCTAAAAGAATCAGAAAAACATTAACATTTAAGTCCCTTTCAATCCAGGAGAGGCTGTTTATGTAAAAGTTTGTTTTTACCGTGTTTCCCCGAAAATAAGACCTAGCACAACTTTGGGAGAAAAAATTAATATAAGACACTGTCTTATTTTCGGGGAAACAGGGTATTTAGCTTGTTCTGGAAACTGTTACCAACAACAGCGCTCAGGGCTCAGTCCTACCGTGCTGACCGGGGCGGGGGGAGGGGACGCTACCCTCCAGGCAAGAGGCGTAGTGAGCAATCTCTATTCTTGGCTTGCCATGCTGCTGGATTTATAAATTCGAGAGACTACATAAAATGTAATTACCTTTTCAATTCACTTCCACCTTTTATTACAGATCCTTCAGAGACTGTTTAGATGATGCAAATGGAAAGGCATTAATATTTAGGGGCTGGATACAAGCATCCTACTTCAACGCCAGCAGGCGGTTAACTAACGGGTGCACAGCTCCTGGTACGCTGCTTACCGCCTCAGCGCCTCACAGCCGGAAAGGACTGAGTCGATGACCTCACTTTATAAACAAGCCAGCTGAGGACCAAACAAGGGAGCCAGGCTGCTGAGGCCACAGCTGGTGAGACCAGCAAGAAGACCCGGGATGCCTCTCTGAAGCACTGGTCTCCCAGCGCCACGCTGCTCCTCTGTCACGCTTTGCTCAGGTTTTGCTGTTTTCATGGATTTATCTTCCCAACAAGAGCGTATGCCTCTTGAGGTTATAACCTCTGTATCTTTCAACCCTTAGCCCATGTGAAGGATACAGCAAATGTGTGATGGTGCAAAGAAAAGCAGTGCGGTAGCACTAATAATAATTCAAGAGTTGCTATAACCAGCCCTCAAGTGCTCCAAGACTGGTTGTTGAGCTGCACCCGAGCAAATCCTGACACCTATTTTTAAATTTGTTTTCTGTTAAAGATGGAAAGTACCAACCCCCCTCGGTTGTCAAACAGTCTTAAACAGCCCAAACTTTGGAGAAGACAAAGTCCTCCACACGTGAAAAAAGACCACAGGGAGCATGTGTCCACAGGAACCAGCAAACGTTCTTTGGTAAGTTTTGCAAAGTGTCTAAGTTTTTCTACCTGTAAAATATAGTTTAAAAAATACACACATACACATACACACACACACACACACACACACACACACACAAAATGGTGCTAAGTAACTCTTTATCCTCTGCACCAACAGTTCTCAGACTATAATCTAGGAACCCCTTTGGAGGTCTCCAAGATACCTTCAAGGGATCCATAAGGTCAAGCAGTAGAGTTTAGACAGGAGTGTGATGATACACAGAGTAAATACAGAAGCAGGTAAAAATCTAGCTGTCTTCCACTAAACAGGTGTTGAAGAGATCTGTAAGTGCACAGTGATGCCACTCTTCCCACTAAATTGGTTTTGTTTGGGGCAATATGGTTATTTTTTCATTAAAAAATGCATATACATTTCTTTTTAAATGAATTTATAAACATTTTTTCCATGTCCAGTATTATTTCTATACAGCTGACAAACACAAAAGCTCTCTTCAGGTCATCTTGAGAACCAATACCAATATAGGAGCAGAAATGAATTACTAAAACTAAAGTACAGGATTTCCTTATTCTAATTGGTTCACATCTACACATACGTGATTTTAAATAAGAAGATACTGGCTTCGGGTTGGACAGAGAGAGAAATGGGCCAATTACTGTGGGTGACTTTGAGTATTTGTATCAAAGTCAAGCTGCAAGCTTCAGTGAAAGTAACCCAGTCACAGATGGACTAAATTCTAGATTGTGACCAATTTAATAATGCTTTAGCTTGTGCATAGAGAAAGGATTAATGAGCACCTGCCTTATGAAATCAAAAACCTACAAAGGAAAGAAAATGAGGGAAAGGAAAAAAAGCTGAACAGGTGAGAGGGCAGAGAAAAGACTGGCAACTTCAAAGGCCTTCTGAGCTCAGTACTCAGAGACTTCCCATTCCCAGGTACTCATTCGGACACACCAAGAAGTCTACCTTTTCCAGCAGGGTCTGTTCCTACTGCTTACCTCCAGCGAAGATGCAGAAAGCTAGACGTTCCCTACAGACAGTCCGGATGCAAAGAATAACAGCCAGTGCCTCCAACAAACATTTATTGAGCAGATGGATGTCTGAAATTTTAAGTACTGTGATACTGTGGTATTTCCAGGAGTTGAGCACACCATTTGAACCCAGCCTATCCTATCTAATAAAAGAGTAATATGCAGATTGACCATCACCCCAACACACAAGATGGCTGCCCCCATGTGGTCAAAGATCCTGGCCCCATGTAGATACAAGATGGCCACTACAAGATGGCCAGCAGGGGAGGGCTGTTGGGAGGGCCCAGGCCTGCAAGGGAGGGCAGTTGGAGGTCATCAACCCTGCAGGGGAGGGCAGTTAGGGGTGACCAGACTGGCAGAGGAGGGAAGTTGGGGGCAAACAGGCTGGCAGGGGAGCAGTTAGACATCAATCAGGCTGTCAGGGGAGTGGTCAGGGGGTGATCAGGAAGGCAGGCAGAAGCAGTTATGGGCAATCAGGAAGGCAGGCAGGCGAGCAGTTGGGAGCCAGCAGTCCTGGATTGTGAGAGGGATGTCCGACTGCCCGTTTAGGCCCCATCAGGAGGCAACCAATCCATGTCTCTCTCTCTCTCTCACACTGATGTTTCTCTCCTCTCCCCCCAACCCGTCACCTTTATCCTTGGGTGAGGATTAACAAGAACAACAACAAAAATTAATTCTATGTTCCTGACTAATCAATGCCTTCCTCCACCTTGATAAATTTGTAGACACCTAAAAATGTTTTAATGTTCTCAGTGATGGATATAAGATAAACTTTTGCCCAAGAGCCAAAACTCGGCTAAAAAAGAATATTCTCAGCAGGAGTTTAATTAAACTTGCAGCTGACAAGCATCAGGTCTCTCAGGCAACTAGCAGCACTTTGGGAGCCAAGAAAGTAAAACCATTAAAACAGAGCTTTTCAACAGGAAAAGGACACTGGAGACTTTGAAATAATGCATTCAATGAAAGCATTACACATCTGAATCCCAAACAAAATGATTTTAACAGGAGTCAGAGCACACCTGGCTGAAAACCGGGAGGGTGGGCTGCTAAAGTCAAGCTGATTGGCAGAGGTTCAACTTGTGGTCCAGACTCTGGGAAGGGAAGCTATAGGAGACCTCAGCAATTTTAAATATTGAAGGGGAAAAAAGCTAATGAAACCAGATTGGAGAGAACAAGGCCTCACATGTTTACTGAAGCAAAGGTTAATCCTTTGATATTGGCTGAAAGATTAGTTTTATCACCACACCCACCCTTCCTGCTAACTAGCAGATAATGTGTGTCTGGTTCAATTTTTTTTAAGGAAGCAACTTAATCTATAATAATAAAAACGTAATATGCTAATTATACGGGACTAATGAACAACCTTCCAGAAATCATTCTGGATGAAGCCGCCATGGCAGGGACCTAGGCAAAGGCAATTAGGGGTGATCAGGCAGACAGGTGAATGGTTAGGAACAATCAGGAAGGCAGAGGGGTTAGGGGCGATCAGGCAGGCAGGCAGAGGCAGTTAGGGGCAATCAGGAAGGCAGGTAAGTGTTAGGGGTGATCAGGCAGGCAGGTAAGTGGTTAGGGGCCAGTTCGACTCCCAGTCAGGGCACATACCCATGTTTCAGGTTCAATCCCAGGTCAAGGTGAGTATGGGAGGCAGCTAATCGATGTTTCTCTCTCTCTCTCCCCCTCTCCCTTCGTCTCTTTCTAAAACAAATAAAAACACATTTTTAAATAAATAAATACATCTAAAAAGAAAAGGGTCCATGGCTGGGAACGAGGCCTGGAGGGACTCTCCAGCTCTACCAATGGCACCTGTGGTGGGGCCTCGGAGGCTGGCATGGCAGCAGGCAAGCCTTCAGGTGGTATTCGAGGTGGGAACGAGCCAGTGCGGCCAGATGGCCTCCGTCAGCACTGACCTGATGACCTGGGGGCACAGGGAGAAGAGGAGAGGCGGGGCTGCAACTGTAGGCCCATGCAATTCCCATCTGAGCACCTAGATATTTTAAAAAATAAACACCAGCTGCTGTACTCCGAGTTGCCAATTCTTCTCTTCCTCCCATTTGCTGCTGCCCTGAATCACCAGCCCAGCGCGGACACCTGGCTGTGACAACAGGGCAGCCTGGCCCCGTTATGAATAAGCACAGGGAAGGCAGCCAGGGGCCCTCTAATCCGGCTC
This sequence comes from Pipistrellus hanaki, assembly GCF_964339955.1. Lineage (NCBI taxonomy): Eukaryota > Metazoa > Chordata > Mammalia > Chiroptera > Vespertilionidae > Pipistrellus > Pipistrellus hanaki. The sequence continues at coordinate 135,296,821 of NC_140505.1, read as the reverse complement.
TGTCAACCCGCTTCTCAGCAAATGCTGCCCTCACAGGCTGACCAAATTGCTCGTTTTCCCCAAACATATATTTTAGAGCTCAATCTTACAGGCTATTTGCAACAAAATATTGCAGCCTTTTCTTTTTATCTTAAGAAAACAACCCTCTAAATAGTTCTTTCTATAGTAACACCAGCTTGGCTCGCTCGCTCCCCTCACATTCTCTTATGGGCTATTCATAGTCCCTGTATGCTTAACATTTGCTTCCTACTAAACACTTATTTTCAGTCTTTTATTTTTGCCAGCTGTGCGTTCTAAATATAATCTGTCAATGTTCACCTTTTCAAAAAGGCACAGAATAACAATTAGTACACCATAGCAGACTACTTAAATACAGTGATTCAGTAATCCACAGCATCTTTATTTTAAAAAAATCAATTTATCACTTATGATGTCCCCCCCCCCCATAATTACATGAAAAAGGGTGACATGGTTAAAGAGGCACCATTTTTTAAACAGCTTCAGTGTCTACTTGTGAACTCCCTGAAAGGACAGCAGAGTACACGAACCCCTTTGGTCCTCTCCGCTTAGCAAATTGATTTTCTCTCCACCCCATAGCCCTGTGCTGACTGACCACCAATCTAGCCAGACTCCACGAGGCCAGACTTGTGCAAGTCACTGATGCACTCACTCCACAACACAGCCTCTGCAAGAGCCCAGCATGCTGAAGAGCAGCAAATGAACGCCACTCTGGTCCTGCTAGCCTCATTGGCCTGCAAATCTCACTAACGTAAACAATTCCCTTAAACTTGAAAAACTATTATGCTTAAAAGTAAAGTAAGAACTTGGGTCACAGAACTCCCAAAAGGGGCTCTCTCATAAAACCTGTCTTTTAATTTGAGCCCCATTATTTGAAATTCCTAAGTGTATTTCCTCAGTTCTAAGTAGCTATATAGTAAAACACACGATCTATTTATTAACTTTAGAAAAACATCACTACAAAAAATCTAGACTGGTACTGAGACTTACAGGGTTCCAAAACATTAAAATATGAAAAAAACACTTTGAAGTTAAGAAAAGATAGTAATTTTAATAAGATTTGGACTGTTATGTTTAGGAAATGCACATATACTAAGAAAATTAAGTATAATTATCAAAATCTGTTATGCTCAATAGAACTACAACTGACCCTTGAACAAGGTGGGGGTTGGGGAACCAACCCCAGTATGATTGGAAAACCACATATAATATCTGACTCTTCCCAAATTTGACTCTATCAGTTGTCCCTTAGTATTTGTGGGGGATTGGTTCCAGGATACCCTGTCGCCTATGGATACTAAAATCCATGGATGTTCAAGTACCTTATATACAAAGGTACAGATCAATGCATACAGTCAGCCCTCTGCATTCTCAGACTCCCAATCACAGATCATAAACAGCATAGGCATTTATTGAAAAAAAAAATCTGCATAGAAGTGGACCTGCACAGTTCAACCCAAGTTATTCAAGGATCAATCATATTTTTAAAAGCTTTGAAAAGGATCCTATTTATTATACAAAACTTCATGTGCTAACATGCCCTTATCCAATTTAAAGCCACCTGGAGATTAGGTCTGATTAGTTTCTTTTAACAAAAATTACACTCTCTATGACATTTTGTTGATAGGGATATGATGTGTTTTGATTAATGAATAAACTCACATCATGAATGACCGGGCTCAATGACTGTCATGACCATCAGGATCATGGAACTGCATGACATTCTAAAGTACCTTAGGTCCTTTCTGGACCTTATCTTCCTCTTTAATTAAACATGAATAAAACATCCTTATATCTTAGTGTACATGGCAGGGCCTTAATAATCATCCAGATATAAACTATTGGTATTATTTTCCTACCTAATAAAATAGTAATATGCAAATTGACCATACCTCCACTACACCCACCAGCCAATCAGAGCAAGTATGCAAATTAACTCCAACCAAGATGGCTGCAGCCACAGAGAGCAGGAGGGAGGCTTGAGTTTCCCAGTCAATGAAAGAAACCAAGCTTTCCACCTGCACTTGTCGGGCTAAGCCTCCACTCAAGGCTACAAAGTTTCAATTATAGAAGGTAAACAAATCCAAACAGAAATGGCAGCAGCCACGGAGCAAGTAGAAGGCTTGGCTCCACTCCAGGCTACAAAGTTTCAATTGTAGAAGGTAAATGAATTCCAGATACCAGGGCTTCCACTTGGGTTGCTGGGGGTGTGTGGCTGGCCTGCAAATAACCACAGGCCCCTCGCCCAGGCTGCCTCACACCTCAAGGGAACCCCCACCCTGATCTGGGACACCCTTCAGGGCAAACCAGCTGGCCCCCACCTATGCACCAGACCTCTATCCCATCTAATAAAAGAGTAATAATGTAGATTGACCATCACTCCAACACACAATAGTGAAACTGGCAGTTGGACATCCCATTCCACTGGGATCGGGTCTAAATGGGCAGTTGAACATCCTTCAAGGGGTCCCATATTGGAGAGGGTGCAGGCTGGGCTAAGGGACAGCCCCCTTACGGGCCTCTAGTAAAAGAGTAATATGCAAATTGACCATCACTCCAACACACAAGATGTCTGTCCCCATGTGGTCAAAGATCCTGCCCCAAAGTGGACATAGATGGCCACCACAAGATGGCCAGCAGGGAAGGGCAGTTGTGGGTGATCAGGCAAGCAAGGGAGGTTAGTTGGGAGGTACCAGGCCTGTAAGAGAGGGCAGTTAGGGGTGTTGGCTGGCAGAGGAGGGAAGTTGGGGGCAAACAGGCTGGCAGAGAAGCAGTTAGACATCAATCAGGCTGGCAAGAAAGTGGTTAGGGGGTGATCAGGCTGGCAGGCAGAAGTAGTTAGGGGCAATCAGGAAGGCAGGCAGGCAGGCAGGCAGGCAGGCGAGCAATTGGGAGCCAGCAGTCCTGGACTGTGAGAGGGATCCCAGATTGGAGAGGGTGCGGGCTGGGCTGAGGGACACACCCCATTCCCCTGCCCCCATTCACAAATTCTGTGCACCAGGCCTCTAGTTTTAAATGAAGGAGCATAAAGTCCACAGGAGGGAAAACACAAGTAAGCATTTAAATTTTACAGCCATTTAGAGAAAATTAAGTCAGAAATAGTGAAACAAAGAAAACACTATGGATTCACATTCCAGAGGACCCAACTGATCTGACCACAGCAGATAAAAAGCAATTAAGCAGGAATTCTGATCTCCCTAAGGCTCCTGGTGGGCAATGTCCACTTGGAAGTAAGGAAAACACAGCACAATGGCATCTTCATTCACCATAAGCAACTCATTCTGAAGTCTCCGGTAAACCAAGTACTTCTTGGGTGGAGTTCAACTGACTGGCCACCAGCACAAAGAGCGGTAACTCAAGCTCTAAACAAATTTCTGACTGACTTCATTAAACAGGAGCATAGCAAAGAGATGTGTCATCCATTTCTACTTTCCTATCTGGCCCCATGTAAAGCTCCATTATATGAATACCGAGTTATGAAAAGTGCATAGACCCACTGAGCATTTCCAAGGTGTCGATACTATAAAAGTTAAATCTGGGGTGAGGACTCAATTGTTTGGTGCTTTTCTCAACTGAGAATGTCAAAGCTACTCAAACCCAATTTTTTATTTACTGTGGAAAACAACACAAAAGAATAAATCAAAGTTACTGAACTAAAAGAAACATATACTTAAAAATAACAAGACCTATTGATAGCTGGATATCAAAACAGCGAGTACAGCAAAATGTGTGTTACATAGTCCAAATGATGAACAAATGGATGCTGAGTACAGAATCATTTCAACTTTTCTGCATGGCCGAAAATTTTCATAGTAAAGGGCTAGGGGAAATAATTCAAAATTGTAATCACAGAGAGAGAGAGAGAGAGAGAGAGAGAGAGAGAGAGAGAGAGAGGTCCTATGGGGGATGGAGGGGTGGGGGGACTCAGCCTGGAAGGAAACAGGTCCTTAGCCTTAACTCAGGAACTCACAGAGTTTAAAACTGGAAAGGACCTTGGGAATCCTCCAGGGCAGATAAATGCATGGTTTTATGGCTTTGTGAAAAAAAAAAACAACTAGAAAATAGGAGCAATATCATAGTGTTTTCAAAACACGAAAAACTCATTTTTGCATCCATACTTCTGGTTTTACTGTTGGTGATGGCAGATAATAGATTTGTTTGGTTATGTCAGGACTTACTAGTAGCAGTCAAATCTAATCATCCTTCATATCTAATCAATTGCTTCATCTTCTACCTTTGATATATAAGCTCTTAATCGCTGTCAGTGAGAATCCCCCTACCTGTGATGTCTCTCTCCTCTTAGTAATTTTCCATCCACTGACCTCACTCTACTCATTGGCAATAAATTCCCATCTGTCTTTGCTGAGTTTGGAGTCTGATCTCTCTCCCCTACTGCAAAGTACTCATACTATTTTAACAAGTGTCAGAATAATTTTTTCTTTTCTCATACCCTTATACAGGTACAGAGCATTTGGCAGCTAATCACAATGCTTGCTGAAAAGAACAGCTTGCTCTCCTAGTGTGGATTAAAGGAGACTCCAAGTACTGAGATTAGTAATTGCTCAGAAGCATTAAGACATTGGAAACAAAACACACACACACACACACACACACACACACACACACGCACACGCACACACACACTCTCTCTCACCTGCCCCCGCTTAGTGCTGGTCTCTTTTACAGTCCATGATTTCATTTCAATTTAGTTTTAAAATGACACCACAGGGAGAAAGACCATACCACTAAATTTTCTTAAGGATGATGACCATGTCATATTATGGACCCAGCCTGGGACCAATGCCTGACACATAGTAGAAATGCAATGATTGCACTAATTGAGTGAAAGAACTAAAATCAGATGATTGATGCTTATGACCAGACAGAAAACAGCATAAATCAATGGGGAAAATATCAATCCTCTGTTCAAAGTAGACATATTAGAGAAAACTATAAAGGCACTTGATGTTTAATTTCTACCAAACATCAAGAATAGAAGCTATCTCCCTTTAAAAATAATTTGTCCTGCCGAAACCAGTTTGGCTCAATGGATAGAGCGTCGGCTTGTGGATTGAAAAGTCCCAGGTTCAATTCCAGTCAAGGGCATGTACCTTGGTTGCGGGCGCATCCCCAGTAGGGGGTGTGCAAGAGGCAGCTGATTGACGATTTTCTCTCATCGATGTTTCTAACTCTCTATACCTCTCTCTTCCTCTCTGTGAAAAATCAATAAAATATATTTAAAAAAAATAATTTGTCCTATCTTCTCAACGTCTTTCACAAAATAGAGGCGGAAACACTTCCAAACTCATTTTAGGAAGCCAGCCTTACCCACACACGGACGGCTTAAGAAAAGGAAACTACAGGCCAACATTTCTGATTAACAGAGATTCAAAACGCAACAAAACATTAGCTAAACAAATTTGACAATATATTACAAGGATCATACATCTTTATTACGTGGAATGTATCCCAAAGATTCAAGGATGGTTCAATCCAATCTGTGTGACATACCACAGTAATGAAGGACAAAAACCATATAATCATCTTGTTAGATGCAGAAAAAGCATCTGACAGAATTCCACACCCATTAACGATAAAAACACTAATAAAGTAGGTAGAGAGTGAATTTACTCAACATGATAAAGGCCATATATTAGCCCACAGCTAACGTCATACTCAGTGGTGAAAAGATGAAAACTTTTCCTCTAGGATCAGGAACAAGACAGGATGCCCAACTCTCCCTGTCATTAGCATAATACTGAATGTCCTAGCCAGAGCCATCAGGCAAGAAAAAGAAATGAAAAGTATTCCACAGGTATGAAGATGTAGAAACTGTCATTATTTGCATATTAAATGATATCATATATCATAAACCCTAAAGAGTCTACCAAAAACTGTTAGAAATAATCAATTCAGAAAAGTTGCAGGGCACAAAATCAATATACAAAAATCAGTTGTGTTTCTATCCACTAATAATGAACTACCAGAAAGAGAAATTAAGAAAAATAATCCTATTTACAATTGCATAAAAAAGAATAATATTGAGGAATAAATTTAACCAGGGAGGAAAGACCTGTACATGAAAACTGTAAGACACAAATAAGTGGGTAGATACCGTGTTTCCCCGAAAATAAGACATCCTCTGAAAATAAGACCTAGCGCATGGAAAGATAAAGACATCCCCTGAAAATAAGATCTAGCGCAACTTTGGGAGAAAAAATTAATATAAGACACTGTCTTATTTTTGGGGAAACAGGGTAGTTAGTCCATGCTCATGTACTGAAATAATATTAAAATGTCCGTACAACCCAAAATGATTTGTAGGAGTGAAGCAAAAGTATATTCACAGTTGTTAGTACACAAAACACATAATTTAATTCTTGTATTATTGTTAATTAATTATTGTACTATTTTTCCATACAAATAAATGTATATCTACTTTACCCACCCTGTATAGATTTCATGCCATCCCAATCAAAATTCCAATAGCATTTTTCTCAGAAATAAAATGAACCATCCTAAAATTTATATAGAAACACAAAAGACCCCAAATAGCCAAAGCAATCTTAAGGAAGAAGAACAAAGTTGGAGGCATCATGCTTGATTTTCCATTATTATTACAAAACTATAGTAATAAAAACAGTACTGTACTGGCAGAAAGATAGACACATAGATCAATGTAATAGAATAGAGAGCCCAGAAATAACCCCATACATATGGGGTTTATTAATTTACAACGAAGAAGCCAAGAACATGTTATGGAGGAAATCAGTCTCTTCAATAAGTGGCGTTGGGAAAACTGAACAGCCACATGCACAAGAATGAAATTGGACCACTATCTTGCACCATATACAAAGATTAACTCAAAATAGATCAAAGACTTCACCATAAGATCCAAAACCATACAATTCCCAGAAGAACATATAGATGGTAAGGTAAGCTCCTTGATATCAGTCTTAAAGATGACTTCCTTTTTGGATTTGCCACCGAAGGAAAGGTGGCAACAACAGAAACAAGCAAGTGGGACTACATCCAACTAAAAAGCTTCTGCACAATAAAAGGAGCCATCAGAAACTGAAAATGCAATCTGCCAAATGGAAGAAAACATTTGCAAATCATATATCTCATAAGGGGTTAATATCTAAAATATAAAAGGGCTCATAATTCAATAGGAAAAAAAGCAATCTGATTTTTAAAATAAGCAGAGGATCTAGACATTTTCTCCAATGAAGACATAATGACAGCCAACAGGTATTTGGAAAGGTGCTCAACATCACTAATCATCAGGAAAATACAAATCAAAACCACAATGAGATATGACCGCACACCTGTTAGAATAGCTATTACCAAAAAGACAAGAGATAACGAGTGTGGATGAGGATGTGGGAAAAGGGAACCTTTGTGTACTGTTGTTGGTGGGACGTAAGTTGATGCAAGCCCACTTTGAAAAACAGTATGAAGGTTCCTCAAAACATAAAAACAGAACTATCACATGACCCAGCAATTCCACTTCTAGGTATTTAGCCAAAGGAAAGAAAAACATTCACTCAAAAGATATCTGCACCCCCATGTTCATTGCAGCATTATTTACAATAGCCAAGTCATCAATGGATGAATGAATAAAAGATCTACATATACATATATGATACCTACATACATATATGTGTATATCCTATATAATAAAACCCTAATATGCAAATAGACCCAATGTCAGAATGACAGGTCGCTATGATGTGCACTGACCACCCCAGGGGCAGACGCTCAACACAGTGGTCAGTGTCTCCCACAGGGGGAGTGTGCTCAGCATGGTGGGAGCCTTTGCTGTCTCTGTGGGTTCCAGACTTGCAAGAGGACACAGGCCAGGCTGAGGGAGCCCTCCCCCACAGTGCACGAATGTCATGCACTGGGCCTCTAGTATCTATATAAAATGGAATGTTACTCAACCATAAAAAATAAGGAAATCCTGCCACTTGCAACAACATGGATGGGGCTTGAATGCATTGAGTGAAATAAGTAAGACAGAGAAAGACAAATGTATATCATCTCATATATGGAACTAAAATGAAAAAAAAACACAAAACAAACAAAAAAACAGAACTCATACAGAAAACAGATCAGTGGTTGAGGGGAAAGGGAGGGGTCTGGGGACAGGGGGAAATGGGTGAAAGTAATCAAAGGTATAAACTTTCAGTTATAAAAATCACTAAATCTGGGGATATATTATATAGCCTGGTGACTACAGTTAATAACCTTGTATTTCATAGTTGAACAATGCTAAGAGTAAATCTTAAAAGACTAAATCATCATAACCTGTAATCCCTACTTTCCCATGTAATCTTTGTTTTACCCAATAAACAGCTGGCTTATGGGAGGCTGGGGAGCAGATTTTGTGGAAGACTTGCTGCTCTCCCACTCTACAGCAGTTCTAGGATAAATGCTCATATATGATTTAAAAAAAAAAAAAAAAAAAAAAAGCTCACCTGTATGGTTATGGATGTTCAGTGTTAATACATATATTGAATCATTATTTAAATGCCTGGAACTGTTATATATCAATTATATTTCAATAAAAAATTATCTTCAATAATATATTTTTATAAAACAATTCTAGTATCAGTTTTAAGTTACTACTTGGTATTGTTGTAATGATAAACACTTTGTGGTCAGGCAATATCAGAAATGATGTTGGGGATGAAACACAGAATAAACACAACCCCTCAGACTGGTTCAATCCTCTGCCTGAAGCATCACTAGTCGTGGAAGGAAGCTGATGCATTTTCCTATGAAAAAGGATACCCCAGGGGATTCACTGTAGAGAGGATGACTTCATTATACTGGTAAATTTGAAAAAAGGAGGAGAGCTTAGCCACCTACTTGAAAATAGGAAAATCAGTAATTTCTGCAGGTTACCAGAGAGGTTAGAGAAATATGTTCTACCACTTTGGACTTAGTATAGAGAGCTCTATAAATGAGACAGCCCACCCCCTGTTTTGTTTGTATCCTTATACAACAAGAAATGGAGAACTTGGAGGTTCTTCAGTGGCCAAAGTCAAACAGGAAGTTCTCGGAAAGGAGCTCTGCTAAGAGGTGCAGGAGGAGTGGGTGTGTTAGAAGAGGTAAGAAGGGAAAAAGAAAAGCCAGGGGATTGATGAGCTTTGAAACAAGAGAGAAATAGTGGTTGCTCTGTCATCTCCACTGCACAGGCAAGTAATGCAATTTATTGGTAATTGCTATTTCGTGCCAATGACTAGGCAATGGAACTGGCAACCTCTTGGTTCCTGGGTCGACGCTCAACTGCTGAGCCATACCAGTCAGGCAAAATTTCGCAGTTTTGAAGTCAATGACACAAAAAGAACTTATGTAATGTACATTTAATAGAAACTCTTAAGCTTTTTTTTTTTTTTTTTTTTTTTGTACCTCTGTACAGGGTATTTTTATGAGAAAGGTACTTAAAAAATGTGCAGAGTTATAGCTATAACCTAAGTAAAATTATGCTATAATTATTATTCTTTCTGTACAAGCCAATAAATTTATCACAGACAAAAACCTGAATATGCTGCTTTCACATATAGGGAGCTGCACATTCTCTGGCATTCTCTACTGCTGTAAGTTTCAGACATCCACTTGTATATCTATGTCCAAATGGCCATCAGTAGGAGAAAGGTGGACAAACAGGTCAGAAAGAAGAAAAGTCAAAATGGGCTCCTAGCCAACTAGAAATCAAACTGACTTCTAGATCCCTGAAGCACAGGGCCCACCTGGGTGGTACTTAAACTTGTACAGAGAGAAAGGAAGTAGCTGCTGGGAAGGGTCTCTGGGTCAGATTGACGCTTCGAATGGCCTCACTCTGAGCAGACCTAACAGGCTAAGTCGGGAATTTCAAAGCCAAACTAGAATGCAAGTTGTGGGGAAGATTTTAGCTCTATAGATGTTGTCTGTAGCTACAGTGCTTGTAAACCTAGCATGTAGCCCTTAATCACGCAGCTAACTTTTCAGCCATAATAGGAAGCTTTTAGAGGAACCAGGAAATCCCACCCCACCCAGTGCCAATAAATATCTTCTAGAGATATAAAAGCCTAATTTGCAAAGTGTCTCCTAGGGAGTTCTACGGGGAGACTGGGAGTTTGACCACTCGCTATGATATGCGCTGACCACCAGGGGGTGGCACAGACCGAAGGAGAAGGCCTCGGACACCAGCCGGCAGCTGCTAGGGACCCTACCCATGCACGAATTTCGCATACTGGGTTCTAGTTGACTTAATAAATGTGGGTCTTCAGTTTCTGGATTCCCAAATCTCTAGTTCAATGTTCTATAAAAAGTATCTCTTCTTCTTTTTTTTTAAATTTATTTAATATATTTTATTGATGATTTTTTTTTTTTTTTTTACAGAGAGGAAGAGAGAGGGATAGAGAGGTAGAAACATTGATGAGAGAGAATCATCGATCAGCTGCCTCTTACACACCCCCTACTGGGGATGTGCCCACAACCAAGGTACATGCCCTTGACCAGAATTGAACCCCGGACCTTTCAGTTCGAACGCCGACGCTCTATCCACTGAGCCAAACTGGTTTCAGCAAAAGTATCTCTTCTTGAAAGGGGTTAGTAATAAGTGGCAACAAATAAACCATTTCTCAATTTTTCTACCATCCAAAAAGGTCATCAACACTAGAACTCCAGTCTCTTCTGACTCCTCAATGTCTCACCCAGTGATGCCAAGTCTTCCTCCCCAGGAAAGCTTAGCAAGTAACTCACTCTCCAGAGAGATAAGCAAACCACTTCTGATTCAGGCCCCGACTCAGTGCCATCTCTCGTATCTCCACTCTCTGAGCAATCTTCCTACCAATGCCATCCCTTCTCCAGTACCTTCTAGAACAAAGAGAAGATAATTCCTCCTCCCAGTACACCCTGTAGCAAGCGGCAATTTTAATGGCAGCAGCCTTTAATCATAGCAGCAGTTCCTACTTGTCTTTCCCTCCCCTTCCCTATTTCAGCCATTTTTGGTCATTCAAGATATATTTTGCAGGAAGATAACTACAATTCAAGGTTTGAGGAAGTGGTAAGGTACAACATCTGACAGAGGGAGGTGGCGAGACAATGTTAATGGTTAACTGTGGGTACAGATGGATGTACCACAATTTCATACATTGTAAGGAGGTAGTTTGTTGTTGTGGGCTACCGAGTCAGGCTGCTTGGGTTCAAATACAGGTTCTGCTAAAATGGTATGACTCTGGGCAAGTTACTTAACCATTCCATGCCTCTGTATCTTCATCTATAAAATGAAATTGTTAGTGCTCACCTTAGAGGGATTTTCAACTGGTATGCCACAAGATTTTTTAAAGCATGCAATTCCTGACTATTTAGTCAGAGGCACTGATCTTTTTCCCTTAGATTGTCACATTTAAATGACACTAGCCAGCCGAAACCAGTTTGGCTCAGCGGTAGAGTGTCGGTCTGTGGACTGAAAGGTCCCAGGTTCGATTCCGGTCAAGGGCATGTACGTTGGTTACGGGCACATACCCGGTAGGGGGTGTGCAAGAGGCAGCTGGTTGATGTTTCTCTCTCATCGACGTTTCTAGCTCTCTATCTCTCTCCCTTCCTCTCTGTAAAAGATCAATAAAATATATTTTTTAAAAAAATAAAAATAAATGGCACTAGCCAACACAACAATAGCCATCCAGGGTGAAAGAATCAAAATTATACCTATTTTTTTTGTCACATTAGCAAAAAATATATTTCTGTTGTGCTGCAGAATTTTAATAATTAGTTCATGTGAGCCATGAGATGAAAAAGGTTGAAAATAGCTGCCTTAGAGGGTTGTTGTAAGAATCAAATGATATGACACAAACCTGGAAAGAATGCAAGCACTAAACAGCAAGTACTAACTGTTAGCTGCTATTAGTACTATGATACATTTTAAAAGAATGAGGCACTTCTATGTGTACTGACTTGGGATAAAACCAGTGACACCATGATTTAAGAAAATGCTACTGAACAACAGGCATAGTGTGGATCTTTTGGGGGAAAAGAAGAAATGCATGATACGTATTTACAGGTGCATCCGAAGAAGCTTAGAAGGCACACTCACAAAATGCTGAATCACAGCTGCCCCTGGGGGCTGAGGAAGGGCTAACATTTACATACTGGTCTTAGCTTGAATTAACATGTACTATTTTTAAAATGAAGCATTTTACAATGGCCTTTCTTAGCCTTCAAATTGATCCTCTCTCATGTCCTGGTCTTAGAAATAAGGAAACTGAAGCCCAGCTAGGAAGAGGTAGGGCCCCAGAAGTACAACCTCTCCTACATGTCTCATTTCAGATTCCCTTATCATCTCTACAGCCCTTGGCTCATTGTGTGCTGGCCTCAGGATCCAAACATTCTGAAACTGGTGGGGTTTCCCCCTTTCCGATCTGTCCTGCTTCTCTGAGGTACTCCTTTTCTTTTTTAAAAAAAAAAAATTTTTTTATTAATTTTTTTTTTTTTTTTTTTTTTTTTTTTTTTTTTTTTTTTTTACAGAGAAGAAGAGAGAGGGATAGAGAGAAACATCGATCAGTTGCCTCTTGCGCGCGCGCGCGCACACACACACACACACACACACTGGGGATGTGCCTGCAACCAAGGTACATGCCCTTGACTGGAATCGAACCCGGGACCCTTCAGTCCACAGGCCAGGCCGACGCTCTATCCATTGAGCCAAACCAGTTTTGGCGGTACTCCTTTTCTTGTGCCCAAGAGGCTTCCACATTTTGTGTCTTAACAGCTTCCTTCCTACCTCTCACCATTTGCCTGCTTGTCTTTCTCCGCTCCCCGGACAGGTGCCCTTGCCATGGAAAGCCCACTGGAGTGACATCCTACCCCCCACCTCCCTTTCAGGTTTGGGGTAAGGCACAAGGGCCCATCTACACAACTGCAGGACGGAATATGCCTTCAAGGTGCTTTGTGTCTTGCAAAGGGTCCAAATGAGCTTTTCAACAATGCTTTCTTACTGCAGCCAAGACGCTGCACTTTTCCCTCCTTTAGGTCTTTCCTTACATAGGTGTTTATTTTTGTTTTGGCTTTCTCCTGGAAGTTACACAAGTATTCTGTACGTTCCCACCCACAACGTTCTCTTCCATGCTTGCCCTCTATGGTGTTGATTTTTGTTTTAGCACCCAGCAGTTCCACTTTGGATTCCTCACTCTCACACTCTGGCCGTCTATCCCCCTTTTCAGCCCCTGGAGGAACGGTTATATGTGGGAAGTGGGGGAGGAAGAGGAGATTCCAGATTCTAAGCAGGGCATTTTCCAGGCCACCTCTCCGCCGGAGCCGGAGTGCCCGGGGAACCCAGCCGCCCGGGGTATCCGGCCACCAGAACAGGGTCAGCATCAAAGCGCCCAGGCGTCGGGAGGGAGAGCTGATTGGCTCACCGGGAACCAATCAGCGGGCGAGGCTGTGCACGGGCGAGGGCGGCCCGGATCGCAGAGCGGACCCAGTTAAAGCCGAAGGGGCAGGTGTGCCCGGGCGCCGGGGCTTCACGTGCGATGTTTGCAACCACCAGGTCACTGTCAACCCCCCAACTCCGTGCTCTTAAATCCCACCTTCGGAGTTTCGCAGTTCCATAACGCTAAACAGGGTGGGGGTTGGGGGTGGGGAAACAGCACTTCTCCTACCATTCATAAAATGGTCATTAATAGAGTCAATGAGGGAGTAGCGGCGGAGGGGGGCAGAGGCCATTAAAACCTCCCGCCCACCTTGCCCTGCTCCACGCCAGGGCGTCAACAAAACTCAATGGGTTCTTGAAATAGCAAATCAGGCAAAAAAACGCCCGTAGAATCGCCAAAGCGGATTACCAAAACGCTGTCCTTAAACACCTGGAACAAGTTTTCCCCTCCCGAAGGGCTGCAGGGAATTGCACTGGCATTTTAACGAACGCGCAGGGATTTAACTACCTGCAAACGGGGAAGCCAACAAGCTATTAGGCTGAAGTCAGGAAACGGAGACCTTCCGAAGTGTGCAACCTCGGAAGCGAATGCGGCCGCCTCCAGGGCTCGGACACCACCCCCAACCCCACCCCCACCCCTGGCGCGGGGACCGCTCCACTTCACCTGGAGGCACACAGGTTTCGGGTGGAGAACACAGACCCCAGATGTCCCTGCTGCGTCTCAAACTTCAGCAGAACTGCTCTACGCATTCCCAAGTGCCACAGCCCCCCGAAAAAAAATCACAGATCCGTCCAACCTCCGCTTTCCCACGGTCCAGCGCCTCACCTACCCATCTGCCACCCACACCCGCACAGGAGACGCCGCGTCCTTGGGGATGGGGGAAGGGGGCGTGGAGGAGCCGGGAATGCGGTCAGGTACCCGCCTAGGTGCCCGGCGAGGCCTGACGCCCGCAGCCGGGGAGCCCTGGGGCTGAGGAACGAGAAGAGAGCAGGAGGTTAGGAGCCAGCCGTGCGGGGAAGGGCCGCGAGGAGAGGAGGGGGGACCCGCCGGGGTGGGTCGCGGCACTCACTCTGCGTATCCGGTCGCCCAGGGCAGCCGCCGGGTCTCCTTGAGGATGAGGATGGGGCGGGCGATGTGGTCGGCGCTGCACTCCACCTCGTCCTGAGACAGCCCCAGGAACTCCGGCCGCCCGTACGGGAAGCGCAGGGGCAGGTCCGAGCCTCCGCAGCCTCCGCCGCCGTGCTCGGAGCCCGAGCTGCCAGCCATGATGCCTCCCATGAAATTGGCCACGGCAGATTTCACCCGAGTGAGCATATTACTCCGGCGCCTGGCAGCGGCGGCGGTGCGAGCAGGGGGCGGCGGCGGGGGCGCGGGGCATGCAGGCTGCGGCGGGCGCCGGGCGCGCGGGCGGCGGCACCGCTCGGGACGCGCCGCGGGGCTCCCGGAGCCCTTAGTGCTGCAGGGGGCCGAGCCCGGGCCTCCCGCGCTCCGCGCCGCCGCCTACCCCCGCTGCACTTCCGCAACCAGAGGCATGGAGCGGGCGGGCCGGGCTGGCTGAGCGGCTGGGCGGCCGCAGCTCGTGGGCTGCAGGTTCCTTCCCGGCCCCTTGCCGCGCTGCGCTCCTGCGGGAGCGGAACGGAGCTGAGCCCACCAGGCGGACCCGCGGAGCCGGCGCCGCTGCTGCTGCCACGGCTACCGCCGCCGCCGCGGAGTCATGTGATAATCAGGCTGCACGGGCTCTCGCTGCCGCTTTGGCCGGAGCTCAGCCAGCCCCTCCCCTGCCGGCCCGAGCGAGGCTGGCGCTCAGATCGAGACCTCCTAGGGGAAGGGGGAGCTGGGGAGCCGGGCAGGGTCTGTTACCTGGCGGCGGGGATGGGGGCGCTGTGAGCTGAGCTGGTACAGGTGTTAGGGGACGTCACGTGGGGGCAGGCAGCCGGGAAAAGCCAGCGGAGGAATCCGCTCTCAGAGGCATGCAGGGCTGCACCTTGGAGAAAGGAAACGAGAGAGCTGGAGAGGGGGAAGGAGACAGGTGGAAACCTGGAGGGACGCTCTAAGTTCTCCCTCCAGTGGAGACGAGGAACACCTGGTGCAACAGACTTTTCAGAGCTTTAAAAAGCAACCACCTGAATAGGTGCACCGGAATCACTAGAAGTTTTTTCCCCCAGGCATTCCTGGAATCACTGAAGTTGTTCATTATCACCACACGCCTCGTGATCTGCAGAGCGAAGCCTGTCTCAAACCCGGCATAAGCTTAATGGCGAAGAAAACGAAAGAAACCAGAAGCAAGCCCTATGTTACCTAGTGCTTCAATGATTTCTTAATGTATGCAAGCATTTTCTTCCAACATAGCAACGATAGTGTCTTTTCAAAGCTGACCCTTTTTACTATTGAGAAACTTGGTGCAGCCTTTCTTTCTTTTCTTTTTTTTTTTTTTTAACTTGGAAGTGTTGCTACAAAAGTAACATTTTAAGACTAAAGGAAATAAACTAGAACATGGCAATTCAATGAAATGCTAAAGTAAAAAAAAAAAATGCTTGCCACGATAAAAATTTTTGGTGGTCTTGTATTGAAACAAAACAGAAAATTATGAAAAGCAGATGAATGTGCTTCATTAGGCATCACATTTGTTAAATATTGGCTTTTTGCAAGAGAGCTGTTTCCTGTTCATATTTACTTATTCCGTATCCTGTTCCTATGTTTACCTACCATTTGGTTTGCCAGGATTCTGTCATGTGGAGTTATGCAGTGAAGGCTCACTTGGAATTCAGGAGGAAATACAGGCTCTCATTTTTCTTAGGGAGTGGTGGTGGCGGGGAGCAGCCCAGGTGTGTTGGAGGGAATACTAATGCTCTGAAGAGGAATTGGAATCCTTGCTCGTAGGGGTCTTCAAACTACGGCCCGCGAGCCACATGCGGCCCGCAGAGGAGTCTGATCCGGCCCGCCAGGTTTTTTGGGCAGTGAGCGCAGCCGAGGTGTTACAGTAGGAATTAGTAGTTCATATAGTCCGGCCCTCCAGCTCTCTGAGGGACCGTGATCTGGCCCCCACTTTAAAAAGTTTGAGGACCCCTGGAGCCTTAGAGTTTAAGGGGAAGCCTTAGTAAACCTCATTGGTTCCTTTTATAATATATTTTTAAGTTTTTTTAAATATGTTTTTATTGATTTTTTTACAGAGAGGAAGAGAGAGAGGGATAGAGTTAGAAACCGATGAGAGAGAATCACGACCAGCTGTCTCTTGCACACCCCCTACTGGGGATGTGCCTGCAAGCAAGGTACATGCCCTTGACCGGAATCGAACCTTGGACCTTTCAGTCCGCAGGCCGAAGCTCTATGCACTGAGCCAAACCGGTTTCAGCCCTTTTATAATATTTTTAAAGCACTTCCCCCTTTGGCTCCCCCCCCCCCCCCCCCCCCGTCCCCCAATTACAATTTACATTCAATATTATTTTGTATTTAGTTTCAGGTGTACAGCATAGTGGTTAGATAATCATCTATTTTACAAAGTGTTCTCCCTACCCTCACCCTCAGATAATTCCTGTGCCCACCTGGCACCATACATATTTATTTCAATATTATTTTCCGTTTTCCCTATGGTGTCCTTCACATCCCCTTGACTGTTTTGTAACTACCAATCTGTACTTCTTAATCCCTTCTACCATTCCCCCACCCCCACTCCCTCTGGCAACATTAATCTGTTCTCTGTCTCTGAGTTTTTTCAATTGTTCATTTATTTTGTTCTTTAGATTCCACTTGTAAATGAAATCTATGGCATTTGTCATTCTCTGACTGACTTATTTCACTTAGCATAATACCCTCTTGGTCCATACATGCTGTTGCAAATGGTAAGATTTCATTCCTTTTTGCTCCCAAGTAATATTCCATTATATTAGTATACATATGTACTACTACTTTTTATCCATTTGTTTATTGATGGGCACTTGGGTTGCTCCCATATCTTGGCTATTGTAAATAACCTTGCAATGAACATAGGGTACACATATCTTTTGAATTAGTGTTTTAGGTTTCTTTGGATATATATTCAGAAGTGGAATCGCTGGGTCACCCTTTGTCTTTCTCATGAATTGGCACTCCAGTCTACTATACACCAAATAATTATGTAAAACACAACAACATTCAAACTCTAGTGAAATAAGAGTCCTGTCAATGAGATCCTTTATTACTTTTCACAAAATAGGAGTATAATTTTATCTTGGCCCCTTTTTCTAATTTTAAATGTGGGGCAAAATCCTAAATGAACAAAAACAATCTTCTCAACCTTTGCTTTGTTAAACTATACTTCCAGTGGGAAATCCCTCTATAGTGGCTAGCCATCTAACCAACCACATGCTCTGATAAACTTACAGCCCCTCTCTCAAGCTTTTGTTGGAGGACAATTACCTTTAACCATGTTACTGGATCCCCCAGTAACTTCTATTAAGATTAATATGTTCTTCCCTTCATTTCACTTTATGATAATGCTTTAGTATTTACTAAAAATAGGGTTAAAATTTTCTTGTCTCATTTATTTTCAATTTAAAAGTAGTACCAGATCATCCTATAAGGCTTACATGCAAATCAACTGAATGGCAGAATAACCAATTGCTATGACGAGCATTGACCATCAGGGGGCAGGTGTTCAATGCAGGAGCTTCCCCCTAGTGGTCAGTGCGCTTATACAGGGGGAGTGCTGCTCAGCCAGAAGCTGGGCTCATGACTGGCGAGTGCACAGTGATGGTGGTAGGAGCCTCTCGTGCTTCTGGAGCAGTGCTAAGGACCCCTTGGGGGATGTCCAATTTAGGCAGGGAGCGGGCCTAAGCTGTCAGACATCCCCTGAGGGGTCCCAAACTTTGAGAAGGTGCAGGCCAGGCTGAGGAATGTCCCCCCTTTGCATGAATGTCGTGCACCAGGCCTCCAGTAGTCAATAAAGAAATAAAATTGAATAGTATGGAACTGTAAGTGAGAAAGTAAAAGACTCCAAAATATTTTCTTGTGTTTGCTCAGAGAAGGACATGTGGTTTGCAAAAATTCAGAAATAAAGCAATTAAAGATAGCTTCTCAACGAAGAACTATGGACTCAACTTACCTTTTATTCTCTTTAAGGATCGGTCTTGCTTTGTGCCAGTATGTGTGACAGCCATCTAGAATGTCTTGAAATGCAAAATTAGTTACTTTGTCCTTTTTGTCATCAACTACTTTTTGAATAGGAGACTTAATGCTTGCCTGTAAATATTGTTAGGGTCAGCTTTTAAAAACCAAAACAATGTAGAACATCATGGCAAATAATCTCCTATTTTATTAAAAAAAAACATGACTGCCCATCCCAATTACCCTGGTTATTCTTGTATAAGAACATATCCTACTTTTATCATGTTTTCTTTTTATAATATGTTCTAGCAAATTTTTAAAATTAATTTATTGCTTTATTTCTCTTTAAATTGCATTGGCTGTGGGCAATTGGCATATTACTTTTGCAATTCCTTGACTAGCAACAGCAGCAGCACCTATAAACTTGGAAAAACAAATTCTCTGGCCCTATTTCAAACCTATTGAATTAGGACCCCTGGAGGTAGAGCTGCAAAATCTAGCTTAACAAGCCCTCCAGGAGATTTTGATAGAAATCATTTGAAAAACATTGGCAGATGGAAAACATGTACTATTTACTTAATGGACAAGCTGGCATGAAAATGCAAGGACTGTATCAAATAAGAAAGTAAGCAATGGTCAGAGTGCTTGGACTGTAAATGGATACAGAACAAGAACAGCTATGAACGAGACTCATGAACTGGATCTGTTCAGACACATTATGAACTGCCCCTTTCTGCTTGATTTCTGTGGGCTTATGTTAGTGTAAAACCCTCAGCACATTTGCTGTGGGCAGGTATGTAAATTCTTCAGCCTGTGGGAAGCTGTGGAGAAGGAAGTAGGATTGACCACTGCAGAGTGATCATCTCCTAGGCTGGATACCCAACAGGCAGTCTGTCTATGCACATGTTTCTGTCATTTGCCAAGCAGTGGCAGTTTAAAAAGTGGTATATAAATACATTTGTATAAATAAACATATATTATATATTTTTTATTGATTTTAGAGAGAAGAAGGGGGGAATAGGGGGAGAGAAACATTGATTTGTTGTTCCACTTATTTATGCATTCATTGGTTAATTCTTGTATGTGCCCTGACCAGGGATTGAACTCGAAACCTTGGTTTATCAGGATGAGTTCTAACCAACTGAGCAATCTAGTGAGGGTCTATAATATATATTTAAGTCTACGGGTTTTTGTTTGTTTGTTTGTTTTGTTTTTTGTGTCTTTTTTTTTATTTTAATGTTTTGTTGTTGGTGGGGTTTTTTTGGTAATGTTTTTAAATGAGCCAATGTTAGGAAAAAACATTTTTAGCCTTCCTCACATTTGTTATATGGTTTTGTATTGTTTTTTTAATTTAATTGCTGGGACTAGTGCACCAGATATAAACTTTCAATACCTGAGGGTTTTAATTGGGCTCAGAATTCTTGTACAGCTCCCAGGCACCTCAAATGTAACATGTCACAAATAGCATTCATTATCTTCCCACGACTCTGCTTCTCCTTCTGAGACTACAGTCAGTTTATGACAGAATCCATTTACCAATCTAGACATCCGGAGTTATCCTCATTCCTTCTCCTTTCTTTTCTTCCCATATCAGCCTGTCAGCCACTTTGGTTGATTCTGCCTTCCAGATGCTCTCATGTCCACTACTTTTGCTTAGATCTTCATTATTTCGTACTCAGACTTCTCCAGCAGATTCTGGTTGGTGTTCGGTAGCGCTGCCATTCACACACAGCTGGGAGGAGCTTTCCAAACAGCGCAGCACCTGGTAATGTTATTTCCTTCCAATTGCCACTGGGTTAAAATCATTACTCTTGACCCTCACAATCTGTTCCTGATCTCTGTCCTTTCTAGTCACAGGTTAACCTTTTCTCCATCCCAACTACTCTGTGCTTCAGGCTTATTATTACTGATTTCTAGACTATGATGTCTTTTCCCACCACCTTCTTATCTTAACAGGCTGTTTTACTTGAAATGCTGCAGTCCCTTCTTCCTTCCCCTTCCCCCTCACCCAGTGGCTAACTCCCATTTTTTTTTTCATATCCCCCACATTATGCTAGCATTTGAAAGCTTCCTTCTCTATATTCTAAAGCACCTTTATGTAACTCTATCCATAATTATAGCAGATCGCATTGTGATGAAATTATCTGGTTCCTGCAATATAAGATAACTGAGAAGAGGGGGCTGTTTCTTTTTTCTCTTTGACTCTACGACATTTGCCATACATTACGCGTATTAAATAAAGGTTGAATGAGTAAATAAATGATGATGGCAAAGAGAAAACGGCAATAAGAAATGTCTTGTTTAAAGGTCAAATTAGAGAAATTTTAGTAGTGTTTTTTGGAATAAAAAAAAAGATAGAGGTAAAAGTTTCATAAACCCTGATGGGCATCCATTGCATCCTGATTTTGATGTCCAGGAGTTACCAGATTTAACATAAATGACCTCAGTATGTAAGTCGGGTGATTTCATATCTTGAAAACCATCTTATTTAATACATGTGGGAAACAGAACTGTGTCCTGGATTTCAGTAGAAAAGTATTTTTAATGCCCCGGTACTTAATGCCTGTGGCCTTTCTATTAAAGCATAAGTATGTGGGAAATGGCTGTTGCTGAATTTTCTATTTGAAATTCGGAATTCGTTTTTACAAATATGATTTTCCATGACTACCATCCCAAATGAATAGTTTCTATCTGTCCATTTCCCTCATTAAGTGTTTGTTTTTCATTGTTTTGAGATTGTTGATGAAAACAATAAAAAATTTTTTTCAGAAATTACCAAAGATTATAAAGCATAATAGCTAAAAATCAACTTAGTTTTTTTTAAAGTATATCTTTATTAGGAAGAAAGAGAGAGAGATAGATAGAAACATCAATGGTGAAAGAGAATCATTGATTGGCTGCCTCCTGCACTCTCCTTGCATGTGGAGAGCGAGCCTGCAATCTGGGCATGTGCCCTATGACCAGAATTGCAGGCCGACGCTCTATCCACTGAGCCAAACTATCTAGGGCTCAACTTAGTTTTTAAAAGAACTAATTTGGGTTATTCTAAAATGTAATAGGATGAAAAGTCTGAAGAAGCTTACTATCAACTAGTGTTTATATATGTCAGAACATAAATAGTGGTGGTTTTGTTTTGTTTTCAGCAATGAGGCTCATTAATATAAGGTACTGGAACTTTGTAAAATAATTCAGAATTTTTTTAATTCAGAATTTTTAATCATTGAGATATTCTAGAATAACAACATACTGAAAGTAAAGTGCCTACCGTGTGCCTGGCACATAGTAGGCATTTAATAAATAGCACCTGTCATTTTCACTGAGAGCTCTTTCTATAAAAGGCAATTAAGAGCTGTTTCTAGCCACCAAACATACCCTAAACTCCCCCCACACACACACACACACACAAAAGGTGGGTAACTCTTAAATCTCAATTATGCAAAGACAGATATTAATTCCTCATTCTTTCCGCCACAGAGAGCTTACAATTAGCTTTCCACAAGAATACAAAAATATCACTCACATTTTTTTTTTTCCCACAGAGGAAAAAAGTCAAACAACTTTTAAATCCTGTGCTGGGGTTCTCATTATCTTTCTTATTGTTTTTGTTTGTTTTTTATTCTGCATACATTCTGTATCACAGCAGGAGCTTGACATTAAAGATCTGAAAATCAATGAGCTCATTTACTACATCTCAATTCCAGAGTAAAATGAACATTTCAAACCAGCCCCTGTCATTACCTTTTCTTTTCACTGCTGTCTGAACTACCCAGAAAAGCCTTTCAACCAAACAGTTCATTCTCCTCACCTTTATTCTTCACCTCTCTTCATGAAAGGTGTTTTCTAGAAAAAGGAGCTGAGAGAGACAGAGTCAGGCTTGCTGGTCTGAGTTAGCCTGTGAAACAATGGGAGAAGGGGCCACAGTTCCCTCCTCAGGCGTCACTGTTACTCTGCTTGCTTATTTGAAATATAATTTCCTACTTGAACTGGATTTAAAAAGAAGTAAAAGAATACTCATTCCAAAGGCATGCATAAGTAATTTGGGGTTGCATATATCTATAGATCTTTGATTTTTATCTTTTAGTATGTGTTATTGGGAATCAAAACACTTATTATTTACCTTTTTTTTTTTTTTTTAATATTCTCATCCTTAGTGTAGGATTAGGACCTGATAAGGATAAAAGACTGAGGCTATAATTCACCAAATCAATTCTCTAATAATAAAAAATTAGAGCAAATATTAACTTGAGTGCCTATGCTTAAACATCACCAATCCTTATTATACTCTATGTGGAAAGATGAAGGGATTTTGAAAAAAGCACACAAAATATTGCCAACATTTACTGATTTTTTAAAAACAAATAACTAAGTACTAGATTTAAAAAACAACAACAACCCTTTTGTCTATAATTTTAAGAAATCTTTGCGAAGTCTACATGTAATGCTGTGCCCATTGCTCTCTTTCTTTTACAATTTATTTTAAAAACTTGTTCATTTATCAAGTAAGACTAATTATTTTTTCTATAATTTTACAGGAAAAAAGGATGAGTTTTTTATTCTTCAAAATTTATCTTCTTGGTGATGGATAAAATAAAGTGAAATAAATTAAATTTAAAAAAATTGTCTTCTGATCATCCTCATGTTTATTTCCCACCCCACTCCTTCCTGAAGCTCTTTTGTTCATGCTTTTCTGTTATCTGAGATGGTGTTGGGTTTTTCCCTCCTTTTAGTTTTCTATTATTCCAGTGGCCGTTCCTCCACTTTCTTAGTAGCCTTACAGAACAGAAGGAATTCCTGTGCTGGCAGAGCTGAACACTTGATACTGAGAATTGCAGTGGAGAAATATTGGCTATTATGAGTGGTGCCATCCAGGAGAATGGGAAGCTACCGCTGAAAAGCCAGAACTCCCTGATGGTGTGGAGGTTAGAGGTTAGAGGTTACAGGTTAGGGCAAAATCAGGACACCATTGGTTAGGGGTTCAGGGCCATGCTGGGAGCTGATTGGTGGGAGGTGAGGTAAGGGTGATGAATCATTTCTTCAGATCTTGAGGACAACTCTGAGGTGTTTCCCTGTGAGCTTCTGTGCGGTCTCATGGGAAAGTAGCCAGGGGGTCGTTCCACCTTAGGGCTCAGGAACTGAAACATAACTTGGGTCAAGATGTTACTTTTAGCCTGCCAGGGGTCCCACGTGTGACCATTGTTCAGGTCCAGCTATTGTCTTCTGCTGATTATCCTGGGGAAAGGCTAAGTCTCTGAGAGGTAAACTGAGAAAGAGATGATTTCTAGAGCTAGGATTTAGAAACTAAACTTAATGTCATAAGGATCCTCTGTTTCAGTGGAAGCATTTTTCTTTGGAAACACATAGGTATCTGCTTAACCTGCTTCATCAGCTGTCCAATTCCAGGGTTAGATTACTGGAGGATGGCAGACCAAAAATAGGCAACAGTTAACTCTTCATGGCCTTGTTCAAGGACAAAGCATGAATCAGGGCAGCAGGACAAACACTGCGGTGGACCAATTATTCTTCAGAAACAAAACAAGGGCACTTCAGGCTCTGGTATGTCATTTTGCTTTCTGGAAGGGAAAAAGCCACATTGTGCGACCAAGGGAGACAGTGTCACTCTCTTAAACAAGCACTGTGTTCCTTTGAACTGGATAGCACAGACATTTGCATAATGTCAGAACACTCTGTAGGGGAGTTACTGGCATGTGTAGTCTATTGGTAATGAGAAAGAAAACATAACTTTGATTGTCATAGAACATTTGACTGTCTTAAATTACAAAGAACCCTGACTACCACCCGCTGGGTTGTCTTATTCAAGTTTCCTGTCAGTAACGAGGTTAAACTAAATATGCACTAATGTTTTGGTGAAGTAGACAATTGTGCCTCTTTTTCTTTTTAAGAAGAAGAAAAAAAATTAGGTTACTTGGAGAAAGATAGAATCTTACTGTCGGGTACAGTTGAAAACAAGCAAATCCTGTCTTTGCTTTGGAGAATGCCAGCAACAAACCTTGTCCAATGAGGTACATTTGGCCTCTGTGCCTTCTCCCTAATTGTACCTGCTCCCATCCCCAGAGACCATGCTAACCACGGCAGAGATCAGCCTTTCCCAGGCTCTGGCCCTCTCGTGTTTCCCTGATCTCTCCGACCTTTGTCTCAACTCTTCTTTCCTGAGTTCTCACGCCCCACCATCTGGGCCTTGTGCCCCAATGATGAGTTGGATCACCCAATCTCTTGTATTCTGGTCAGGAGAAAAGTCATGAGCCACCTTCTCAGGCCTGAAAATATAGATCTAGTATGTTGAAAAAACATATTCAAAAAATTAGAATAAAAATGTAACCTTGTTTTTGTCCCCCCAAAAACCTCTAAAATTGTCCGGGGCTAATTCCCCCTGACCTTTATTTTTTTTATATATATATAAAACTCAGCCCTGATAGAACTGAGATTTTTTTTTAATTATTATTGATTTTTCAGAGAGAGGAAGAGAGAGGGATAGAGAGTTAGATACATCGATGAGAGAGAAACATCGATCAGCTGCCTCTTGCACACCCCCTACTGGGGA
The DNA here is from genome assembly GCF_964339955.1 of Pipistrellus hanaki. NCBI lineage: Eukaryota > Metazoa > Chordata > Mammalia > Chiroptera > Vespertilionidae > Pipistrellus > Pipistrellus hanaki. The sequence goes on along the minus strand of NC_140505.1, from coordinate 135,271,741 downwards.
CGTGCCCGTAACCAAGGTACATGCCCCTGACCGGAATCGAACCCGGGACCCTTCAGTCCGCAGGCCATCACTCTATCCACTGAGTCAAACCGGTCTTGGCCGCCCTGATCTTTATTAAGGAAAACTGTTAAAAACTTGGAACTTAGGCAAGAGGATGGCTACACATTCTTTCGGTGCCCTACTGGAGTATTGCCTCACAGGCCCACTCAAGGATCACTTACTTTTCTAGGGGAATAGGCCATTTGTTACTCTTGATTAGGGCCCAAACTCTGTGATATTACATGTTAGCTTTTATATTTTTGTCCAGTAGAGATGCAAATTATTTGTCTGATAGAAAAAAAAAAAAAATAAGACTCTGACCAGATAGTTCAATTGGTTAGAGTTGTCTCAATATGCCAAGCTCGCAGGTTCAATATCTGGTTAGGCAAATAAAATAAAAAAAAATCAACCAATAAATAAATAGAATAACAGATCTCTCTCTTTCCTCTCTTCTTTCCTCTTTCTCTCTAAAATCAACCAACAATTTTTTTTTTAAAAGGAAAGAAAAAATTACCCAAAGGTTATGGTTTTATTGCCCTGTAGGAGTTTAGCTATTTTAGTTTCTAATGTCCCCATCTTCCAATAAACATTCTGTCCTCATTCAGTTTCGTCAGATATTCAGTTTCTCAAATGCTCATTGAACCAGCATTAACATTCTCCTGGCTCTCTCACCAATGACTTAAATAAATCTTGACACGGTTATTCTAGCTTCTAGGAGAGCAATGTATTTATCTTTTAAAAATTATACTTTGTCACCCTAAATGGAGATTTAGGCAGGCATATATTTTCTGGGAACTCTCAGAAAATAACAAGACCTCCGGGCACTTTTAGTAAAAAAAAGTTTCAATTCAGTCACTAGAATGTCCAATCTTGTTTAACTAGCAAGACTCTGAACTCCTCTCCTCCAGCCTGGGCCAGCCTCAGGACTGAAGTCTGCAGGCGGAAACGAGTGTGGTTATTCTGCTCCATTGTCTTCATACTCACCAGGTGATTTGCTGTTTTAGGTCTCACAAAGGTCAAAGGTGAGTGGGGTACAAGGAGAGATGTAAGGCAATCAGCCAAGGAATCAGTGGCTTCATACTCTACACCTGAGGCTAATAGTTCAGGCTGATAACACCTCTGCTGGTCCCTTCTTTCAGCAGGTTCCTTGACCTAGAATCCTGGTTGGCAAACTGCAGTTTGCGAGTCACATGCAGCTCTTTGGCCCCTTGAGTGTGGCTCTTCCACAAAATACCACGGCCTGGGCGAGTCTATTTTGAAGAAGTGGCATTAGAAGAAGTTTAAGTTTTTAAAAAATTGGCCCTCAAAAGAAATTTCAGTTGTTGTACTGTTGATATTTGGCTCTGTTGACTAATGAGTTTGCTGACCACTGACCTAGGAGGATGAAAATGTGTTGAATTCTTTTATTGGCCTCTGGGCAATCAGGGGTCCAACTTAGTTTCTTTCTGTAAAAGATATCAGTCCTCTCCAAATGGTTCTATTGGGCAAGACCTAATAAAACCCAAGCCATTAGTCCTTGAGAATGTACTTCCTTTTACCCCAAACACTCTGGGAATGTGGGGTGATCCAAAAGGGCTGTCCTCTCCTGCCTCCCTCAGTAAGGGGTTAGCACTTTCTCTCACTGTCTAGATTTCCTGGGTGGGCATCAGGGGCCCCCATCCAGAGGAAGCTTTCTTTTGTGTGAGTTAGGCACTGGTACTCTGTGTCTCCAAAGTTAGGCACAGTTCTCCAAATGGTAGTCTCTATATTTGTGGTTAAAAGTTCACACTTCCTGTCTAAGGTGGAAGTGTGGGTCAGGGCCTCTGGCCTCTCCAAAGAAATTTCTTCATCAATCCAACTCCTGGCTGCTCTCTAAACTCTTCATATGGTTTTCAAAGGACCAAGGGGATCAAGGGCTGAGGAGCAATTTCTCAGGTCCATTTCATGTGTAAATCTGAATATGGTGGTGGTGGTGGTGGGGGTTGTCTCACTCTTACTTTGATATTGTGATTATCGCTTCACTCAAACGGAGAAAGAATCTCATTCTAATTTCCTATTACATTTATATTTAAGTTTGCTGGAAATAAGCAAATATAGGAGGGAAGTTTCTACCATATCAAGAGAGGTGTTGGGATGAAATACATCCAACAAGCAATTACCTATCAGTCCAAGGATCAAGTTGGCTTTGAAGTATAAAGGCAGAAGCTTTTTTGAATATGGTCATTATTCACAAAAGGCATAAGTTTTTCCTTCATACACATATGGTAGATACATATGCACATTAAAAGCCCATATTTGTTATGGGCTTGGGATGGTACATACAATTCTACCTCCATCTTCTCAACTTTCATTCGATATGCATTTATTGATTTAACAAGCCAGGCATTGTGCTAGGTGTTGAGGTATACAGTGGTGAACTAAACAGTTGTGCTCCCTAACTTTCCAGAAGCTTTGGGAACCTGAGTGTGTGTCATGTTTTATGACATTTTCATATCCCCCTCTTCCTCCTCCTCACGTACCTTTCTCTTAAAGAATTCATAAGTAACTGAATGGGTTTTCAAAATTTTCTAACTTTTTTTCCCCAGCACACGCTGGCTTTTTCTCATATTGTGTTTTATTGGGAATTATGACTCTCACACTCTAGCCCAACTGAGAAAATGATTCTATTTTTATACTCTTTCCTTCACATCCTTGGGATTGTAGTGGGAAAGCAATCACTTTGTAATTAGTCCTGGATTTGAAGACCAACTCTGCCATTTATTATTAGCTGTATGTTTTGGGAAAATTATTTAATCTCTCTGAAACTTGGTTTCTTTATCCACATAGAGGACTAACATTGTCCTATTTAAGTCGCTGTACCATTTGAGAGAGGATGTCTTCAAAATGCTGGCATGACGTAGATATTTCCTAAGTGAACTCTCCTAGGAGCTTCCTTTCTCTTCACCCTGTGGTTGAAGCACCTCTTCCAATCTGGGTACAGGGCCGAGGTTTATTATCAAAGCAATTTTGCCCCCTGTGTTCTGTAAATGAAAAGTCATTCTTTGTATTTCCCATTTCGAACATGAAGTTGTTGACTCCTGTTTTACACAATAGAATTATGGCTATGCTTTTACTCACATTCTACATAGTTGCTTAAATAACAGTGCCCCTTCACAGACATGGACCTGACTGACCACTCTGCTTTTTCTCATCTGTTTTCCCACTATACCCTTTCTCTTGATTGTTCTTTAGGATGTGTGCGAAGACTCACCTATCTTTAGGGATCATTAATTTGCTTCTTAGAATGGAGCAAATAATATATTTAGCTGTTAATCACAAAGTTAGTCCAGGATTTGTCAACAAAGCATAATCAGCCTCATAGATTGTTAACTCCCACTGCACCCCTAGATTAACACCAAATTGATCTAGTTTTTAAGTTTATGCCTCACTTCTTATTCTCCACCCAACTCACCAAGACTCAGTAAGCACTTTTTTTTTTTTTTTTTTTTTTTTTTTTTTTTTTTTTTTTTTTTTTTGTGGGGAACAACTAAACTCATGTAACTCATGTAGGACTGACAAGAGATCAATGCCTTTAGATATTATTTATGTAATGCCACCAGTCATTGAAACTTGAGTTACAACTGTTCTCACTGGTCTTTAGCAGAAGCCAGATTTCTCATAGGAAGGCAAATGGACAAGTGTCAAAGTTCTTAGGGATCATCTAGGATCATTGCAATATTTGATTTTTTTTTATTAATTTAAAAAAATAATTGAAAACTCAAAAATATAATTGTAAGAGAACCATCCTAAATAACCAATAAAAGATTGTTAGGCTGGTTAAAGCAACAGTAGGGGATCTAAAGCTCTACCCACTCGGCCTCCTTATCTGAGTTACTTCTGAAGACTCCATGCCCACTGTGCAGATCAGCATCTGAAAAGTACTAATCTAGGTCAACCCCTTCATTATGCAGGAGAGGAAATTGAGGTTCAGAAACATTTATTCAGACCCCACTCAAGATTCTCTTTTGTTGTTGTTTATACCAGTTTGCATGGTGGCTAAATAGAGCCAATGGGCCAGGACGAGGGTGAGGCAAGTAAGCAGTCTAGGGTACAAAAGTTAAGGCGGACCCCTTGTTAGGTCTGTGCAAGTGTTGATCTGCACTGGCAGGACCCCGAGAATGCTTCTTTATATCTTGTGCCCTAATTGTGCTGTTTGTCTCCCTAACCCAAAACCTGCCTCTGTTTATATTTAAAATAGGGAATGTGAGTACATATATTTACAAACTAGAAGCCTGATTCACGAAGATTCATGCAGAATGGGCCTTCCTTCCCATGGCTGCTGGCCCTGCCTTCGCTCTGGCCAGAGCTGCCTTCCCGCCTTTCCATGCTGCCCAGAGGCCTGGAGCGGCTGGGGTGGTGCAGAATGCCTGAGTCGTCACCATGGCAACAATACAAGCGTCCCTGCCCCTGGCACCTGCTCATGCAAATTAACCCACCATCTTTGTTGGGTTAATTTGCATACTCACTCCTGATTGGCTGGTGGGCTTCACGAAGGTATAGTCAATTAGCATGCTACTCTTTTAGTAGGTAGATATGCCACATGTACACTCTACCTCTTATTGTTTCTTGCCCTCTTATCTTTGTCTTCCCTACAGGACTGCGAATCTTGGAGATCAAGGTCCATGGCTTTCATCATTATATTCCCAGGACTTGGTTTAGTATGCAGGAAATAATGACTACTCAATAGAGTCTATTAAATGGACAGATGCGTGGGTAGATCTAAATTTTGTCCTTTACGAAGGTTTTTCTGATGTCTCAAATTCACCGTCATGGAGAGCATCCTCTGCACTCATAACACGTTATCTGAATAATTCAATTTGCAAATAATCATGTATGTTAACATAATTTTTATGTTTGCATAACTCTTGTGGGGCAATTTAGTTTTCTAATGCTCTGTCTTTATGCACAATTAGATTTTAGTTAAGAGCAAAAGACAATTTGTGTTCTTTTTAAAATCCTCTCAGCATCTAGCAGAAGAATCTACACACTGGTGCAATGCAGCAAATAGTTCATTACTATGTAAATGAAGAATTAAGGAATAAGTATGAATAAATAAATGGCATCTTCTCAGTTGAAAGCAGAGTTTATAAAATGTAGTAACTGTTTTAAGTCTTAGCTTGTCTACTAACTAGCTAAGTGAGCTTGCACAAATCATTTTACCTCTTTGGCCTTAGTTTCTTGATATGTAAAATGAGGAGGTGGCTTGAGTGATTCTGAAGATATCGCTAGCTTTAGCATCTTGCGAATCAATGATTATAGAAATCTGCCATGCGAGGTTGCATAGGAGGTCAGGTAAATTTTGCTACTACAAATCCACTTGTCATTCTAATAGCAATTTCTTAAATGTAGTTGATGGTCCAATTTTTAAGTGTTCCCAAAGAGTCCTGGAATTATGAACAGATTGTGTGTCAAAACTAATTTGTATTATAATAGGTATATTACGGTTGAACTATCTTTTGTGGTCTTGCCTGAAAATTAAATGCCTAGTATATATAACCAATAATATTTCAAGTATAAATATTCATTTGCAGCTTATTTCTATGGGAAAATACACTCATAATTCTAACTAGGATATTGAAGAACAAATATCCTCAGGTCAGTACATGGTGAAGAAGAAGAGTGGAAAGGGATGGAATGTTCCCATGACTTTAACCACAGTTCTAAAAAAAAAAAAAAAAAAAAATCAAACATTTCACATTCAGATTTCTGTCTTAATTCAGAAAGTAATTAGCTTATAATAAGGTCAATGTGACTATTTTATTATTTCAATAAGGTAAAACAGATCTTTTTAAATGTCCAATTTATTATTATGATGTCATTTAACTTTTTTCAGTATTTACTTTTCTTCTGTAAAATACATGCAAGACAGAAAGCGGCTTATTAAAAATTCCTTAGAGAAATATGAGTAATCTTCCAAGAGACTCTAGAAAAGATTTAACTCTTTCCTCACCTGCTTTTTCCATAATAATATTGAGTTACATTGATAAAAAAACAAAACAAACAAACAAACAAAAACTATGAAGATTTGCTAAGCAAATTCATGTTTGATGACTGAATTAACAATGTGACTAAATTGTTATTTTTCTTAAGAAAAAGTATAGTTTCATAAGGAAAAATTTGATGGTTCATGAGAAACCTCATGCCATTCTGGAGTTCATCATTCAGAAATATGGCCTAGGTATTTCAGTTTACAGTAACTAACAAACCTTGAACATACATTGTCATTTCCAACTCTCCATTTACCTAGGTCCCCAGTCACTTAATGAATTATCACTGAGTGTAAAGAACAGTGCAAGTCCACCGTATAGCTTAGATTATGCCAGAATACAACCATACCACTTCCATGAGCAACACACCCACGGTGGGAACTCTGTGAGCAACAAAGTCCCACTGAAGCAAGTCCTGGTCCATAGTGTTGACTCCTACAGAGCAGCTCCTCTGCTGTACTTTAGTTAATCCTCATTGCCAATTGGCTTGAGGATCAATCCCTCTCAGTGATGCCAGTAGTAATCAAGGCTCAACTGCAATAGGACAGCGCATACAGCCCACACAAGGGGTGCACCTGGAGTGCCCAGTTTGGATGACTGGAGAAGCTGTGCCACTAGGCCCTATAGGACATCTACTACATAAGACCACTCTACCAAGTCTGGGAGATGTAGCAGCTCTTCCCAATACATAGAAACAAACATAAGGAAGCAGTTAAAATGTGTAAACAAAGAAACATGTCCCAAATGAAAGAATAGAACAAAATTCCAGAAAAAGAACTAAGGGAGATGGAGACAAGCAAACAATCAGACACAGAGTTCAAAATAATGGTTATAAGGATATTCAAGGAACTTAGTAAGAACTTCAACAGCATGAAAAAGGAGATAGAAACCACCATAAAGAACCAGTCAGAGATGAAGACTCATTAACTCAAATGAAGAATAATTTACAGAGAATCAACAGTAGAGTAAATGAATCAGAGGATTAAATCAGCCATTTGGAATGTAAGGAAGCAAAAAACACGCAATTAGAACAGCAAAAGGAATTAAAAAATATAAATTCAAAAAGAATTCAAAAGGAGCCTCTGGGACAACATTCAGATCATGGAGGTGCTGGAAGGAGGAGAGATCAAGAAATTAAAAACCTATTTGAAAAGATAATGACAGAAACCCTCCATTACCTGGAAAAGGAAATAGATATATGAGTCCAGGAAGCACAGAGTCCCAAACAAGATGAACCCAAAGAGGTTCACATCAAGACACATCATAATTAAAACGCCAAAGGTTAAAGACAAAGAGAGAATCTTCAAAGCAGAAAAGCAGTTACTTACCTACAAGGGAGGTCCCATAAGACTATCAGCTGATTTCTCAACAGAAACTGTGTAGGCCAGAAGGGAGTGGAATGAATTATTCAAGGTTATGAAAAGCCAGGACCTAAAACCAAGATTATTCCACCCAGCAAGGCTATCATTTAAAATTGAAGGACAGATAAAGAAAAAGCTAAAGGAGTTCATCACCACCAATTCAGTATTACACAAAATGTTAAAGGGTCTTCTTTAGGAGAAGAAAAAAAAGAACAATAAAATGACAATAAATTTATATCTATCGACAATTGAATCTAAAATCAAAATGAATGATGAAGCAGAACAGAAACAAACTCAGATATGAGAATATTTTTATGATTATGAGATGGGATGGGGATTGGTGGATGGATGAAAAAGGTGAAGGGAGTAGAAGTACAAATTGTTATTCACAAAATAGTCCTGGGTATGTAATGTATAGCCTAAGGAATATAGTCAATAATATTCTAATAACTATGTATGATGTCAGATGGGTATGAGATTTATCATGATGATCACTTAGTAAGTTATATAATGTCTAACTAAATATAGTATTGTATGTCAAATGCAATTAAAAATTAAAAAATTATTAAAAACAAATAAAAAGGAGGCAGAAGAAGATTGTAAGGCTGTGTGTGAAATAAGACAAGTTTATTATTTTACCTGGCTGTCATTTATTGATCTCTTAGACACTGTTTCTTTCTATCTCTTCATGTTGATTATGGTTGACAAATTAATCTTTCTTGAAAATGATTCCTTCTTCATTTGTCTTTAGTTTTACCCACTGTCTTTAGACCAACATGAACATTTCAACCCATATTTCAAGTCCTCTTCATCACCATCATCAGACTTCTCCATCTCTGCTCAACATAATTTATCCCATCTTGTAGCTCAATCTATAGTTGCTAGTTAGTCTGACCCAGGGTACCCTTTGCAAATATTTTCCATCTTTATCTGTACTAGAACTTTGTGAGAAAAGCTGACATATTGGACCATGTTCTCCAGTGCCTCACCATCTTCTCTTCCCTTTTCTTCAACATCTATATTGCCTAAGCACTTATCACAAGACACTGCACAACAACAATAGATATAACAACAATATCTTCCATTATAGAGCACTGACTATGTCAGGCATTAGATTATTTTATATGTGTTATCTCTGCTAAAACAACACGATTAGGTAAATATGGGTATTATAATCTCCATTTTACAAACAAGAAAACAGAGGCTCAAATAATTAAGAAATGTTCCCAAAGTTATAGAGTTAGTAAAAGTCAGAGCTGGGTGATGAAATTGGTCATTGAGAGGGTGTGACTGCTGGTTGACCCACTAGCTGGGCCTGGGCCATTGGAGGCTCCTCATCTCTAACCTGTCCCTAAAAGCTGGATAAATCTTGAGAGAGCAATGTGTTGAGACCATATGGATGGTATATGTGGTTGAACTCAGTTATAGCCTCTTTAGAAACATTAAAGCTTCTGGGTACAGAGATCTACTTCTCTTGTGGTCTCCCGAGACAAGCCTCATCTCGAAGGATCTGCCTTCTTCTTTGGTCTCTCCTTGTCTTCTTTGTGTGTGTGTGTGGGGGGGGGGGGGAGGGGGGAGGGCTGATGGGGTGTATTTAGATTTCACCCAGGGAACTCCCGAAGTTTTGACCCAATACCAGGATTCAGCCAGCTGGTATGACTCCAAAGCTTTTGATCTTAGCAATTATACCTCCCTGGTTCCCACAAATGATGGTGTGCTGTGAGCAATGCAAAGATTTTGAAGATCCAGTGTCTGCATCAAAAAGCTTGCTGTTTAGTTTGGTAAATCAAAGATGAACACAAGTCACTGTCCTATAAGGCAGTGTGTGTAAAAATCAAACTAAAGTGTAGCCAGTTTCAGAGCTGGGCAAGGGCTTCCCAGAAACTATGATACTTCAGTCTTTGAAAGATAGGTAGCATTGTAATGGATATCCAACCATTCAAATTTGCATGTAATTTTATTCTGGCTTGTGTTGTTTCCTTCATTTTATTTTTATTATTCTTTGTTTCAATTAGAGAAGTTTTTTAAATGCAAGATTCACATCTACTAATCTACATTTCCCATCATCACTAGTACAGTGTTATGTACACACGCCAGGCTGAGGGACACACACACACACACACACACACACACACACCCCATGCACAAATTTCATGCACCAGGCCTCTAAAGATAAAATTGATTCATGAAAACAATTATGTCAAGCTCCTTCACAGTACATTGTACTAAGCACCCATTCTCTCTTAAATGTTATTGCAGTCTGCATTTTATTTTTTATCACATTCCTCAACTTTCAAGTATGAGTTCTGTGTGTCTTCTTTACTATATTGTAAATCTCATGAGGACAAAAATTGCATGTGTCCTATATACCACTGAATCCTGGGTATTTGCAACATGTGCACACAGTAGGATTTTGTTGACTGAATGAAATAGGTCTTTTGTGTGTGTTTTATTTGTTTTGAGATTATCTTTATTAAAACTGGACACAGTGAAACAAAGAAGGGCTTAGGATAGAAGAAGCAACAGGAGAGCACTAGTGAAATAGGGCTTTCAAGGAACTTTTTCAAAAAGAGCTACCTTGGCCTAGTGAGTTTGGAAAATGTTATGCCATGCTCTTGGATATTCACAGTTGCATGTCAGCAAATTAAATTTCCAAACTCTTGCAGTAAAGAAATCTGCTTAGGCTCTTAAAGGGTAGCTTAGTTGACCAGATTGTTATCTCAATATGCCAAGGTTGTAGGCTCAAGCCTCAGTCAGTGCACATGCAACCATCAACCAATGGATGCATAAATACCCTGTTTCCCCGAAAATAAGACAGTGTCCCATATTAATTTTTGCTCCCAAAGATGCAGTAGGTCTTATTTTCAGGGGATGTCTTATTTTTCCATGAAGAAGAATCCGGTACATATTTATTGTTAAATGAAAATAAAGGAAATTTATTACCTGTATACGGTATGGTAGTACTATAGTTGTCAACACAAACCAGACAAACTGTGAATCCTACAGTATCAAGAATTTACTCATTTATTCAATGACAATCATGTCATCATCTTCTGGACATCATCATAACAATCCAATTCCTGAATTTCCTGGTGAATTTCTTGTGACTCTATTTCTATTAGAATCAGTGGACCAAATCTCTCATGTTTAGCAATAGCACTGTCTTTAAATGAGTACTTCTTGTCAAGGTAGCCTGCTCGCAGTGCATTTGCAATGCAACTGTCAGTGATTTTATCCCATGAATTCTTTACCCGAATCACAACTTCTTGCTGTTTAGGTTTCACCAAGTTTCCACGCTGATTTCTCTCCATTCTATATTCAATGTAGTCATTAATTTCCATGTGCAAATTGTCTTTGAATGGCTTGTTTATTGCAATATCAAGAGTCTGGAGATAGGCCGTCATTTCTGTGGGAATCATTATCTGATCTATTTTTTTCTTTTGTGAAGAAATGTCTTCATGTCTTTAGCTCGGTGAGTTCTGGCTGCATCCCAGACTAGCAGACCTCTTTGGCTCCCTCGCATAACAAGCAGCAGCATTAAATCGACCCACTTCCTTATAACTGCTTGTGTGGCCCAAGCTTTTTCAGTTTCAAGAATAAAAATGCCCAAAACACGTTCAAACATTTCCTTCTTGCCCTTAGAAATGATTAAAGGTGGGATTTTAGTGTATCCAGACGAATTGCCAAAATACAGGAAACACGTGCACTTTCATAAGCAGTGGAGGGAATGTACACTAAGGAGGCACCCTGCTGTTCAATTGTTGTTTGAGATGATTGGCCTACAAACACTGCAGTTTCATCCATAGCAATCATGTTGGAAAGATTGTATTTAGAGAAGTCAGCATCATCAATAAAGGACTTGAATGCAAGTGCTCGCTTAATAACTTGAATATCTTCCAACCTAAACAACGTTGTAGATCTTCTTAAAGACAGTTCACTTCGCTGAAGGCAATTATCCAGCCAGTGTTGTGATGCTTTGAAGTCTTCCGGGGCTATGTCAAACTTTGGTGCCATTGCAAGGGCAAATTCTTGAATCTGAGCCCTATTCACAACCAAAGCCTTTTCCTCTCCTGTCAACAACCATTCACAGATCAGATCTTCCAGCTTGGAAAATAATGGTTGCCGACCTGATCCACACTTGCACTTTTTAGCATTTCCCTTGTACACTTATTCAATGAGGTTACCATACTCTGCTTGCCATTTTTGGACCAATCGGATACTCAGCATTTTCTCTTTGCAGAAAGCAGTAAGATTTTGGCCCCAAGAGTCTTCCACGATTCCTTTCTTGTACTCCACGGAGTAGCTTTTTCTTTTTTGCGCTCATTTCTAGGGGTAAAAAAAAAGGAATTGGGGTATCAAGGTGGGGGGAGGGGGATCACTTAAAATGACATAGGGGGATCCGAGGGGGGAATCAAAATGGCACAGGAGAATCAGAGGAGGGATTACCATTTTAGTAATCCCTTTTGATCCTTCTGTGTCATTTTGATTGCCCCCTCTGATCCTCCTGTGTCATTTTAAGTGATCCCCCTCCCTCCACTCCTGTGCCACTGAACACCTTCACCAGACATCCCCCTACCTCTTTATCAGACATTTACCTCCTGGGGCCTGCCTGGAGACTGTCACTGGGCTTGCTGGGGTCTAGATCTGGGCTGGAGTAGGTTCTGTCACTGACTGAGAACCTTCAGTCATCAAGAGGGGGGGTGTGAGCATCAGGTAGTGTCACCAGAGACAGACCAGCACTCACCACCTTCACCAAGTCCTGTCCGCTCTAATCCTCCTTTCTTCTACAGGCATCTGAGAAAGTCTCCTCCTCTCTCCCGCCCTGCGCTCACTGCTCACTCCAACCTCCGCTCCGCCTCCACACAGCAGTGAAGTCAGGACTCCGCTTAAAGTCACTGGTTGCTAGACACCAGTCAGGATGGTGCTAGCGACCAGTTTAGGGTAAATTAATTTTTATTCTGAGACAGAGCCTAGGGAAGGCCTTATTTTCGGGGGGAAGCCTTATATTTCACTCAGAAGGAAACCTGTAAGTAGGTCTTATTTTCGGAGGATGTGTTATTTTCGGGGAAACACGGTAAGTGGAACAACAAATCAATGTTCCTCTCTCTCTCATCAATGAATAAAAAAGTTTTTAAAAATGAAATTTGCTTAAAATTGATTATGTAGTTTAACGAAATTGACTGAAGAGCCACTCCTCCCCCTTTATTCCCTGCAAAACATCTGTTAATATTCTGTGAAATCACTGTTGAGCAGTCACTCTTAGGAAAGCCATTTTTAAGGGAATCTGGATGCGGCATTTATCATACAAGGTTGTTACAAGATTCCAAGAAGTATACTCTTTTCTTGGTCCTTTTCCAGCCTAGGGACTGTGAATTCCGAGCTATTGGAATCCAGAACAATACCATCCTGAGGCAGTCTTGTCAGCCACAGAAAGGACTCTGCTGTGTGCTCTGATTCCTTAGCATGTGATAATGGAAGACTTTTATTCAAAATAGCCTGACTGAGTGAGGGGGATTATTTTATTTTTCTGTCTCTGATATTTAGCTATGAGCTTCACATTTATTCATAAGGATTGTGAGAGAGCTAACTTCATAGGGCCCACAGACTAATAATAGAGATGAAAGATTGGAAGCAGTGTCTTTGAAGAAAGGTTAAATGAGTTGAAGTAATTTTCTTTAAAGGAAACATCAAAATACGAAGGAAGAACAGGTCCAAAGAAGTAGGATTCGGCATGCTAGGGGAAGGAGGGCGCTGTGCAGGCTGCCTGGTTTTCATCACTGTATGCCTGTAAGACCAGAGGCTGGTCCTGTCTACTGCTTCCCTCAGGTCCCTCGTTATCTCTGATTCCAGAGCTTATGCCGGCAGTCATTCCTGCCTCCTTATCAATATCAAAGCTATACTCGCTCTTTCTAAAAGACTCACATTAAATAAATGCTTACTGTGTACCAGGCAATGTTCCAAGTGCATTTCATGCATCATTATTCACTCAATATTTTTCAAGTGCCTCCTGTGTGCCAGGCAGGCCCATCCTTGGAGTTTGGAATGCTGAGTGGTAACAAAGACAGAAAAAAATCTTGCCTTGTGGAACTTGCACACTAGTGAGCAGGGACGGACAATAAACATAATCTATAAGTAAATTAAATAGTATGTAGGAAGGTGATGAATGTTATGTAAAATGCAGAGCAGAGAAAGTGGAAAGAGTGTATATGTACAAAGGGTGATGAGCTGTAATCTTAAGTAGGTTGGCCAGGATGGACCTCACTGAGAAGATGATATTGGAGCACAATTTGAAGCCTATAGATATTTGAGGAATTAACAATGTGGAGATTTGAGGAAGAAAATGTTGGCCAGAAGGAACTATCAACTTAAAGGCTCTAAGTCAAGAATGTGTTTGTTGAGTTTGAGAAACAGTGAAGAGGTGAGTGTGGTTGGCCCCTGGAGTTTGGGGGGCTGATTTTATAGGGCCGTTTGACCATGATAAGGACTTTAGCTTTCACTTGGAATGAAATAGGGAGATTCTGAGCAGAGGGTGTCATGTCTGACATGTTTCAAAAGGATCACTCTGGCTTGGAGGGTGAGAGTGTAGAAGCAGGGTAATGATCTAGAAAGTGATTTCTACTATAAAACAATGCAGGCGGGCAAAGATCGGGCCAAATAGTAACAATGGAATTGGTGAGAGTTGATAAGATGTTGGATATCTATGCTGAACACAAAGCATCAGGGTTAGCTGGAAGTATGAGAAAGAGGGAAATTGCCCTAGCTGGTTTGACTTAGTGAATAAGGCATTGGCCTGCAGACTGAAGGGCCCTGGGTTCGATTCTGGTCAGGGGCATGTGCCTGGGGTTTCGGGCTGGATCCCACAGTGGCATCCAGTCAGGAGGCAGGAGGCAGCTGGTCAATGATTCTCTCTCATCATTCATGTTTCTATCTCTCTCCTCTCCATTCCTCTCTGAAATCAATAAAAGTAGATAAAAAATGGGTTAAAAGTACTTTAAAAAAAAGAAAGAGGGAAGTTAAGGATGACTCAACTAATCTTTACAGCCAGGTAGCTTATATTATTATCTCTATTTTACTGATGAAGAAACAGGCTTGGGGGAAGAGATTAACTTTGGATTATTAGGCTAGTAGGTAGCAGAGCTGGGACGTGAACCTGGGGTGGTCAGAGCTCACAGGCACCTGGAGGCATTGAGCTATTACTGTGAACTCTGATCATAGATCTCCAGAAACTGATTCCAGGTGTGTTTCCTGGTTACTCAACGTATGTGAAAACCAGTTTCTATTCATGTTTCCATGCCTTAAATCCTAACTCATTAGTGACTATATTCCTGTCCCCCAACATCTTTTCCTAGAGTCTCCCACTTCTGAAGCCTGCTGCCCAACTTTCTTAATCACCCTGACCACCAAAACGTCTGTAATTGGCTTGATTTTTCTCCAGACCATGGACTCAGTTTGGACTTCTGCCAAAAGTGTTCCTTTCTTCATTGGCAAAGCTTCCCATTCCAGAGCTATTTCCTAATATTTGTCCTCTTAGGCCCACTTTAGGTTAATTGACTCCTGACTATGTAAAAAAAAAAAAAAAAAAAAAAAAAGCTAAAACCATATAATTTCCCCTAAAAGGAAGGAGCCTGTGATAGGGAGAACTGTGCTGGCAGTGACCTTGAGGTCTCCATATTTTCCCGCAGTCATGGTGGGAGAGAAAGGTACTTTCTCACATACACTTCCCCAAGCTTCACCTTCAACTTGAGCAACTTAGTCTTTTGTCTCCCTTTTCAGCTTCAAGAAAACTTAAAATGGGCAGAGTATTGCCATACCAACCAGCATTGAAATTCCTCCTACAGAGAAAACTGTCAATACTGGGGGAATGTTTTGATATGTGCTTATAAGGCAGAAGACAAGTCCTCCAATGGCTGAGATGTCAGCTGGCACCAGCTCTCTAAGGAGGGGAAGCTGCCAAGCGAAGAGAAAGTGAATCTCCTGGTGTGATGGCAGAGGAGGCAAAGGGAAAGAGCAGAGATGAATAGAGATGGCCAAAGGACAGGGAAGATCAAGCCACAAAATTGGAGGAAGGCTCAGGGCACAGCAAAACCCTCTCTACCCTTCACCACCACAATCTATAACTGCACAATTGCTCGTTCCCAGAACGCTCGGTGTGAATGAGGGCTGCTATGGATATAAAGAAGACGCTTGGTTTTAGGTTAGGGTTTTCATAGTGTAGGACAAAGGCATCGTGGGCATAAAAAGAACTCAAGAAAGACAGGAGTTAGAAGAGAGTTTGGGGCACCTGGGGTCACAAAATAAAGGGGTTCAATGAAATTTTTCCAAGATCTTCCAGGCAGGGAGGTTTCCAGCTGATATTTGCCTAATTTCTACAGTATCTTAGATGAATTTAATCTTCTTCCATTTATTTCATTTTCTTTACCTGAAAATAGTCCAACTCCATCTTTTTTGACTCAATAATAGGTCAGCAGTGTCCCTAGGACCGTGAAATTTAGGCATTTTCCTGACATTAAGAATAGTTAAATTAGGAGTGAGTGACATTGCCCTGGCATGTGTGTTCAGTGGTTTGAGCATTGGCCCACACACCCAGGGTCTCAGGTTCAATTTCTAGTCAAGGGCACGTACTTGGGTTGCCGGTTTGACATCCAGGCCTGGTCAGGGAGTGTGTTGGAGGCAACCAATTGAAATGTCTCTCTCACATTAATGTTTCTCTCCCTCTCTTTCCTACTCCTTCCCTCTCTTCCACTCTCTCTAAATATCAATGGAAAAAATGTCCTTGGGTGAGGATTACTAACCAAAAAAATAAAATAAAAAGAGTGACTAACATTTATTAAACTTCTCTTATTGAGTCAGTAAAATATGAGATGTACTTTTAATCAAGTTGATTTTAACATATCAAGGAACATAGGTTCTTTCTATGTAATAACAAAATAAAATTAAGTAAAGTCTATTAAAAAATAAGCAATTAAGTCAGGCTAGGTTTGTGTCACACATGTTAAACATTAGATTGACTCGTTTTCCCAGTAATTTTAACATTGTGTGATATTCAGGAACAATTTTGTTGATAATAACAAAAGTATTTATTATTTATTAAGCACAGAGTTACCGCATTCACCAGGCATTATACAGAATTACCTTATTTAATCCTACAACAACAATGTGGAAAATAATTAGCTAATCAAGCATTCCTCTTAAATATATGAGAAATTATGGCTCAGAGAAATAAATGATTTGACCAAAATCATACAACCAGTAAGCAGTTTTTCTATCTTTATAACCCCCAACATCTAGAATTGTCCATGGAACAAAGATTAAAAATAGTGCTCTGTTTACTTATAATAAAACCACACACACACACACACACACACACACACACACACACGGCTACAATTAGAACCCTTTAGCATTTAAATACCACTTCTCTCCTTCAAAACATTTTAATTCTTCTTACCTCTCTTCAATATGCATTTTATGCCCAGGTTACCAACTAAAGTATATTATATCGCTGAAGCCTTTCCTTTTTCTTATCTAAAGCTCCAGTAGGTTTGAACATTCTCAATGTGGCCTGGAAATTTCTCCAGAGGCAAATTTGTGGTATCTGGCTTTATTACATGGAAAGTTCCTCTCATGTGGGGTTTCTCAGGTATTTGTATTCCTTGATTTCTGCCCACTCTTTCTCTTCTACTTTAAATGTTCCCAACTGTGTCTAACTTCCAGTTTCATAACCACAGGAAAAACAACAACAACAAAAAACCCAGTTACTTAAGGCACCAAAATACAAATAACTGCCCAGAGCTCATAATAACAATTTGCCTTGTTGTTGCAGCAGACCTTAAAGATGAGGGGGGGTTGGGGAATGCAAAAATGAGGTGCGAGACTAGCAGTGCTAGCCCTGAAATGTTAATGTTTTGACATATTTCAGATTTTTTAATTCAAACTCATTAATTTTACAGTTGTAACTACACTTGTACACTTACCTGCAGTTTTCCTTTTTCCTCTCCAGAGGTAATAACTGTGCTTAGGTTGATGAATCCTCTTTCCACCCCTGTTTGAACCATTTGCTACACCTCTGTGAGGTATTGATTTGGATGTCTTTAGTGTTTACCATAACAGGAGGCAAAGTTGTATTACTTGCTTTTCCCCCAAAACTCAATATTGTTTTATCGATTTATCCACATGTACTCATGTGGCTATATTTCATTATTTTTTACCTACTATTGTAAATAGCTTTCCATCACATGAATAGACCTTACATTTTTAATCCATCTTCTGCTTACAGGCAATAAGGTTAACGTCAATATTTTGCTGTTATAAAGAAAGCTTCCGTGAACTTCCGTGGGCATATTCCCTTATACACTTGTGTTAGATTTCCTCTAGTTTGTAGAGCAGGATTTATCTAGAGATGGGTACTATGGGTTGTAGAATGTGTGTATGTATATTTAATTAAAATTTTTTTCCCGAGCTTTATTGAGATAAAATTGACATATAACATTGTGTAAGTGTCAGGTGGACAAGGTGTTGATTTGATAGACTTGTGTATTACGAAATGACCACCGTGTTGAAGGAGCTCATTGAGAGGACATAACTACTAATTGACTTGTGAGCCAGACCCAGGCAATCAAAGCCTCTTCACCCCTCTCCATCCTTGGAATGTACCTTCTGTCTACCGTTCCTGGAGCCATTTCAAGGACAGGACCTTGAGAGAGTAAGGTGTTGGTAAGAAAAGCTGGACAGTATATGTGACTGAACCCTTTTAAGGCCTATGTCTAAACTTTTAAGATTCTGGTGGGTAGATACAAAGATCTAGTCCTCTTGATGCTACCCAAGACAAACACCATAGGTAAGCTTTTTTGCTTATTAAACATGCCACCTACCTATGTAGAGTGCTCTGCCTTTTTCTTAGGTCGCTCCTTGCCCTGTGTGTCTGAGGGCCAGTTTCAGATTTCACCCCGGGGAAGCTCCCGAGGTTTCAAACCAACACATCCTCGTTTTAGCTAACATCTCCAACATGTCCCATAATTACCATTTCTCTTTTGTGGTGAGAGCACTTAAGATCTACTTTCTTCACAACTTTTGGATGAGTGAATAAAGAAGATGTGGTACACCTATACAACGGAATATTATCCACCCATGAGAAAGAAGGACCTCCTGCCGTTTGTGACAGCAGGGATGAAACTTGAGGGTGTTAGGCTCAGTGAAGGAAGTCAGACAAAGAAAGACAAATTCTGTATGATATCACTTACACGTGCATCTAACAAAGCTAGAAAACATAGAAACTAAAAGTGGAGTGGTAGGGATCTGATGCATAGCATGGTGATTATAGTTAACAATAACTATGTACTGAAATGGAAGTTGTTAAGTGAGTAGATTGCCCTCCATTCTTCTCCAGCCAGACTCCACTGTGTTGCCATGATACCCCGTGGACTTCTGGAAACCCTGATGCAACCAATAACAGAAGGTTCACCCGCTCTTTAGCTTTAAGTGGGAAGAGCTTGCCTTCTGGGCTGAGTGCTTCCAGACGTTCCTTGTTACCACGTGTCATATTAAATATTTACTCATTTATTGGATTTTGTCTCTTAGTACTCAGAAGCCTTTTCCTTATAGCTCACTGTCTGGTGTCCCATAGCACCTGAGGTTTCAAGCTGTCTACTTGGAACAAAATGCTGCCCTTGGGAGATTAAATTTTTTTTTTTTCATTTGCTTTATGTCTTTCAGGTGAATTATAACTTCAAATATCCAGAACACCATCCTATTCAATAATACACAGATAATTATCTTATTTGGCTTTCCCCGCCTCCTGTGTCCCCAAGCCATGCTACTGTAATCCAGGGAGAGGACACAGAGCGGAAGAACATGGGCAGCAGAGGGGATGCTTGATTGGGGTAATTAATGTTCCAATCACCCTGGGTTTCTGATGTGATTTTTCAACTGGAAGTGTAATTTGGAAAATATCTGACATGAGAGCACTTGACTTCTAAAATTACACCTAATGTAGACTAAATACCATCAGACATATTAGGTGGGGGATGTGACTTCCTAATGTAGGCATAGCCTTAGATAAACAAACTCATTGTGATACTTTTAGTACTGTATTCAACTCACTTTATACCAGTCCCATTATTTATTGAAACCCATCTGTGTACTTGACTCTGAACAGCCATAAATGAAAACCTAGGTCTTCCTCAGGGGTTCCCAAGCTAAATTCTGTTGGTTAATATCCTGGTATAATTGGAAAGTGCATGAATCTTCAGCTCAAAATAATTATCTGAAGTTTACATTAATCATGAAAATCTTGATTATCTTTTGTATTAGCTCTAAGCCAAAGTTAGAATTATTTGTTTCTTAAGTACCTCCTGTGGTTGATGGTAAAGCTCTTAGGTGTACTTCAGAATATTAATATATGGGTACTGTTGGTTTATCGATGAATGATTAAGTGAAAGTCACCTGCCTTTACAAAAGACAAACCCTATTAATGCTTATGCCTGTACTTTTAATATATGCAATAAACTGGGCCACCAGGGAAGTTTGGGTCAGTGTATCTCTACTATAAAGCAAAGCATTCCAAGTTCAAATTTGCTAACTTTGGCTCAGTGTCCCATCACCTGCAAGTCACAGCGCGGCGTTCTGGGACGTGGCTATGGAAGCGTGTGCTCCGGTTGACCAGAATGTTTGGCATCTCCTGGTAGCTTGTGTAGACCACCCTAGACCTGCTGAATCAGAATCTGTATATTTAACAAGACCCCTGGGTAATTCATATGCACTTTCAAATCTGAGAGACACTGTGTCCAGTCAGTCCTGGAGCTGTTACAGATGTGAGAGCATGGAGGTCTCTCACCCTCCCTGGTTAGAAAACAAGACTCAGCAGGCTTAGGAGGTTTACCCAGTAGGAAGTGGCATATGTGTAATCAGGGTAGGCCCTGTGTCCTGTGTTGCTGACGTCTGTTTTAGTTGTCTGCCCAGCAGGTCATTCTTCTCCCTCTGCAAGAGCCTGAGCATTGCCTCTTTGGGGAGGTCCCATCTGCACTGTCAGTCAAAGGAGACTTCCTCACCTCTCTCCACTCTACTCCACCCACAGGGGGTGTGACTTAAGATGGGTTAACTTTTGTCTGTTGAGCATGAAATCTTGAGCAGAGATACACAGGGATGCAAGGTACTTGGAGTCAAATCATCTCATAGCAGGAGATGAGCCAGTTCCACTGATAATAAAGTTGTTCAGCACTTCCTTCTGTCCCACTTCTTAGAAATAACCAATGTAAATTCTCTCTTTATAAAACAATATATTTCTTTCAGAAGTTTCAGGCATAAACCAGTGTATGTGTCTTTTTAAACTGTGTGAATCGGATCATCTCACAGACTCTATTTCTGTTTGTTCACATAGGGTAGGCTATAATTCTTCGTTGAGAGCTTTTACGGCCATTTGAGTTTAGCAATTCAGAATTTTTTGAATTTTAGAGTAGTGATACAGGGCATATAGCACATGTCACATAACACAGCGGTGGGGTCTGAGGCAGCAGTCCACAATGAAACACTTTATATTGTTTTTCACTGGAAGGTGTGAATATTCTACTCACACCAAGTAAGATCAATGAAGATTTTAACATATTTTCATGTTAGGACAGGTAGATATTTGCTGTCAAGTGTGTTTAGGACTGTTTGGCTTTTGCCACTAATTATCTTTCAAAAAGAAGCTTTTAGTTTCTAGAATGTTTTGGATTTTGGAATTGTGGTTAAGAAACTAGAGCATAGAATATATTTTGTAGATCTGATCTCAAATTCAGTACATTTACCTCAATCTTTTTCATATCTGAAGAAGAATTTCATTTTATGGATGCAAAATAATTTATTTAAGTAGACTCCTATTGATGGGTATTTCGGATTTCCAATTTCTGCTCCTCCATATAATGTTGCAGTGATCATCCATGTGTGTTTGTTTTAATGTAATCATACAAATAGGAAACAACAAATTTAAATGTATGAACTGAGCCAATTTGAGGGAAAATGCTCCTCATTTTCTAGCTGCGTCTGGTTTCTTCCATTATTGATAGGCATTTATACAGAAAATTCTAATCTAATGGTGGAAAATATCCTGGTTAAAATGGAAATAGCTCAGCCTTAGGAGCCAGTTCAGACCTCTCCATTTAACAACTCTCCCCTAGCAACTTCAGGATTTTTTGTGCACCAATTTCTCAGTCCATAAAAATAGAGAACTACAATACAGAATGACCCCAAAAGTGTATACACACTTTAACAGATGATTGCTCAATTTTGAAAATGAAATGTATTTAAATAAACACTGCCTTTATAATTATTCAAAGTGTGTGTATACATTTTTTTTTGGGATACCCTATATATGACTTTTATCAATATTGAGTTCCTATTATACAGGCACTGTTCTGAGTGCCTGAGAAACAGCAAAATCCAAAACAGATGATCCTGCTATGATAGAGCTTACATTTTAATGAGAAAGGCTAATAATAAACATGATAACAGAGTAAAATATTTAGATTGTTAGATAGTGATAAGTGATAGTGACAAAATAAATAAAGCAGGAAAATGTAATAGGACATTTCAGGAAGGAAGAGTGACATTTTAGACAGCATGGCGAGGGGAGGTATCTGCACTGAGCAGAAAGAAATAAGGGACTAGCCATGCAGATACTTGGGGCCGAGCAGTCAAGCCAGAGGAAGCAGCACATGCAGTGATACTAAGGTGGGATTATGCGTAGGATGTTGAGAAGTTTGAGAAGGCCAGTGTGCTTAAGGAGGGCTTACCAAGGGATGGAAGGCAAAGGAAATGAGCGAAGAGAGGTACCAGAAGGCCAGGTGGAAAGCTTTAACATTTTCTGTAAAGACTTTGGCTTTTGTTAAGTGCAACATGGTGGAGACCTTGCAGGATTGGGAACACAAGAGGATTTTGTCCTGGTTGGTACTTACTAAGGGCCTCTTTGTGTTAAGACCATACTGAGAGGGGACAGGGCAAAGGTGTGGAAGACTATAGGTAGGATGTTATTGGACTATTCTAAGCAAGAGATGATGGGGGTAACAGTTAGAGTGGTGGGACATGGCTGAATTCTGGATTGAAGGTAAATCTAACAAGGGTTATTGATGGATGTGATATGGGATATGAAGAATAACTTAATGATGACTCTGCAGTTTGTTGTCTGAGCAACTGAAAGAATGGAGTTGCCATCAGGTGAGATGGGGAGCAGACTGCTGGAAGAACAGGTGACAGGAAAATCAGGAGCTCTGGTTTGGATGAATTGAGTTTGAGATGTCTAATTAGACATAGACAGCTGGACAGAGATGAGTCTGGAGTTTAAAGGATGAGACCTGGGTTGAAGATATAAGTTTGGCAGTCATCAGTGCATAGATGGAAACCCCTGAGGCTGTGAGTGCAATGAAAAGTCTGAGAACTTAACGCAAAGGAATCCTGGCATTCAAATATTAGTGAAAGCAGCAAATGAGATTCAGAAGTAATAGACAGAGAGGAAGGAGAAAACGAAGGATAGGGTGGTCTCCTGGAAGCTAAGTGAAGACAATATTTCCAGGAGGAGAGTGATTGTGCTAAATGCTGTTGCCAGATCAAGTTAAGGTCATGGACCAATCTGTGCAGTTAATTAATTTATTTTTTTAGATTGGAGGATTAATGGCATGTTTACATGCTAACGGGAATATTTCAGTAGAGAGGAAAAGAATGGATGCTCCAGGAGAGAGGGGAGGATTGTTACTAAGACAATGAAAGGGGATCAGATCTCCTGCACAGATTGGTCCCTGACCTTATCCAAGCTTATCCATAGTAACAGGGGAGGTAATGCTAAATGGACGAGGTGGTGGGGACTTGGGGAAGTTCTGGATTTTTCCTTTGTTTTTATTATTTTTTGGTAGGAACATTTAAGTCTGTCCTCTTAACAAATTTTAATTATACAACACAGTGTTATCAACAGTAGTCACTATTTTTTAGACTCTCAGGCCTTATTCATCTTATAGCTGAATGTATGTACGCTTTTACTAACCTCTCTCTATTTCCTCCACCCTCTAGCTCCTGGTGACCACTATTATACTCTGTTTCTTTGAGTTTGACTTTTATTTTTATTTTTAGATTCCATATATAAGTGACACCCTGAAGTATTTGTCTTTGTCTGGCTTATTTCACTTAGCATCATGCCTTCAAGTTCCATTCATGTTGCTGCAAATAGCAGTATTTACTTCTATTCTTTAAAGAATGTTCCATTGTGTATACATATATATGAAGTGAACTCATTAGTAAGAGTAAAGTAGGACTCGGGTGGGAAGATGTGAGGTGGGAACTCCTGTTTATCATTATGGTCCCTGTGTGTTACTGCTTGAGAATTAAACTGTGTTTTCACGTTAATTTGATGAAACATAAATATTTTTATTTTTTAATTTTACTGTTTTAAATATATTTTTATTGATTTCAGAGAGGACAGGAGAGAGGGAGAGAGAGTTAGAAACATCAATGAAGAGAGAGAATCATGGATTGCCTGCCCCCTACATGCCCCCCTCTGGGGATCGAGCCCACAACCTGGGCATATGCTTTTGGCTGGAATTGAACCTAGGACCCTTCAATTTGCAGGCCGATGTTTTATCCACTGAGCCAAACCAGCTAGGGCCATAAATATATTTTTAAAAAGGAAGAGAGAAGAATGTCTGATTTACTTCTATGGGAGAATGTCTGAGGCAATCCTCAGCTGAATGGGGTGGGGGGGGGGAGGGCGGGCAGACAGAGAAACGACAGAGGAGCAGTAGGCTAGCTGTGCAGTCATGGTTCTAGAAGATGACAAACATCAGAACAAGCCATTGGGTTACAAAAAATTCTCTGAGGGCAACCACTCTTTAGCTTAACAAGTGTTTTAGATCTTGATTTAGCTGTCTTTCTTTGGATGAAAATTTGTTTGATCATGTCATACCATTTAGAAAAGTCAAGGCATGCAAATTCTATGCATTCTTATAAAGTTCAAAAACATTACCTTTTGTTGACAGGTAGTAATTTGTATGAGAAAGGCAAAGGAAAAATGGTTTCAAACAAATTGCTTAAATTCAGAAGTATGCTAATTAATAGGCTTTCTAATTGGTTTTCCTTTAAGTTTTGCCCAAAGTTTGATTAGTTATGATTGCTTTGTTATAAGACTCTGGAGGGCATCTGAAGACATTATCACTGACCTGGGGATGTAGGGCCTGGTTTTGGGGATTGATCTCACAAGATGGTAAAGCAGTACCATCTAATAGAAATGCATTGTGAACCACACATGAAACTTTATTTTCTAATAATCACATAAAAAGGATAAAAACAAATCAATTTGATTAACTTTAATAATGATAATTAATATCTATATAATTTTTAAAGCAAACAATGGTTAACTTTAATAATGATAATTAAACTGATATCTATATAACTTTTAAAACAAATAATATAAAATTACTAATGAGATGCTTTACACATTTTTTAATACTGTTTTTGAAATTGAGTGTGTTTTATACTAACAGCACAAGTTTCCAGTCAGATGATAATTTTTTAATGATTAAGGAGGAATATAGTTCTATCAAAACAATACATTTATATTTAATAGAAAAATACTTTATACTGCTTCAATTTTTTAAATTTAAATGTAAATGAATTAAAATTAAGTAACATAAAAATTCAGTTTCTTAGTAGTGCCCAGTAGCCACATGGGCCTAGTAATCAGACAGGACAGCTTTAGAAGGTGAGATTCATGAGACTTGAGACAAGATTTTAATCTTCTGAATGGAGCTTAACCTAAGAAGATTTTTATTATGAATAAAAATATTATGAATAAAGTCCCATTCTGTTACTGCTCAAATGTGGCTCAGAACTTTGCCTCTGGCCCCTCTCTGTTGCCAGTTCATCTGGTCCCACCCTCCCACTGCAACCGTCTCCACTCTCCCTGCTGCAGCCTTCTCACCTGTCCTACTCTGTATCCTGCTCTGGTGCAGATTGCCCTATAATTTGTTCCTTAGGCAATAATCCTTTCATCTCTCAGGACCATATATATATAATTGATTTCAGAGAGGAAGGGAGAAGGAGAGAGAGAGATAGAAATATCAATGATGACAGAGAATCATTGGTCTGCTGCCTCCTGAACCCCCATCTGGAAATCCAAGCCCACAACCCGGGCATGTGCCCTTGACTGGAATTGAACACTGGACCCTTCAGTCCATAGGCCGAGGACGCTCTATCCATTGAGCCAAACCAGTCAGGGCATCCCTCAGGATCTTAAATGAGCTTGACAAATGTTGCAGATTTAGAGATTAGCATACTAAAGACTGAGAACTACTACAGCTAAGAACCTGCTTTTACTTTGCTTAACCCAATGTTTTCCAAACATAGTTGACCACAAGTTAAGCATAATTCTGTCATTTTGACTGCGAAGACCTTTGAAGAATGACAGCCATGATTTTACTTCTGTCTCCTCAAGCACAAATTATTTTAATCCAGGCTAACGTGAAACAATACAAGGCAAGAATTTCTGGGAGAAGTAGTTTCTAGCCTGACCAGATTGACTTTAGAACAACCCAAAACAAGGTGCATCTCTAGGTGGTGATACCAAGGTAAATCAGGAGCTTTCCACTCAAAAGCAGCGCCTAGCAACAATACACAAGGTACAGATGTCACATCTCACTTTATGGGGAGCAATGCAGGCTATTGCATCAGGTTAATGGTTCTTTGAGTGTACCAACTTTGGTTTGTGTACTAGTTTTGACATTGAAACCCTGGCATTATTAGTGTTTTTTCCCCGCTGTAGTTTGCAGATTTCCTTTTACCTAAACAAAGGTTTTCCCTACACTTGAATGTAGGAATAACAGAAGTTCAACTAGGAAGGTAAAAGGTAATATCTTGGTATCTTGCTAAATAAGTTGTATCTTCCTCACACTCATTTATTCAAACTAGATTAATGACTAGAATTGAACCACAATTCTAGCTTTTATTAGCATTATTATTTTGGACACACCATTTAAACTCTCTGAGTCTTAGTTTCCTCATCTATAAAATAAAAACTCTTATTTTGTGGAGTTGTTCTAAACTTTAGGTATTAGAAGAAAAGCATCTTTGCTGCCAGGTTCACAGCACTTTGTGATGAAATTGAAGCCCTGATTGCACTGTAAAATTCTAGGGCCACATCCCTAGCTTGATAAGCCCTGAAACTTCTTTACTAAATTTAAGGAGGCTTCAAAGAGCTACAGCAAGAGGAAGCTGTCAATTATTAATTCCAGCAAATCTCTTGATTGTGCAAGCTTCTTCTTGTTGAATGTTCAGGGTTTGGAGTGGAATAACTGCTCTAGTGAAACAAATATAAGAGAAACTCAAAGCTCCATTTTGATATGAACACTTAAGACCTCATCTGAGTTAATAAACCAAAGTCTAAGAGTTAAATGCGGTGATCTGGGGTCTGAAGTCCTCTCATTGACAACTCTCAATCAAAATCACAGTATTTCTCCCACACTTAGCATGGGTTGAGCAAATTAGTCTCTGTGGACTTGATGTTAGTGCCCTGAACTCCTTACCAGGACTGGTTGAAGCCACTGTTTTCTGAACCTTTAATATAATTAGATACAAGATGCATACCACTGGGATCCTACATTAATTCTCTTGGAGCAGCATTCTGGAGCTGAATTCTCCCAGGGGGGAGAAAAGTCTTTGCAAATTAACAACATCTGGATCCTAAAAGTTCAGAAGGAAGCAGGCTCTGTAACGCTCTACGATACTTATGTGGAACTTTGAGCAAACAGACTCAGTGTCAGCCTGCGGGGAGCTGACCTCTGTCTTCAAAATCAAAGAGCCAGCACCACAAATCCAAATAAAAATAGAATTCTTAACTTAGCCCACAGTAACTCTGACTTTATTATTTGGGCATCATCTAACACCTGCAGGCAGTGGGCAATTTCTATAAAGGGTTGCTAGTAGAATGCCTTTTATTCATGCCTATTATTGCCTCTTGATCTCAGTGTTACTGACTTTTCAATTAACATTAACTTTTGTGATTCACAATCAATGATTCATTATTGCTATGAACTCAGTGCTTTCAAATGTTTATGTATTTTGTAACAATCCTGGGAAGTATTGGTCATAATTATTTTAATATCTAACATTATCTATCTAATGTATATATCTGTCTAGATATATACAGGGTATTCCAAAAAATGTATACACACTTAACAGCTGAGAGCTCAATTGATGTCTCTCTCTTTTCAGATTTAATCCTTTGGAATTAATAATTATTTAAAGTGTTATACATTTTTTAGGACACTATATCTATGAGGTAGTTCTTATTAATATCATCATCATTATTATTATCATCTTAGCTGGCAGGTGGTAGCACTTGGATTTAGACCCAGCCAATCTTGCTCTATAGCTCACAATCTAACCACTATACATACTGTGAGTTTTATGAAGTCTGGACTCAGGAAGTAAATGAATTGTTGAGGGATTCAGAGCTGTTAATGAGTGCAGTCACTATTCTAACTCAAGTTTTTGGATTCTAAGGTTTATATTCTTTCTAATTATCAGCAAATCATTTGATTTGTTGATTTTCATTTTCCATCTATAAAATGGGGGGAAATTATTTATTTCACAAAGGTATCCTGAGGATTAAATAAAATTAATTACATAAATGTTTAACTCACTCCCTGTCACATAATAAAAGCTCACTATTTATTGACTTATTAGCTAGTGGATTCGCAAGAAAAGCTTTTTATTCTTAATACTTGGTAAACCTAGATTTATTAAGAACATTTAACTCTAGAAAGTACGATGAATATAAAACAAAATTGGTGGTTTTACATAATTTCTGTTCCCTAAACCTTGACAACTGCATTTAGATTTGGTTGGCTTTAGACCTTGATAGTTGTGTCACACAAGTACTCCTTATCAAGGGCAAAAAAGTTATTGTGTAGGCCCTTAAAACCCTACCCAAATAAACCTCTTTTTAAAAATTTAGATATTTAGATTCTGTGTCTATATTCTGTTTTTAAACAGTAGTCTTCTATTTCCATATCAAAATGTTAAGGTAGTAGAAATTCTCTTTTCTCATTCTAAAACAAAGTCTGTTGACCTGATTTAATCTATTTCCCATTGTCTGATGATTCTTTTGTTGACAAAATCAATAGAAGTCATCGGGTTAAGTAGTAGGGCTCTTTTCTTCTTTTCTTTAAATAAAATTATTGTGTACTTGTCAGACTTTGAATATGTAATGGAACATGATATAAATGTGCCCTATATAATTGTACTATGGAAAGTAAAAGTTCTAGACAATAAAAGGTAGGAGCCAGGAATATTTTGAACTCAAAGTGGATAAGGGTATTTTTATAATGTAGGCAGTAGCTGAAAATGGATCAATAGAACAAAGATGTTAGTGGTTTACAGAGCATAGTATCCATTTCAATGTGTTTTGGGAAGTTATATGCAATATTTTTTGCACCCATAGGTCCATTCCTGCCCATATCCACTACCTAGCCCACCAGCTGTTACCTATGATGACATTAACCTCTTGAGCCTCACCATTTAGGCCAAATTCTGATCCCACAGAAACATATTAATTGATTACTTATTGCACATAAGATAAAATCAGATTTGGTTTGACATAAAGATATATCATTATTGTAAGCGTTATATAATACTAGAGGCCTAGTGCACAAAATTTGTGCATGGGGAGGGGGGTCCCCTCAGCCCAGCCTGCACCCTCTCCAATCTGAGACCCCTCAGGGGATGTCCGACTGCCGTTTTTGGACTGGTAGTTGGACATCCCTCACACAATCCAGGACCACTGGCTCCTAACTGCTCACCTGTGTGCCTGCCTTATCGATCCTAACTGCTATCTCTGCCAACCTGATCACCCCTAACTGCCTCTGCCTGCCAGCCTGGTCACCCCCAACCGCCCCCCCCCCCATGCCTCCCTGGTCAGGTTGCCCACAACTGCCACCCCTGCTGGCCTGGTAGCCCCTCATTGCCCCCTCTGTCAGCTTGGTCATCTCTAACTGCTTCTTGCCCTGCTAGCCTGGTTACCCCTCACTGCTGTCCCACCTGGTTGCCCCTCACAGCACCCCCTGCTGGCCTAGTCACCCCTCACTGTCTCCTGTGCTGGCCTGGTCGCTCCTCACTGCCCCCCCTGTCAGCCTGGTTGCCTCTAACTGCCCCCCCCCCCCACCAGCCTAGTTGCCCCCAAGTTCCCCCCTAGCGGTCTGGTCACCCCAAGTGCCCCCCTGCCAGCCTGGTCATCCATGCAGCTTGCTCGTCAGTCATTTGGTTGTCCCTCGCTAATTCCCCTGCTGGCCTGGTCACCCCACGCAGCCTGCTGTTCAGTTATTACTGTGAGGGCATCTTAACCAATTTGCATATTACCCTTTTATTAGTATAGATAATGTAAATTGATTCATTAATCCACTCATTCAGTATAAATTTATTGTCATCTTGCTGGCCCATTCCCTGTGCTAAACTTTAGGCATATATGGAGTCCCTGGTTCTTGTCCTCAAAGCAAAGTATTCACTTTTTAGAGAGGGAGACAGATAAGCAAAACGCCGTTCACAATAGGATGTGGTAAAGGTGTAATAGAAGTAAACGGAGGCTACTGTGGAAGTTCAGAGGGAAGGCACCTTCTTTTCCAACTTAACTCCCACTACTGCTTTACTCAAACTCTCTCTACTAGATTGATCTATTTGCAATTCTCCTAAATACTATGCACATTCTTACCTTTCTGACTTTAATGATATTGTGTTTTTCATGCTCTATGTCTTCATTTTCTGCTTGTCAACCAACATGGGTTGAAAGTGTACTGCATGCAGAACATATGTGCTATATATACACCACTGCTAAGTAAATGAGAGAAGTATAGCCTTACCCTCAACTTCTCCCTCTCCCTCTAAATCCCCCTTTCCTAATCATTCAGCCAAGGTGAGCTCCTTCTTCTTGAGATCCAGTAAACTTATTGTCTGTCACCCATCAGTACTTATGGGCAGTTTAAATAGTATTCACTAATTGGTTATGCATAGTAATAGAAAATGCAAATATCATGGGGCAACAAGAATTTTAGATTACTTAAAAACTGTTTTATTCCTTTTGTTGAATGATGGTTGGTAATACATGTGAGACTTGGTCTCATCTGTTAATTAGCAGAGTGAACTGAAAATTTAAGTTCTCTTCAAAGTCTGCTATTACATATATTTTTAATTTAAATTTTATATGGATTTAATAAACATAGATTTACATGTTATTTCCAATGTTTATGGGTATCTAGAGCGAGGGGAAGGAGGCCAAGGAAAGCATATGGATTTGGTGAAAATCCAAAATGTAGAGGAAAAAGAGGATGAAGAAGAGAAGGAAAAGCAGCAAGAGCTCCATCATGAAAAGGGTTGGAAATAATGGCAAAGATCTTGCTTTGAAGAGAATACGTATCCCATTTTCAAGGCTTCTTTCTTCCTATTCCTCATGTTAAATCTTGTTAAAAAGCTGTATTTCCCTGGCCAGATTGGATCAGTGTTTAGGGCATCAGCCTGTGGACTGAAGAGTCATGGATTTGATTCCCAGTCAAGGGCATGCCCCTTGGTTGCAGGTTCCCCAGCCCCAGATGGGGCACATGCAGCAGGCAATCAATCTATGTGTCTCTTTCACGTCGATGTTTCCCTCTCTCTCCCTCTCCTACTCCTCCCTCCATCCCACCCTCTTTAGAAATCAATGGAAAAAAATATCCTTTAGTGATAATTAAAAAAAAAAAGCTGTATTTGTAGGACCTTTTCATCTAGATGGCAGTGTAGGCAAACATGATACTCAGAACCTCTAACAACCACATGAAAACTACAAATAAATTACAGAATGAAGAAGCCACATCAAGACTTTTAGGAGGGGTGCAGACATGGATTGGGCTGGTACCATATCCATGAGTGGTGATATCACAGTTGCTGAGGTCTCTGTTGAGGATCCAGGGGTCCCAGCCCCACACCAGAACCCCCAGCCCAGGTTTCCAGTGTTAAGAAGAGAAGTCTCCATAGTTTTTGGCTGTAAAAAAAAAAAAAAAAAAAAAAAAAAAAAAATCAGAGATTGAGGCTAAGTAAGATAGAGGGCTGCTGGAGTCCCAGGCATTCCTCTTAAAGGGTCTGCATAGGGACTTACTTGAACTCACTCTAAGCTCCAGCACTGGGGCAGCAGCTCTAAAGACTCCTGGGTTACAAGGGGGAGGAATTGAATTGTTTGGCTTCAGGGTCAGGGCTGGAGGAACAGCTTTCTGCCAGACAGAAGTGTTACAAAAGCCACTATTCCTTTTCTGAGTGACAGGTCTAACATTTGGGTGTCATAACTGAGTCTCCATCTACCTAGCTATCACTTTTACCCTGCCCTGATGATTCCCTGAGACCCAAACCCACCCAACTTCAGGTCCACCTAAGCTATTTCCAACGGCTTTTCCATATAAATGCCTCTTGGCTCATGCTTTGGAGTTTCCTAAAATCTCTCAAACAAGCAGCATCTGGCTTCTGCGTACCCTATACCTCTTGCTAAGTGGCCCCAGGCATGGCACTAGCTGCTGCCAGCCTCAGTTCACAGCTTGTCCTCTCTTGGGTACCTCTAAGCCCAGCACAAGTAGAAGCCATCTGAAGATTGCTTTGTAGCTTATGCTGGGTGGCCCCAGACAGGGCACAGACAGTGGTTGACCTTGCAACTTTAGGGAGGCCCCAGAGCCAATGCACCCAGTGGACAGCTTCAGACCATGCCATGTTACAACCCAACTACCTCCATGAGCGCCACACTTAAGGAATATACTAAGTGGGCACCAGATCCCTACTGAAGCAAGTCGTGCTTCATGAGGTTGGCCCCTATATAGCTGATTCTCTAAGCTGCTCCTCAGCAAACTCATTAGTCAACAGAGCAAATATCAAGAGTACAACAATTGAAATTTCTTTTGAGAGCCAAAATTTTTAAACTTAAACTTATTCTAATACCATTTCTTCAAAATAGACTTGCCCAGGCTGTGATATTTTGTGGAAGAGCCACACTCAAGGGGCCAAAGAGCTGCATGTGGCTCATGAGCCGCAGTTTGCCGACCACGGCTCTAAGCCAATTGGTCTCAGAATAAAACCCTCCCAGTGATATGTCCAACAGCAATCAAGACTCAACTACAACAGGACAATACATATAGCCCACACAAGAAGTGCACTGGACCACCCAGTTTGGGTGTTTGAGTAGGATGTGCCACTGGGCCCTACAAGACACCTACTACACAAGGCCACTCTACCAAGCCTGGGTGACATAGCAGCTCTACCTAATACATAGAAACAAACACAGGAGGCTTTCAAAATGAGAAGACAAAGAAACATCTCCCATGTGAAACATGTCCAAAAAAAGAACTAAATGAAATGGAGGCAAGCAAACAATCAGATACAGAGTTCAAAACAATGGTTATAAGAATGCTCAAGGAAGTCAGTAAAAACTTCAACAGCATAAAAAAAGGACAAGGAAAACCATAATAAAGAACCAGTCAGAAACTATGGACACACTAATAAAATAAAGAATTTACAGGGAATCAACAGTAGAGTTGATAAAACAGAGAATCAAATCAGCAATTTGGAATAAAAAGAAGCAGCAAACACCCAATCAGAACAGCGAAAAGAAAAAAGAATCCAAAATAATGAGGTTAGGGTAAGGAGCCTCTGAGACAACTACAAGTTAACTAACATTCACATCATGGGAGGTACTGCAAGGAAAAGAAGAGATGCTCTTAAAGCTGATGCTTTAACCACCGATCCAATAAGAAATTAAAAACCTAGTGGAAAACTAATGACAGGAAACTTCCCTAATTTGGGTAAGGAAATAGACATACAAGTCCAGAAAATGCAGAGACTCCCAAGTAAGATGAATCAAAAGAAGCCCATACCAAGACACATCAAAATTAAATGCCAAAGGTTACAGACAGGAGAGAATCTTCAAAGCAGCAAGAGAAAAGCAAGTTAGTTACCTACAAGGAAGTTCCCATAAGACTACCAGCTGATTTCTCAACATAAACTTTGCAGGTCAGAGGGATTGGAAAGATATAATCAAAGTGATGAAACTCAAGGATATAATACAAGATTACTCTCTACCTAGAATGGCTATCATTTCATTTAGAATTGAAGGACAGATGAAGTTTCCCAGACAAGAAAAAGCTAAAGGAGTTTATCACCACCAAACCAGTATTATGAGAAATGTTAAAGGGTCTTCTTTAA
Source organism: Pipistrellus hanaki (assembly GCF_964339955.1). Classification (NCBI taxonomy): domain Eukaryota; kingdom Metazoa; phylum Chordata; class Mammalia; order Chiroptera; family Vespertilionidae; genus Pipistrellus; species Pipistrellus hanaki. The sequence goes on along the minus strand of NC_140505.1, from coordinate 135,238,116 downwards.
GAAGCAGAAAAAATCAAACATATTAGTAATAAAATGGCAATACATACATATCTATCAACAATTACTTTAAATATGAGTGAATTAAATGCTCCAATCAAAAGACATTTGGTAACTGAATGGATAACAAAACAAGACCCTTATATATGCTATCCATGAGAAACTCACTTCAGATCAAAAGACACACATAGGCTGAAAGTAAAGATGGAAAAAGATATTTTATGAAAATGGAAACAAAACAAAACCAAAGCTGGGGTATGAGTACTTACATTATACAAAAGAGACTATATTTTTATTTTAATATGCTTTCATTGATTTGAGAGAGGAAGGAAGAGGGAGAGAGAAATAGAAACATTGATTGGTTGTCTCCTGCACCCCCTCCCCTGGAAATCAAGTCTATAGCCTGGGGCATGTCACCTGACTGGGAATCAAACCCTGACCTTCTGGTTCATAGGTCGATTCACAACCATTGACAAAATAGACTTTAGAACAATGGCAATAACAAGAAACAAAGAAGGACCCAGAAACTGTGCTTCTGAGTATTGATTTGAGAAACCCAAAACACTAAATTGAAAAGACATATACAACCACATTTTTATTGCAGCATTATTTTCAATAGCCAAGATATGGAAGCAACCTAAGTATCCATCAATAGATGAATGGATAAAGAGTGGTGGATATATACAATGAAATATTACTTCACCATAAAAAAGAATGAAATCTTGCCACCTGCAACAACATGGATGGACCTAAGTAGTATTATGTTGGGTAAATAAGTCAAATAGAGAAAGACAAATGCCAGATGATTTTAATGTATAAAATCTAAAAACAAAACACAAAACAAAATAAACAGACTTATAGATACAGAGAGCAGGTATCAGATGGTAGAGAGATTGGGAGATGGGTAAAAAAGATGAAAGGATTTAGAAATACAAATTGATAGTTACAGAATAGTCATGGGGTTTTAAAGTACAACATGGGGATATAGTCAATAATGTTTTAATAATAACATATGGGGTTATACACTTGAAACTAACACTTGTAAATCAATAGTAATTTAAAATTATAAAAATAAATTTTTTTAAAGCTGTATTTGTAGTTAACCCTTTGTACAAAATGAATATATTGAAAGGAAATGTCTGGATTGTGGAGTGGGAATTGTATGACTTTGGTAACCTCCTAAATCACTCAATATATTTTTCATATGGTTGAGTAAAAGAAGTTTTTAAGAAGAGACCCATATCCTATCTTTATGAATACTATATTTCAATAAGATTCAGTTTGAAAACCTTCAAAACACATAATCTGTTCTCAGTACTCATATGTTTCTAATATTAAAATCAAAGGATCATGACAAACTCCATTTTTTCTTAGATATATTATTTTAGATTGGATCTACTGGGTAATTAATTTTATTTCAACTTTTATTTTATTGAGCACCAGCACCTACTATATGCTATACAAGGTATTTACATAACTGATCAATGAAATATAGTTTTTACTCTTGAGCTATTTACAATCATGGGGGATACCTATTATTAGTCATAAAAACAAGAATGTTATAATTTTGCATGACACATATCTACATTTATTTCAAATTTCTTCATGCTTTGTGTATTCATATATGCATATACCCTCAAGGACATATACTCATACATTCGTAATATTTTAGTGTACATCTGCATACACACATACATATATTAGCATGGAGAAAAATATTTATTTGTGTTTATTTACAAACACAGTTCTACATGCCACACAAAAAGAACATTTCATACTTATGAGAGATTATATCTCTGATGAAAGTTATAAATGATGTTATTCATGATTTTATATATTTTGAATTATGCCCTCTTTGCAAATCTGATGAAAGTTATGAAACCTCTCCTAAGAAAGTACCTAATGATGTGAAATTTTAGAGGTTTTTTTGTAACCTCAGACAGAGGCAAGGGCAGAGTGTCCTATAAAAATGTTTGAAATTGCAGGGTATTGTTTAGTTCCGTGGTCGGCAAACTGTGGCTTGTGAGCCACATGCAGCTCTTTGGCCCCTTGAGTGTGGCTCTTCCACAAAATACTGTGGTTTGGTGGCCTGGTGGCCTGGGCGAGTCTATTTTAAAGAAGTGGCATTAGAAGAAGTTTAAGTTTTAAAAATGTGGCTCTCAAAATAAATTTCAACTGTTGTACTGTTGATATTTGGCTCTGTTGACTAATGAGTTTGCCAACCACTGCTTTAGGACAACAGCTTCATGCCAGCTTTTAAAATAAAATGTCTGCAAGTCCCTATTAAAATACAAATGGAGCCGAAACCGGTTTGGCCCAGCGGTAGAGCGTTGGTCTGCAGACTGAAAGGTCCCAGGTTCGATTCCGGTCAAGGACATGTACATTGGTTGCAGGCACATTCCTGGTCGGGGGTGTGCAGGAGGCAGCTGATCGATGTTTCTCTCTCATCGACATTTCTAGCTCTCTATCTCTCTCCCTTCCTCTCTGTAAAAAATCAATAAAATATATTTTTTAAAAATAAATAAAATAAAATACAAATGGAACACCTGCAGAGTTTAAAGTGATTCCAAATGAATGTGCAAAGCCCAATGAATTAATCGTTCACTAGTATATTTAATATCATGTGATTTAGTACATGTAAATCTTATTTTTCTTGTAGCAAGTCAGGTGAACAGTCATTGGTACTCATATAGTTATTGTTGGAAAGATTTAGCTCTTTGGAGGGAGAGGTAACCTCACTTGATGGGAATTCGATAAGTTATTTATTGCTTGCTGTGTTGCCCAACCCTTTTCCATAAAATTTTCCTGTCTCAGATCTAAGCCCTGGAAATCAAGCTGTTAGTCTTCTGTTTTTGATAGCAGCAACCGCTTTTTTGAACTGCCATTTCAGTATCAGCAGCTTCTCTTATTCTCTGAAGTTATGCAAAGCATACCTGCCTTTTAACTTGCTTGATCCAAACCTCACTTGCCATTTTCTGCCCTTTGATCCCCCCCTGCATTGCTATTTATCAGTATCAAAAAGCTGTAGCCTAACATTGCTTTTGGCCCTGGGCCCATAAAATCAGGTCAGTCATGCCGTCTGGCATATTCTCTGTAACTGGACTGCTTGCAACACAAGAGTGTCACTACTATCTCTTTTACTTTCTGAGCCATGTAAGAGACTGAATATGAGCTTCATCTTTAAAATAATGCGTAACTTTCCCCCCTACTCATAGCACACAGCACCTTAGTCATGTATATGAGATTCTTTTCAAAATATCACTGTATACGTTTCCTTAACAATTATCCTGGTTTTAATTTTACATTATGTTTGTGTGATTATTTCATTAATGACTGTCTTCAGAAGCATCCTGTGTCAGGAAGCATGTCTAGATGGCTCTTCATATTTCTAGCACCTAGCACAGTCCTCTACTCTAGTAGGTGCTCAATAAATTCACTCAGCACAGAGTTAGTATAATTTTTGCATGACACATGTCTATATGTTAATATGTGCTGAGTGAATTTAGCCTTACCCGAATATTGTGGAAGTTTCTCCTCTGGAATTATCTTCAGAGCCTGTTTCCCAGAAACAAGAGAATGGCTTTCTTGATTTTCTTTGAAGAACATCAAAGCATCTTGGTCTGCCTGCTATTTTCCTCTCTCCCTCTCTCTGTTTTGCTCCACGTGGGTGTTCTCACTGGCCCCCTTTTCCTCCCTTTGCAGTACAATTGAAGCAACCACTAGCAGTTACCTGGCACAGCTGTACTGATACTGACCTGGATCCCAACGAGGGGGCTCTCAGGCAGGCTGCAGGTAAAATAAAGCCACTGGTAAAATATTCACTGTACTAACTAAATTCACTGGGTGCTGCCTGCCTGCTATCATGGCTGTAAAAGCCTTAAGTGGGTGCATTGTAAATATGCATTGCTGATGGTTTCAGACTCAAGTTTTTAAGTATGTTATAACAGATGGTTTAAAATGAGTTTATGGTGTTAATAGAAAGTATTTTTGGTGAGGAGGGGCTGAATTCACACAGGACTGTCATTGTCTTTTTAATAAATATATTTACATATGTCTCATATATAAAGGGTGTCCCCCAAAATTTATATGGTATACTTAATAGCTGATAACTCAATTGATGTTTCTTTCTTTTCAGATCTAACCCACTGGAATTAATAATTATTCAAAGTGTGTATACATTTTTTTGGGATACCCTGTATATACATGTTTTAGTATTTATTTTTTACACTTTGTTGATGTTTATTTTAGTAATTAAAAAAGATACATAACTATTTTTAAATGTCATAGGGACTTGAGGCCCTTAAGTCATTTAAAGGATTTGTCAATTAAAAAAGCTTTAATGGAATAATATAAAATTAGAAAAAAAATATAACAACATATACAATTAGTTAAAGTTACTGAGCTGTCACTATGTTGCTATTGCTATTTTACAATTTCAAACAATCTATACAAACATAGTGAGAGATTTCAAAATGTTAATAATCTCTCACAGCTTATTGTTCAACTGTAAAATTTATAGTTGAAAATAAGTGATGACAATTTGCTTGATATCTAGAAAGTTTGTCCTCCCATGATTACAGTCACCCTTTATTAAGCAGTACTTCAACGTATTTATTTAATGTGGTGTCTACAAAGACTTGGTCAAAGGAATGGCACAGAGGTTGGTCATGTAATCAGAGAAGAAATAGTGGTCTGGAATGAAGATAAGAATGATGATGACAATGATGGTGTTAGAGGTTGGATACCAGCTCTAATACTTGTGTGATCAGCTGTGTGACCTGGGCAGATCACCCAATCTCTCTGGGCTCATATTCTTCTCTCGGAGATCAAGATATTCTCTACTTGATTCAGTTGTGGTGCAATAATGTCTGTAAAAGTGCTTTGTGAGGTTTTTATTTCTTATATTCAGAATGCCTCTTCCACCTTAGAAGGCGTGTACCACCTGTATTTCCCTAGGTCCTTCACATGCATGTTTCCTTCCCCCTTTCCCCATTAACCTTCCCCTACTTGTCCATATCCTCTTTGAAGTTGTGTATTTATTTCAGCCTGAGGCATGCAATCATGTATTAATGTAATTTGTCCCCCATTTTCTTTCTAGTGGTCCTGCCACTAATTTGAAGCATCAAAAGCCAGGTAGGGAGATATGGTTTAAAAGTCATTGAGACACAGCTTAAAACAAGATAACCTACCTGGTTAATGGGAAAACAATCATGGCAACAGTCACTTCTTTTAAAAAAATTATTTTAATTGATTTCAGAGAGGAAGGGAAAGGGAGAGAGAGAGAGATAGAAACATCAATAATGAGAGTGAATCATTGATTGTCTCCTGCAGGCCCTCTACTGGGGATGGAGCCCACATCCCAAGCATGTACGCTGACTGGGAATAGTATTGTGACCTTCTGGTTCATTCGTCAATGCTCAACCTCTGAGCCACATTGACTGGTCAACAGTCACTTCTTTATGAGCTAAAAGTAATAGTGTTCTCCTTCAGTGAAAGCAATATGCAAATTCGGATCTTAAGAGTCATGAATATCTATAGGCTTTTCAATATTGACATTAGTTTCAGTATTCAGTAAATAATTCAACAGTCATAATAGTTCCAGGCAGGAGGATCAAATAGAGAAAACTGAGAGTTTTCTATGCCTTTTAGTATCCTATGTTCAGGTGTAATACTTAGAGACACAAATTCATGTTCAGTGTAGGAAGCTATTAGCATATCAAAACACACACACACACACACACACACACATGCACGTGCGCGCGCACACACACAGTAAATACGCGTGCGCTCATATTACTGAGTTTGGAAAACAAAGCCATGTGACCATGTGGAGATGACTTTGAGTGCTATAAGCATTGTCTAACTCTGGAACTGGTGATTTACTTGGTACTCAGATATATAGTATAAGTAAGAGTCCAAGTTAAAATGCAAATGAACATTTTAAAATAGCAAATACTAACTTTGATAACTTCATATATAGTTTTTTTTCATTGCCACAACTTAGTCATTAAGATTGCTCAGACTGTATCCCAAAATAACCTACTTCACATGCACTTCTTTTATTTAAAGAAGTCTATAAATTAAAGGCCTTTACTTTTTGAGCTTCTTCCTATACTTACTCCCATCCAAACACACAGAACCTGCATTTTTAGAATAGTCCATCACAAGTGAGACACATAATATTTAAGCTTTCTAACACAGTCACACACACACACACACACACACACACACACACACACACACAGAGAGAGAGAGAGAGAGAGAGAGAGAGAGAGAGAGAGAGAGGGAGAGAGAGATATTCTTTTGGAATTCTAAAATCCATCAAAACACCTAGAAGTAATATCCCGTTACATATTTCCAATTTAAAGGGAAAAAAGTTTATTCCTTTGTAAAGTGTGTGCGGCATAAAATGGCTCACTAGTTTTGCTGTTTTGTTTCTATTACTAGATGACAGTGAGTCCACACGTACTGTTTCTCTGCAGTTCTTCACCAGACTTAGAGGCTGAAATGAACTGGGGCCCCAGAGCACCCAGATACCTCTTGTGACTTGTCCCGTGGTTTGTGAGTTCCCTTTAATAGATTGCCTTCCTCTTTTTAGTAGATATTCAGAAATGTTCACTTAGTAAAAATGACAATCCTTGTGGAAATAAGTATACTTCAGATCAAGTTCCAGGCTAAAGGGTAAAGGAACACTCTCTGGCCAGGAGAATGAGTTAAGAGAAAATAGTTGTGTTAGTGAATTAAAGGAATGGTCAAAACATTCTCTCAAATGATATTGGGAAGTGAGTCAAATTTCAAAAGGATTGGTGTAATTCTACTATGTGGTGGGAGCTATAGTCAGCGGGTTGATGGCTGAGCCCATCCGAGTTGCTAGACAAGCATCTATTGGATTTAAAAACAAAACAAACAAACAAACAAAACTATTCTGGGTTACTGTTACAATGAATAAGAAGAAACATTAATGTGAAGTCTTTTCAAGAAACTCTTCAGAATCAGAGAGAAGGAGGAGGAGGAAAAAGAGGAGAAGGAGGAGGAGAAAGATGAGAGGAGAGAATGAACCAATGAAGGAGTCATAAATGCCCCATGGATCAAAATGTAAAGGATGGAGTAAAAGCAGTTGCTCCCTAAAATGATACAATCATTGAGCTTCTATAATTTTCTCTTTGTTGGTTAGTGGCTGCCCAATTAAGACACATTCCTATTATTGCCAGTGTTCTATTGTTCCAGGTCTAGGTATCTAGTCTGACTGTTCATGCTCTCTGATTCTCACCTTCTATTTTCTTTTGCTTGTGACAATGGACATGAGGTGAAAATCAGTACATTTTTTTTCCTTATTAGCAACTAGAGGCCTGGTGCATGAAATTTGTGCGGGGGTGGGGGGGTGTCCCTCAGCCCAGCCTGCACCCTTTCCAATCTGGGACTCCTCAAGAGATGTCCAACTGCCTGGGCCTAAATGGGCAGTTGGACATCCCTCTCACAATCTAGTACTGCTGGCTCCCAACTGCTTGCCTGCCTGCCTGCCTGATTGTCCCTAACCACTTCTACCTGCCAGCCTGATCACCCCTTAACCATGCCCCTGCCAGACTGATCAACACCTAACTGCTCCTCTGCTGGCCCTATTGCCCCTAACTGCCCTCCCCTGACAGCCTGATTGCCCTAACTGCCCTCCTCTGCTGGCCTGGTCACCCCTAACTGCCTTCCCCTGCAGGCCTGATCCCCTCTTCCCCAATTGCCCTCCCCTGCAGGTCTGGTCACCTGCAACTGTCCTCCCCTGCTGACCCAGTCACCTCTAACTGCCTTCCCCTGCAGGCCTTGTCCCTCCCAAATGCCTTCCCCTGCAGGCCTGGTCATCCCAACTGCCCTCCCCCGCAGGCCTGATCACCCCCAACTGCCCTCCCTTGCAGGCTAGGTCCCTCCCAATTGCCCTCCCCTGCTGGCCTGATCATCCCCAACTGCCCTCCCTTGCTGGCCATCTTGTCCACATGGGGACAGCCATCTTTGACCATCTTGTGTGTTGGAGTGATGGTCAATTTGCAGATTACCTCTTTATTATATAGGATGCCTGAAAATATTTAAAGGGCAGGAGGTGAAAACTGACAACTAAAATAAGGGTTTTTTTCAAGTGTATCTGATATTAATTGCCAGTATATCACTCAATTACCATGGATAATTACAAACTAGTGGATCATTATCTATAATAATAAAAGCATAATATGCTAATTAGACTGGACAGCTGAATGATCTTCTGGACATTTTTCCGGATGACCTTCCAGATAAAGCTGGGGCTGCGAGGGCCAAGGCAAACCACTGAAGCTTTGGGTGGTTTTGCATTTCAAACATCAGGTTTCAGCTCCTACTGATGCCATTGTAATAGACCCAGTTATTAATACCTGGAAATGAGTAAAGGGAAGGCCAAGTGTTATAGGCATGTCATTTGTGCAGCTTTGCCAGGCTGCAGCCATTGTTCTGTCCCCACAGGTTGCTGGGGGAAGGGACTGGACAATAGATGTGTGTTCAGTAAGGAATGGGTGACATAGAAAAGGTACTTGCCTATCGATCACACATAGGAACAGGTCATTGGCCAGAGTAGGCGTGGCCACTGCAAGCACAGGGTGGTTTCAGATATTTAAACTCCTAAACAAAGGCGCTCCTTCTCTCTTGTGTGCCAGGCTCCTGGCTCTCTTGTTGCAGGGATGTGCTCCCTGCATTCGCCCACATGGCTCATCGCCATATAGCCCCCATACAATGGATTGATGGATTGGAACTAAACTGATGCTGTGCTGGACCCAACTCCACCATGGAATGGAAACTTTGAACACTGGCTTTGCTTTTAGCTCTGCTGAATCCCCAGCTGCACATCTTCCAGGGTTGGTCTGAGGGAAATGGGACCCAAGGATGTAATTCCATGCAAATAAAAATCACTCATCCTCCCATGGGAGTCTTAGAAAATTCTTTTTCTCAAGATATAGCAGAAATTTGACCCCCCAGCACTCATTGGGGAAAGAGATACTTTACTTCTGCCAGTGGACACCCCACTTCTACTAATAACGCTACCTTTTAAAAAATATGACCCAGTACAGCACAAAGTATAGTTTTATAGCATATCAGGATATCACACCAGAACTCTTGTTTTACATGGACAGGCTCTGATGCTGCAACATTGGTTTATGCTTTATAGGTGAGGTGTAAACACCAGGAACAGATGGTCCCTTAACAAACAACACTCCTGTTTTTATTCCATCTGTATTAAAAAAAAATCTGTCTTAAGAGCAAAAGCAAATAAAAAAAATTAAAAAAATATACACAAGGCAAATATTTATTCCTTCCCCATGGTGACTGTAAATATACTAATCAACATTTTAAATATTGAAGATTCTGGGCAAATAATAACATACTAATATTACCAGCTAAATGTTTGGTCTTAATTCCCAGTGTAAGTAAAATTATCTAATTAGAGATGACAAATTGTGGAAGATAAATTGTGGAAGAAGAAAGCAATAAAACAGTGCATAGATGATGAAAAATCATTTTTCTCATACTAGATGTCCAATATAGTTTATTGAAATTCCTTATTACACAATCAACATAATTTATTTTTAACATTTTTTTTTCATTTTTGATTAACGTATTACATATGTGTCCCTATTACCCCTTTTGTTACCCCATTCCCCCACTCACGCCCTCACCCCCTTGGTGTTTGTGTCCATTGGTTAGGCTTATATACATATATGCAAGTCCTTTGGTTGATCTCTCCCCCTCACCCCTACCCTTTCCTCTGAGGTTTGACAGTCTGATTAATGTTTCTGTCTCTGGATCTGTTTTTGTTCATCAGTTTATGTTGTTCATTATATTCCATAGATGAGTGAGATCATGTGATATTTATTTTTCTCTGACTGGCTTATTTCGCTTAGCATAATGCTCTCCAGTTCCATCCATGCTGTTGCAAATAGTAAGAGTTCCTTCTTTTTTATCGCAGTATAGTATTCCATTGTGTAGATGTACCAGTTTTCTAATCCACTTATCTGCTGATGGGCACTTAGTTTTCAACTCTTAGCTATGGTAAATTGTGCTGCTATGAATATAGGGGTGCATATATCCTTTCTGATTGGTGTTTCTAATTTCTTGGGATATATTCCTAGAAGTGAAATCACTGGGTCAAATGGGAGCTCCATTTTTAGTTTTTTGAGGTAACTCCATATTGTTCTCCATAGTGGCTGCACCAGTCTGCATTTCCGCCAGCAGTGCATGAGGGTTCCTTTTTCTCCGCAACCTCCCCAGCACTTGTCATTTGTTGACTTGTTGATGATAGCCATTCTGACAGGTGTGAAATGGTACCGCATTGGCATTTCAAACATCAGTTCTTACATTTAGGATATTTTTATGGCTCAAATGAAAATGTATAAATATATCCATAAATATACAACATTCTGTTTTGTTGCTTATTTTGCCTAAATGCTGCCTTTTTCTAGCAGCATATTTTAAGTCAATGATTTTATGGGGGAAAATACAGAGAAAATGTTACAGCATTTACATTTTGTAAAAAAACAAAACCAGAAAATAATTTTGTATTCAATAGTTGGCCTTATTTACTTGTTTTTAATCCTCATCTGAGGATTTTTAGAGAGTAGAAGGGAAGGAGGGAGGGGGAGAGACAGGGAGAGAGAGGAAAAAAGACAGAGAAACATTGATGTTAGAGAGAAACATGGATTGGTTACTTCTTATATGCTCCAGGGACCAAACCTGCAACTCAGGTACCTGCTCTTGAGCAAGAATCGCACCTGTGACCCTTGGGTGCACGGGCTGATGCTCTAACCACTGAGAACACTATTTATCAACTTTAAAAAATAATGCTGAGAAATTGGCGATTGGTATATATTTTCACAAACAAATATCTAAAGAGGTTTTCAATTCAAACCCTAGAAAAAGGCGGCTGGTCTGAGTGCAGTGGTATCTACAAACCCTAGAAAAAGGCACAAATCAATTTAACTTACTTATATTGAAAAATGAACATATATGTTAAATCTTCTGGATAGACTAGGGAAGGCAGATGCAGATTACAGACAGGTACAGAAAATCAAGAGTGACCTTGGGGTTTGGTGAATGGGGGAAGGTAAACTATTTAGGTGCCATGATCAAAACCAGAAAACCATTAGCATTATTTAGGAGAGCAGTGGATTGTCAAGATTGACTGCAGCATAGGGACTGTAAGGAAGTGTGCACATGGCAATTAGATGGGGCAATATTTTAGTTGGTTTGAATGCCAGAGCAAGAAATTAATTTTGCAAGGATTTTGTACAGTTGAAAATTTTTAACAGAGGAATGATCTTTTTATATTAAAGAAGGTTTCTTTTTTATATTAGAACTAGAGGCCCGATGCACGAAGATTTGTGCAAGAATAGGCCTTCCTTCCGCTGGCTGCTGGCACTGCCTTTGCTTCCACCCGGAGCCGCCTTCCGCCTGTTGCCTTATTGTGTCAATTTGCATATTTCCTCTTTATTGGCTGTGGGCACCGCCATCTTTGTCATGGAGTTCTAGTCAATTTGCATATTCCATCTTTATTAGATAGAATACACATTCTGGCTTAGATTTTCTCTAAGCATTTCATAATATAAGCTTTTGAAGTAGTCAAGCCCACAAGTGTCTTGGAGAATATGAAAATGAAAATAATAATAATAATGGCCACTTTCTATTTTTAGAATTACTATGTGGAAGGCACTGTTCTTGGTGGTTTACATATAGCCATTACATGAATCCTATGATATAGGTATTGTGGTCTTCAATTTGTGATATAGGTATTGCTTTCCTTTAGAGCAGTGTTTCCCAAACTTCTCTCATGATGAGAATCACCTGGTGGAGTTGTTAAAACACAGATTCCTGAATCCCAACTAAGAAGTGCTAAACTAGAATTTTTGAAAACATATAGGTAAAATTGCATACCTAACTTAGTGCTCTGTATATAACATCTGTCTTAGAGCACTAGTTAAGTATACAATTTTACCTATATGTTCTCAAAAATTCTTGCTTTAGAGAAAGGTTTCGGTAATGTTTAATAGCTTGCCTGTTAAACACAGAGAAGCCAGTATGAAAATCTAGCTGGCCCTGCCCGAAAGTCCAGAACAGTACATCTTTTGCCCTTGAAAAGTTTATACTCTTTTTGGGGAGATATGAAATGTTAATAACTCCCATACTTACTGGTTTGTTATTGTTGTTATTGTTGTTGTTGTTGTTGTTGTTGTGTGTGTGTGTGTGTGTGTGTGTGTGTGGTTAATTTGTAGGTAACTTATGGTAGGTACTACCTCTGTCTCTACTGCATCAACACTGTAATTACCTGAGACCCTTATGCTTGTATTTTGGCCTTAAATTCTAGTTTAATACTACAGCTTCTTTATGGACTGGAATTACACCTTAAATATTAGACTACGTGGCTAGGGCCTTCATATCTTGTCCAGGCTTGTCAGATTTCTCTTGCTCCCTGTCAAGTCTGTGTTTCTGATTCCAGAGAACCACAGTGCCCAGCCCAGGCCACTTCACAGCCCCAGGGAGCATCATTTTCACTGTGGTCCATGCAGTTGACACCAAGTTGTGCAGTCGGTTGGCCACACCTCAGGTCTCTGTTGCACTGAGATTGGATCTCCACAGACATTGAAGCCAGAATCCACAATCCAAGTTTCCTATGATCCTTTGAGTTTTATACTTTAGACTGTTGACTTCACATTTGAACCTCTGTTTTCCCCTTCTTGCAGGTCATCACTACATGCTTGAACCACTAAGAGTCTAATATGCCTTCCACTTGAACTTAGTATAATGAATAAGAAAATGCTTTAGAAACCTGAGTAGGTTGTTCAAAGGAAATGACAGAAACATAGGGAAGTAATCAGAAATCAGTTGAAAAAGATGCATTCATGTATTCATTTACTCATTCATTAAATAGTTACTGAGCACCTAGATGGGCAACACTGACCCAGCATCATGGGTGTGTGACCTGTCCTGTCATAGAGGCTCCCATGCTCAAAAGAGCCTGTACTTGGTTTAATGCATGGCTTTTGTCATCTTGAAGTTGTTAATAATATTGATATTATGGTTGAATATTTGTTTTGTAAGTGAAGTCCAATGGGACAATGGAGCATGCAAATGAACAGAGGAGAAACGCACAACATGTGTGTCTACCTCAATCCATTCTGCCACATTCCCATAAAGCGTACGTGATGCCCATGAGTACAGAATCCCAATGGACCCATATTGAGTGGGAGTTCAGTAAGATTCAAAGCAAACACCAAGTAAGCATGTCACATCTAGGATAAAGGGGTACCGACAGCTCCAAGAAGCAACACATTCAAACCAGAACTTTTATCACATAGAAAGAAGGCATTAGTATTCTAGAAATAACAGACAATCCAGGACTGTGATTATCATATTCTTTTTTAGTTTTGTCTCACTGAAAATGATGATATGCTATAGAAAGGGGAAAATAGTTCCTTTTGCTTTCAGCCATTCTATACTCAGTAAGCTGAGAATAGTTGATGTTAGTAGGATGTGCATATATAAAGAAGTGAATTAAAAGGGCTGAGTTGTGCGCAGCATTTCTGCTATTCCAGAAAGCATTTTGAGCTATGAAATACAAATTTTAATTTTGGGGATTCCACATATGCATTAAATGACATATTTTCATTTATTTATTTTATTATTTTTAAAATTTATCTTTATTGTTGAAAGTATTACAGTTGTTTCCTTTTACTCTCCCCCCCACCCCCTTGACTCCCTCCACACTATTTCAGGTCCCCTCCCCAGCCTTCCCAGCACTATTGTTTGTCCATAGGCATACATACAAATAAGTTCATTGGTTAATCTCTTTTTTAAAAAATTATATTTTATTGATTTTTTTTTACAGGGAAGAAGGAGAGGGACAGAGAGTTAGAAACATCGATGACAGAGAAACATCTATCAGCTGCCTCCTGCACACCTTTTACTGGGGATGTCCCACAACGAAGATACATGCCCTTGACCGGAATCGATCCTGGGACCCTTCAGTCCACAGGCCAACACTCTATCCTCTGAGCCAAGCCAGTTAGGGCTGGTTAATCTCTTTCCACCCTCCCCCATCCCCCCACTCCTGCCCTCTGAAGTACATCAGTCTGCTGTATCTGGATCTTAGCTGGCAACACAATATAAAGATGAATGGTAAAAATTCATCCTAATAAATTCCAATTTGAGTTTTCCTTAGAACAACCATAAGTAGCAAATAAAAACACCATGGCAAGCTGAGAGAGAGGGAATGGGGACAGAAAACACTCTATATTTTAATAGTTTTAATAGTGCTTCTTTCCTGCATTTTTTTTAATTTTTATTTTTTTAATAATAAATCTTTATTATTCAGTTTATTACAGGTGTTTCTCTTTCCCCCTTCTTCCCCCATAGCTCCCCTCCACATGATTCCCAACTCCACCCCATGCCCTTACCCCCGCCCCTGTCTTCATCATAGGTGTAAGATTTTTGTCCAGTCTCTTCCCTCACCCCTCAGACTCCCTTCCCTCTGAGAATTGTTAGTCTAATCCCTTTATATGTTCCTGATTCTATTATGTTTACCAGTCCATTTTGTTCTTCAGATTTTTTATTCACTTGATTTTTAGATTCACCTGTTGATAGGTATGTATTTTATGTCTTTTTGTTGTTCATAATTTTTACCTTTACTTTTCTTCTTCTTCTTCTTCCTCTCCTGAAAGAATACCCTTCAGTATTTCATGTAATCCTGGTTTGGTGTTGATGAACTCCTTTAACTTTTTCTTGTCTGTGAAGCTCTTTATCTGACCTTCAATTCTGAATGATAGCTTTGCTTGGTAGAGTAATCTTGATTGTAAGTTCTTGTTGTTCATCATCTTGAATATTTCTTGCTACTCCCTTCTGGCCTGCATAGTTTCTGTTGAGAAATCAGCTGATAGTCATATAGGTAGACCCTTGTAGGTAACTAGCTGTTTTTCTCTTGCTGCTTGTAAGATTCTCTCTTTGTCTTTTGCCCTTGGCATTTTAATTATAATGTTTCTTGATGTGTTCCTCCTTGGATTCTTCTTTTTTGGGGTTCTGTATGCTTCCTGAACTTGTAAGTCTATTTCTTTTACTATAGATAGGGAAAGTTTTCTGTCATTACGTATTTCTTCCATTAAGCCTTCAATATCCTGCTTACTCTCCTCTGGCACCCCAAAAATCTGGATGTTGGTATGCTTTATTATGCAGTCCCAGAGGCTCCTTACACTATCCTCACACTTTTGGGTTCTTCTTTCTTTCTGCTTCTCTGGTTGGGTGATTTTTTCTTCCTTATATTCCAGATCTTTGGTTTGATTCTTGGGGTACTTTGATCTATAGTTGAGTTTCTGTATATTCTTTATTTCAGAGATTGTATGCTTAATTTCTGACTGGTCCTTTTCCATTTTTTTGGTATTCTCTTTAAGGTCTTTGAAGGTCTCATCAAGTTTCTCAAAGGTTTTTAGAAGATTCTTAAGTAATCTTATAAATGAGATTCTGAACTCTGTGTTGTCCAGTAGTTTACTTTCCTCCATCTCTCCTGTTCATGACATGTTTCTGTGTCTCCTCCCTGTGTTGATTGAGTGGCTTTGTGTGGTAGGTGACCTATCAGCTTCCCCAATCACCTGGGGTGGTTGCTTTTGATATATCCCTTTGTGGGCTGAGTGCAAAGTCTTGGTATAATTAAGCCTTGTTTAATGTTGGTACTCTGGGAGGAATTGATCTCCAGGCCAATTGTCTGTGAGGACCCGCTCTGTCTATAAAGGAAGAACTGCTGCGCTGGAGACATGGTTTGTTTCAGTGGGGCTTTGGTGCTCACTGAGTCCGTCTCCCGAATGTGTCACTTATGGGTGTGAGTGGTTGAAATTGACCACTAGGAACACTGGCTTCTGGATCTCCAATGGGATTCAGTTCAGGAGCTACAGCGAGAATACAGTTTTCTCCTGTTTGCTTGGGTCTTGGCGTTTTTTTGTTGTTGCTGTTGATTTTTTTTTTTTTTTTTTCCTGGAGCTGCGGTTTATATTGGTTAAGCTGCCTCAATACAGGCCATTCATATGTAAAAGCAGCTGTGTGGTGCCTGGGCAGGTCTGTAGAATGTGTGGGCAGGGCCTCAGGACAGGGGCTCAGGGCAGGGCCTTAGGGTGGGGCAGTATCTCAGGACTCACTAGGTTGGGGAGTGGCTAACAGCAATGGCTGCCCCAGCCATGCATTTCCAAGTCCCCGCTTCCCTGTGATCCAGCACAGTATGCAGTAAACAATGTTTGCTGTGCACACCTCTGCAAGAGTCGCCCTCACTTCCGCCCCGATGGCCCAGCTTCTCCCAGTAGGCGTCTGGGTCCCCCACGTGACCCCAGAAACTGGATTTCAAAGTGATGGGGAGCTGTTTCCTTTCGGGTTGAAAAGAAAAGCTGTGCTGTGCCCTGTGCCCAGTTGCCCGCCACCAGCCCGATTCGCCACCAGCCCGATTGGCGTGCCTCCATACCTGGGCTCCTCAGCTTTTCAGTGCTTGTGCTCCCCTCTCTTTCAGCCGGCCTTCCCGTGGTTTTGGATGATAGATGTCCTTTGTATTAGTTTTAATTTTTTTATATTGTTGTGCTAGCAGCAGACCAGCTGTTCACCTACGTCACCATCTTGGATCTCTTCTGTCCTGCATTTTAAACAAGGAACCCTGCTTGCCATTTTGCATGGGCCTCACAGATTATGTAGCTGGGCTTGGGGCCAGGCATTGCGCTAGGAAACAGGAATCTAAGGATGGGCAAGTAAGACACACTCTGCCCTCATGAAGTTTACATTTCAGAGTGGTAATTACATAATGGCAATTGTTATACAAGTACAAAGCACAGGTATAGAGTGTTATGAGGACATAAATGGAAGAGCCTGCTGTGCTGCACATTGTTAATTGCCTACTCAACAGCCCTTCTCCTTTGCTAACAAAATTTGCCTGCTTTAGAGACTGAATCTGCCAGAACCCCCACTTCCCTAGCATATAGAGTATGCGCAAGTGATTAAATCCTGTCCAGTGCTATCAGAGTGGAAGTCTGTGGGGACAGAGGCACTTTTGGGAAAGATTTCTTCCCTGATAAAGAAAGATTTCTTCCCTGATAAAGATTTCATAAGGAGAAAACCATTTACTTCTGAAATATAGTGGCAACCATACTTTGGTAAAAACTGCTGTTTGAATTTTAACCCTGCTAAGTCAGGCTCCTGCCTGATTAAACACGAAATACTTACCCCAGCTTTCAGGTGGAGACCTGGAGGCTAAGGCAATTTTCCCTTGCCTGGGACCAGGACCACAGGAGATTGATTCCCACTGACTCAGTAGCTTCAGGGATAGAAACTGTAGATAACCTTTAGAGTCTAACCGCTGAGCTCTGCTTTTGTATTATCGGCTATCGCAAGATAGGGCCACATTCCAATGTCCAGCAGGATGTGACTGGGAACTAACCCTGCGGGGCTGTCCCCAGTCTTTAGAATTTAGTCTTTAGGATTTAGAATTTAGAACAAAGGAAAATTCCTGTTGTTTGAACCTTTAAAAGGGATTGCCTACCCCTGAAACGGTGCAGTCATTTGGAGTCCACCTGCGTGTGGTGCTCTTGCAGCTGTCCTGGCCAGTTTTTATTTCAATAAATCCTTGCCTGCTTTTTTTAAATTAATCATCAGCCTCCGGTGGTCTTATTTTGAACCCAGGTTTCGACCCCACAACACTTCTTTAGATATTGTGTGAGAACATGATGCTTGGAGCTGTAGTAGTCATCTTGTGACCATGGGGGAAAAGTCAAGAAAATGGCAGAAAGCTCACCCCTGGCTCTAGCATAACTTTGAACCCCTGAGTCCATCCAGAACTACATGCCTATAAAATTATTGTTAGGTGAGAAAATAAATTTTCATTGTTAAAGATACCTTTAGTGAAGTATTCTGTTGCATGCAGCCAAGACTCCCTAAATGACACATGATCCCATCTGGGTGATTAGGGAGGTTTCTCCTCAGAAGGTGACATTTCATTTACACAAAAAGGATGATCAGAAATGAAGTTTTCATCAATTTGAGAAGATAGAGTTCCAGGCAGACAGAATAAGCATAATGCGAGGCCTTATGTTAGGAAGGCTCTGAGCATGTTTGAGAAGCAAAGATCCTGCAGTGTCTGTGCTAAAGACCAGGGTAGGTGTTCAGCATCCTGGACACCAGTCCGGGATCCTCCAGCAGACAGGTGGCTGCACCCTTTCCTTCTAGAGGATGGGGCTGAGTTTGTTGCCGCTGCTCTCTCTACTGTCTGGGAATTCGCAGGCTTTACTCAGTCTGTTAGCTTTCCTACAGCTAGCTGGTAGCAAAATTTTCTTTTCATTAATGGTCCGACTTGTAGGAAGTGGATGCCTTGTCTGCATGTAGCGACTGTGAGTAGTGACACAGAGGTTACCAGAATTTTTCGCAAACATTAAATCCTTTGGCACATCACCCTTCTCATCCTGATAAATAAGCAAGACAATGCGGAGGCAACAGAGAGCTAAGAGTACAATCTGTGGAGGCGTGCATCAGCAGATACACTTAAAAATACTTTTATGAAACACTCCAACGAGTCCCCGAATCATAAAAATAATGAGAAGAGCCAAATCATCAGGAGTGTTTGTATAATTGCAGTTTAATGGTTAGAATTCAATCAGCCTCCGTGTCTAAGGTGTGGCCTGAGTGCCTGATGATTCCTAGAATAATGATGCCTAACAGAATAAACTGTCAGAGCCATTATCATCATTGAGTTTACCAACATAGCCCATAGTTCATTGTCAGGAGGCAGAGAGAGCTGTGTGTTACACAACAGACACTTAACCTCAAAGGCCCATTTAAATTGCAGTTATGTAACAGTAGTGACTTTCTGTAATTTGTGGGAGGGAGGAGATGAAACCTGCACCCAGTGTTAGAAACAACAACCCAAACCCCAAAACAAACAAAAAACAAGAAGAGAAGAAAATAACATTTTGATTATTATTTTTAAAATATTGATATATTCTTACTGATTTCAGAGAGGAAGGGAGAGGGACATAGACATCTCAGTGCTGACAGAGAATCATCGATTGGCAGCCTCCAGTAGCCCCCCACTGGGAATCACATCTACAACTGGGGCAGGTGCCCTGACCAGGAATCCAACCCTGACCTCCTGGTTCATAGGACTACACCCAACCACTGAACCACGTAAGTTGGGCTTGATTATGTTCTAAAAAATTATGTGGCACCTGTCAGTATTATAGAAACATGATCTCATTAACCTTCATTATAATCATATTAGTTCTACAAGTTGAGAAGAGGAAATTGAAGTAATGGGATATCTAAGAGGCTTGTCCACAGTATGATGAACTACAGACACAGAGGAAATAAAACCAGCACTGTTTATTTGATGAGTATTTCTTGCTCACCTTTTCTTGTTTTATTTTTCTCTCTTTTTTAAAAATTTCTTTATTGATTAAGGTATTACATATGTGTCCTTATCCCCCTTTGCCCTCCCCCACCCCACCTCCACTCATGCCCCCGCCCCCCCTGGTGTCTATATCCATTGGTTAGGCTTATATGCATGCATACAAGTCCTTTGGTTGATCTCTTTTCCTTACCCCCATCCTCCCCTACCTTCCCTCTGAGGTTTGACAGTCTGATCAATGCTTCTCTGTCTCTGGATCTGTTTTTGTTCATCAGTTTATGTTGTTTATTATATTCCATAAATGAGTGAGATCATGTGATATTTATCTTTCTCTGACTGGCTTATTTCACTTAGCATAATGCTCTCCAGTTCCATCCATGCTGTTGCAAATAGTAAGAATTCCTTCTTTTTTACAGCAGCGTAGTATTCCATTGTGTAGATGTACCACAGTTTTTAATCCACTCATCTGCTGATGGGCACTTAGGCTGTTTCCAAATCTTAGCTATGGTAAAGTTTGTTACCCTTTTTTTTTTTTTTTTAATTAGGTTGTTTATCTTCCTTTTGTTAAGTTGTATGAGTTCCCTGTAAATGTTGGAGACTAAGCCCTTATTGGTGATAACATTGGCAAATATGTTCTCCCATGCAGTGGGCTCTCTTGCTGTTTTGTTGATGGTTTCTTTTGTTGTGCAGAAGCTTTTTATTTTGGGCAGGAAATAGAAGAAAATGCATTGGGGCAAAACACTGTTGTTGGCATGGTGATATTGAAGTGGGAATACCCAACATGATTTTGTCACCTAACAATCTTCTAAAAAAAGATTTCTGAGTCTCTACAAGTATTTTAATTAATGTTCAAAGAAAATTCAGTGAAAGTATTTAACTTGAGCTTGAACAGGCATTTGCAGTCTTCCTGTATTAGTGTTCTCTCTCTCACACACTCACTCATTCACTCGACAAATACTGATTGAGTGCTTGTTATGTGCCAGGTACAGTGCAAGGCACTAATATCAGTGACTGAACCAGTCAAGGTTCTGTTCTCACAGAGCTCACTTTCTACAGGGAGTGAGACAAGCAATATACAAGCAACAAATAAATGAAGAAGCGCATACTAGAAGGTGGTGCCTGCTAAAGGAAATAGAATAAGAAAAATAAAGAATGTGAGTCTGGAAAGGTGGGATTCCTTTGGATAAGGTATCTAGGGAAGGAAACTTTAAAATGGTAAATAATGCATGGAGAACTGTGGAGAAATGGGGACAGATTTTTGGTGGAGAAGTCTGCAAGTGCAAAGGCCCTGAGATAGGAGCAAGGAAGGCTGGATTGTAAGGAGAAGGAATGAATGGTAGAAAACGCAGTTGGAGAACCACTCATTTATTCATTCAAAAAAGATTGAATACTACATGCCAGGCAGTGCACTAGGTGCTGCTTCAGAGGAAAGTTCTATGCCTCTTTTGTAGGCTATTTTGCAAGATTCCCAGAATTATATAATTGAAGAGAGACAATGCCCTGCCCAGTGGGCCTCTGTCCCTTGTTTCTCTCCTGCCTGTTCTGCAGTGAGGTACTTACTGTTCTTATTTTGCCTTAATGTACTTCCATAGGAAAAAAAAAAATCACAAGACATCATTCCATCCTTATTTTTAAGGTAGTTTATGAAATAGGAATAAATACCAGCACACCTTGTTCCAGTGAGTCTCTAATAATCAAATACCTTCTTCCTTGACATATTTTGGCTTCCACAAAAGGATTCTAATTGGGAGGATTTTTGCCAAATCAGCACTCAATGTTCTGAAAGGCTCATTCAGCAAATACTTTGTTAGTATAACAGACTTCAAAGTATAAAGTAATTTGAAGAGTGCTTCTGAAAAAAGTCTCCAGTCTCTGTGTGGGTCCTGACAAATGATACCGCAGAAGGTGTCCATCCAAATGGAATCAGCATGTTTTTATGCATTTATGGATTTGGTTTCTGTGTATAAATCCAAACCACTTAACTTAAATCCTGGATCAAAGTCAAGCATGACATCTTGTTTTTGCTATAGTCAAAGCTCTGATCATACACTAAACTTCAGAAATCTCAAAAAGACTGACAAATCAAATATTATTTGCTTCTTGTTTTATTCCCTTTTGGTGTAGATTTTATGGTCACTTAAGCCTATGGGGATAATGCTAACTATACCCATATTACTTTAGCTTAGCTGCATGGAAAAGTTTGCAAGGAGGAATTGAGGAAGGTTTTCATTGTTGATTAATTGTCACACTTGATTTGTAGATATCAGTGTACACTTTTTTTTTTTTTAGTGCTACTTGAAAGCACTTATTGGGATTTGCAGATCAGTGTACACTTTATTTATTTATTTTTTTAGTGCTACTTAAAAGCACTTGTTGGATTATAAATGTGAGGAAGGTCACATTATTTCATTATACAGCAAATTTGCTAATCTTCATTTCCCATACATTAGAGAGGCCATATCTTACTCACAGCATCTAGTAAACCATTTGGCATATCGTAGGTGCTCATTAAATATTTGTTGAATGAATGCAATATTAATAAAAATAGAACTACTGTGAATTCGTTATAATTAAGATAATTTTCTAATTGTGTGGTATAAAACAGTTTGAGCTGAAACCAGTTTGGCTCAGTGGATAGAGCGTCGGTCTGCGGACTGAAAGGTCCCGGATTCATTCCAGTCAAGGGCATGTACCTTGGTTGCAGGCACATCCCCAGTCGGGGGTGTGCAAGAGGCAGTTGATCGATGATTCTTTCTCATTGTTATTTCTAACTCTATATCCCTCTCTCTTCCTCTCTGTAAAAAATCAATAAAATATATATTTAAATAAACAAACAAACAAAATATAAATAAATAAAACAGTTTGAAATTTTTCAAGTATATTCTTCTATAGTATTTAATTTCCTTTTTACTGGTAAATAGGCTTTGTATACATATACTAATTTTATAAATGTATATATGTGATATTGTAATATTGTTTTCTTCATTCAGCTATTTTTTCCTACATTAACTTAGCTTCTTCCTTTTCCATCCTTTAGCCCTGTCTTCACCTCCAATTAATATTTATATCTAGTAATATGGGTAATCATAATTAATATAAGAGGCAATATCAGCTGTGTGACCTTGGGGAAATTGCAGGGTCTTTTATAACCCAGTCTTCAGTCTTTGTAATATTAAAGTTTTTTAAAAATATGTATTTTTATTGATTTGAGAGAGAGAGGAAGGGAGATGGAGCAAGAGTGAAACATTCATGAGAGAGAAAAATATCAATCAGCTGCCTTCTGCACCCTCCCTATTGGGGATTGAGCCCCACAACTTGACCCATGCCCTGACTGGCAATTGAATGTGACTTCTTGGTTCATGGGCTGATGTTCAACCACTGAGCCACAGCAGCCGGGCTAACATTAAAGTTTTAAATATGCATATATTTACTTGTATTATAAATGGCTACATTGAAAATAGCTTCGGAGTTTCCAGTCTTAATTAAAAAGGTAACTGTTTGTGTATATATTAGACAACAGTTCTTAAAAGATTTATTTTTTCAAATCAACTCTTTAGTCCACCTGCAATTCACTACTGTATATGAGGGTCTATTTTTATTTCTCCTTAATGGCTAGACAGTTAAATAACCAAAATTAATTTTATGATCTATCCTTTATTCTGAATTGATTTTGTAACTTTATCACTAACTGTGTAACATGTGCCTACCCTGACACTAATCTCAGGGGCTTAACATTATAGAATGTTATTTCCTTTTTGTTAAACTGTGTGATGTGGGTGTTTCTGGGTGGGAGGTCTCCTGGCTGCCTCTTCTGAGCAATGATCCAGGGACCCAGACTCCTTCCATCTCTGGCCTCTCCATCTTTAACATGAGGCTTCGAAGAATGCCTGGGTAGTCATCACTATTCCAGTTAGCCGGATGTGGAAAAGTACATGGGAATCAGGCATAGAAGATCTTTAGGGGTCAAACTTGGAGTTGGTAAAGAGCATTTTCATGCTTAGTTCACAAATCAGAGATTTTCTGGTAATATATACAATATAATTTTAAATAGAAAGTCCAACTTATTTGTTGGTGATGTCCACTTTTATAATTGAATTCCATAAATAATTGATATTGGTCATAAGAGCTGGATGAGTCTTACTGAGTCAAGTAAAATCATCCCACTCACAGAACATTTAAAGCACAAGTGCAACTGATGGGAGTTATGTCATCCCTCCTGACAAAGAGCAAATGGCCTAAAGCAAGTGAGAGGGACAATTACCACCATGCCTAAAATGCACACCAAAGACAAATTTCAAGGTGGCTTTCTTGTTGTGGATAAATCTAATGTGATTGTGTCATTAAGATTATTTCTATAATAATTTAAATGACTCTTTAAAAGATACCAAACAAAAGGCAGGCATCTTTTTATTCTTGAATAAGAATGGAAAGTGTGGGGTAATCCTAAATTCTCTTACTAGAAAAAGTAATTTTTATTTGCACATATTATTACTGTTGGCTTATAGGGCAGATTGTAGCTTTTTAAGTAACATAAAACAATGATCCTTTTTAATAGAACTAGGGGATCAGGCTAATGGTTAAGAGAGAGAGAATAAGATAGGGTGTCAATTTTGCTTAATTCTTCTTAGAATTCTTTTTTCCTTCTCTGTTATTCCCATCTAGTTTTTTTAAAAATGGTGCAACAAATCAAACTTGAACATTGATTTCAAAGAAAAAAAAGCTTTGGAAAGCTCTTCTAAATTTGCAGTTGTCTTATATTCCTATTTTACCTTAACTTCTAGAGAAAAGCCTTCTTATTGTAAGGGACTGTGGTTGAAATCACTATATTTATTATTATGTAAAGAAACAAATATTTCTTAAAACATAAAGAATCTATCCCTTTGCTTTGGGGTGAATTTGTCAGTTCAACATTCTTTTTCATGTCTATCTGAAAGATCTACAAGGCTCTTCAGGGGACTGACAGTCAGTTATGCAGGCATTTTCTAAAATGATGAAATGTGCAGTTAGCAAATATTTTCTCCTGAGGGAGAATCCTTTTGTTGTTTTTGTGTTTTCGCTCATTGAAAGGATAGCTCCTTCTCTGGTTTTATTTTAAGGGTCACTGAAGACCAAGCGGCTTCAGGTCATCTGTTTTCTTATAGATTTGTTGGCTATTTTGTTTGTTTGACCGGAGGGAGATTTTGTTCTTTGGCCTAGGGCTGACTTTGAAAAGGAAGCTAATCACATAAGTGAAAATAGTCAATTATACTCATTAGCTAAATTTAATATATTGTTGTTTTCCCCATTGCTTAGTCTGGCTGTAAGACCCCGAGTCAAGGTCAGAGATGCTTAAGGGATTTTTCTTGGCTCTGGTGTGTGTGTGTGTGTGTGTGTGTGTGTGTGTGTCTGAGAAGACTCAGAAAAATTACAGAATGCAGAACAGAGCTCCAAATGTAGAATTTGGTTTATAAACAATCTATCAATAAAAATAATTAAAATATACTGAGTCAAAACTCACTCTAATAATGCAAAATGCTACAGCTACTTAGAGCAGTTTAGCAGTTTCTTTAAAAATTAAATATATGGCTACCGTAATCCAGCCATTTCCTGCCTAAGTGTCTATCTAAGAGAAATAAAACCGTGTATGCATACACTACACATACACTGGTAAGTGTATATGAATGTTCATGGCAGTATTGCTCATAATAGCCCTGAACTAGTGATGACTGAATGCCCATTAACTGATAAATGGATCAATAAATAAGATGTAGGTAAACATTCAATGGAATAATAAGAAGTAAACTACTGATATACAATAATGCATGATCTAAAAAACAGCACACTAAAAGGAGTACACCAGATACAAAATACTTACAATATATCTTAGTCCATTTGGGCTCCTACAACAAACTAGAAAAGACTGGCTGATGTTTCTCACAATTCTGGAGGCTGGGAAGTCCAAGATCAGGGTGCTGGCAGGTACAGGCACAGTATGATGTAGGCCCTTGTCTGAGTGGCAGACTGCTATCTTGTTGTGTCCGCACATGGAGGAAGCGAGTGAGTGAGATCTCTGGAGCCCCTTTTAGAAAGGCGCTGATCCCATCCACGAGGATGAAGCCTCATGATAACTCAAGAAATTAGTTTATTTATTTGTTTGCTTGCTTAATTGGCTCCTTCACCATCATTGAGATAACTTTTGCATTGGGGCTAACATCTTGTATTACATTTTTCTGAGTGCATGGAGAGAAAGGGTGGGAACTGTCCCTTTACTGATGTAAGGAGTAGGAAGAGCTTATTTGTTAAGTTATGCATATTTTTTGTCACTAAATTAGTCATGCTTATGCAGAATATTTGTTCTTAAAATCTGAACTATTTCACAGGTTTCTCTTTACACTTTGGGTATATCACCCTTTTGCTTCCTGATGTTTTTGGAATCATATTCTACTCTATACTTCTAGATAGATCTATATTTCGCTTTTGAAGTTAAAATAAAACATAATCCTTTAAAATTGAGATATTACTTTTGGCTTTATTACCTTTCCTTAAAGAAAGGCAGTGGCCACATCTCAAATTCTACATTATTTATAGGTGAGGAAAAAGGACTTCAGGAAAGATAATGGATTAGTCAAAGCTCCCTATTGTTTTCCCAGCTAAGCTCAATCCCAGTGAGAGCATAGGGACTGGTTATGGACCAGTCCCTATGCTCTCACTGTACCTTGTAAGGCACTACTCCTCCAACTATCTCAAATGAATAGATAACTCAGTTTTAAACAGATGCACTTATCCTTATATGTATGTAGTGATTTGGCCCCAAATCATAGAACAGAGCAACAACTAGAATTGAAACACATTGTGAGACAAGATATGTGGCAGAACAGCTGCAATTGATGAAAGCAGCAGAAACTGTCAATGAGAAAGAAGACCACCCCCACTCCGCACCAGATTTATGGTTTAAAGCTGGCAGAGACCAGCTTGATCCAACGTGGCAATTAATTTCACCTAACAGTAAGCCCTAGCCTCATTATACGTTCATTATAATACATTAGCATGCTATACAACACAGCCCCTATAAGGACACACATCAGTAGGAAATACCAACTAATACCTAATTTATGCTCAATTTGCTTCATAAGGCACATATGCTGGCACATGTGAACACACAAAAGAAAAAAGATCATGAAAATATGAAATATTCAATAGTTTTGGGTTGCAAGCCATTTCCTTTGTAATTCATACCTTGAGTTTCTGTAAGGGTGGGCATGGGTTTTTGTTTTTGGGGTTTGATAGTTCTGAACAGTGATTCAGTCTTCAGTCGTAACTGGAGATTTCCCTCCTCTTTGTTCAGACCTTATTTATGAAATTCCACTTGACTTTTTCTCCTATCTTCCTCTTTTTATTGTTTGTCATGTGAAGACAGATTCACTGGTGTCAGCAGCCCCTGACTTATGATTAGAGTTGAATGTGGGAAAATCCTGGCTTGATTCTGGGGCGGGGAGGGGGGGGGGGTTGGGGGGGCTGGGGTTGGAGACTAGAGAAGAGACATTTCTGAGAACTTTGAGCTTGGATTCCTGTTGGGGGCAATCTTGTCCCAAATGGGGAAATGGGGTACAACTTGGTTGGTGAAACTTGGGGCCAAAAAAATACCAAGCTCTGTTTATCTATGAAGCACAGATATACAGAGTATCTATGGTAGTAAAATTTCATGAGGATGATGATTAGGGAAAAATTGTCTAAAATAAATGGGGGAGCCTGATGAGAAAAAGTTGAGAAATAGTGACTTAGGAGAATAGCAATAGTTCTTTTTTTTTTTTTTTTTTTTTACTTTTTTTTTTTTAATATGTTTTATTGATTTTTCACAGAGATGAAGAGAGAGGGATAGAAAGTTAGAAACATCGATGAGAGAGAATCATCGATCAGCTGCCTCTTGCACACCCCACACTGGGGATGTGCCTGCAACCAAGGTACATGCCCTTGCCCGGAATCGAACCCGGGACCTTTCAGTTCGCAGGCTGACGCTCTATCCACTGAGCCAAACCGGTCCTGGTAGCAATAGTTCTTTATAAGGCACTCAGCTGCCTAGGAATGACTACCTTTGAGAACCTCTGTTTTATTAAAAGGGCACTATTCACCTTTATAGGATATCTCTAATACCTGTTTAGAGTGGAGGTTTAGATTAATGTTTTCTCAATTTCTTTTTTACTCCCACCTTTCTAGGGTGCCCAGTACAGAGAACAGTACAGGATGAAAGTCTGAATCAGAAATGATAGCCTGTTTATATTTGTGAAAACGTGAATTCCTTCAGAATGGTGACCAAAAGGATTGTGAAGGGAGAGCATATTCATTGACTTTATTTATGTGTCAGGCATTGACAGGTTAGCTGATAGTCTGTTCTTGAGGGGAACTGTAAAAGATTGCTTGTAAAAATGGCCACAATTATTTCAACAGCTGTGTTCCCTGCAATGTCACTTTGAAGTGTCTAGAATTAAGAGGCAACCCGATTTTTCTGGCCCTTGCAAGCCGAGGCCTCAAGAGGGCTTCATATGCTTTTGCTCTTTTTAGGGACCCCTGCCCCCTCCATGTGCTCTAGCCTGAGTCAGCCTGATGGGAGATGAGAGATCATGTGGAGCAGAGCTGGGCCATGCCAGTTAATGCCATCGTAGATCAACCAGCACTTAATTAACCCAGTACCCAACCACAGACACATGAATAAATTCACTAGAGATTAGAATTGCTGGATTGAGCTCAGTGTAAAGTGTTTACCCACATAATTGTGAACTAAATGAATGGTTGATGCTTTCAGCCACGAAGTTTCAAAGTGGTTTGTTTCTATGACAATATGCTAAATGGTAGAGTAATTAAAATGCTGCATTTTTTTAGGTGAGTAAGGACCAAAAGTAAATAAACAAAAAGCCCAGCATACACAGGTAAAAAAATATTAAAATATCCTCAGACCTACAAAGAACAAATGTCACCTGTCATATGGTACGTGTGATGGTAATTTCACCCATCAATTTGGCTAGGCTACAATGCCTCATTGTTTGCTTAAACAGCAGTGCTGTTGTTGCTGTGAACATGGTTTTTAAAGATACGATTAACATTATATCAGTATATTTTGAATAAAGTAGATTCCTATCCATAATGTGTATAGAGCTTATTCAGTTAGTTGAAGGCCTTAAAAGAAAAGACTGGAGTTCTCTGAGGCGGGAGGAATTCTGCCTTCAGATTGCCTCTGAACTCAAGATGCAACATCAAGTCCTTCTGGAATTTCTAGTCCTCTGATCTGGCCTGCAAATTTTGGACTTGCCAGCCCTTGCAATCACATGAGCCAGTTTCTTAAAAGAAATTTTCCTGTCTCTTTGCATCCTGCTGATTTCTCTGGAGGACCCTGCCTAATGCAGGAAAGATGAAGTAATTATTCAACTCTCAGGTCATTAGCTTTGTTGCAAACCTGGCTTGGGCCAACACAAGATGATGTAATCCAAGAACCAAGCTTTTCCTGAGATCTGATGTTCTTGATTAATGTCAGCACATTAATGTCAGCACATGCACTGGCATATGTGATGTTCCTAATACTAATGCAGCCTTAGACATGTGTTTGTGTATGGGTGCTCCTGTGTATGCACTTGTGGGTACATGCACACATACCATATTGAGCATGGAAGGGCTCTTTACAAACTCTGCTGGGACATATGCTACAACCACCACACAGAGACATGCTCTTCCAGGCCCTGTGACTTTGGAATGTCACATTCTCCCATTTAATATCAAGTGTTCACTTAAGTTCTTCAAATGGTTTTCCTAATTTCTCTTTGCCCATGAGACTCTCTCTTTAAACATTTACATGAAGCCCAACATATCAAAGGGAGAGAAGTGGAGTGGCTGTGTTGAGGTGAGATAGGAGGACCACAGTGTTTCCTCTTTGTTCCTGCTCCCCACCCTCTGGGCCATTTGCAGGCAGACTTTGTGGAACTGCTGGGGCTTTGAGGAACCATTTGAACACCAGTGAAGTTCAGGAGGAGGATGTCCACTAAGTGATTGCCAACGTTTCATAAATTGATGATTTCTTACCTCTAACAATAATACTAACTCTTACTGTGCATGGACTATGTACTAGGCGCTTTATCCATGGTTTCTCTATCAGTTCATATAACCACCCGTGAAAGAAGTCTACTATCCCCATTTTACAGAAGCGGAAATGGAAGTTCAAACAAGTAAAGCGTCCTCAGGTGGTAGAAGCAGAATGTGAACCCAGGTCTGCATGACTTCTGCGGCAATGCCCTTTCCACTAGCTCATACTGCTCCTCATGAAGCAAATCATCCAGGGGAAAGGTCTCTGGAAAGCCTCTTCGATTTCTTTTGGAAGCTTTTTGTTTCCTATCAGTTTTGACCCACTGCTGCGCCTTTAGGTGCCCTATTATTCATGTGACTCACACTGACATTGCCCAGAAGATTCTAGTCTGTTAGCCAGTCTCAAGGTAGTTCAGATACAAATGTCTCAAATTAGTATGCTTTTCCCATTATTGTTTACCTTTTATAAGAGATCCTTAAGATCATACATGGGGATTTGTGTATTCCACTAGAATGGACATGGATTCTATCATAGCATTATCTACCAAACAAAAATGATAGTGTCTTGATTACCCCTCATTGTAGATGAGCAGCCATTACAGTCCATAAGCTACACCTTTTTCCTTTGAAGGCACCCGGCACCATTTGTAAGCATGGGATCTCTGTCATGTGATTTTACAAAGATCCTTGTTTACAAATGTCTTTCTTATTCATAAAAGCACCTGTATATTTCTTGGTTATATATCTTAGTTGATACAACACAGACTAAACATGCATACCCTCATACAACAAGAAAGGAGGTCAGCTTTTTTTTATTGCTCAACTGTAA
Organism: Pipistrellus hanaki; assembly: GCF_964339955.1. NCBI lineage: Eukaryota > Metazoa > Chordata > Mammalia > Chiroptera > Vespertilionidae > Pipistrellus > Pipistrellus hanaki. The sequence goes on along the minus strand of NC_140505.1, from coordinate 135,207,823 downwards.
TGACTGTGCAGAAGGGATTTAATGCAATCCCATTATGTGAGGCCCTTTAAATCTTATTCTTTTAAGACCTGTCCCTGTAAACAGTGCCACCTACAGCTTCTTTTCATTGTTACCTTCTGCCCAATAAATATCCCACAGTTTTCATTTCACTCCACATTATTATTACTCTGAGTTAGCTAAGCCTCACACCTATGGCACCAATTTTATTTTTCCAATATGAAATGTCAGAAGGTTAAGAGATCTGGTACTCAAAAGCTACACCCTTTTTATAACATATATTCTTATATATTCTTTTATTTTAGAGGCAATAGTCTAGCCACCTTAAGAAGAAAGCAGACTGTATTTTCCACCTTTAACCTCTTTTCCATTATTTTTTTAGCTGGGGTGAACTCCTGTTATTTTTTATGTAGCAGCTGATAGTGGAGTTAGCCTGAGGCCCTTTGAGAGAAGTTTCATATACAACGAGAGACTTTTAATCCCCTTCCCTCCTTTTTGATGGAAAGATAGTTTTACTGGCTATGCACAGCATTGTGTTATTTTAGAAAAAGATATATTGCAAGTGTATAAGTGGATTCTCTTTAAAGCACAAGACTTTGATTCACAAAAAGTATAATAAAACAAGCCAATTATGAACTTGTAAAAGTATGCCTTATCAATTTTTCTTTTCTGTAGCTATCAAGGAAATAAGTGGTTTAATTAAAAGACAATTCAAATATTTTTGAAATTTATTTTTCAGCTTTATTGAGGCATAATTGATGAATAAAATAAAGTATATAGCGCAAGGATTTGATATACATATACATTGAGAAAGGATTCCCACAATCAAGTTAATTAGCATATTCACCACCTCACATAGTTACCTTTTTTTTTTTTTTTTTTTTTGGTGAGAACATTTAAGTTATTTTTTTAGCAAAATTTAATTATACAATACAGATTTATTAATTAGTCACCATATTATATATTAGATCTTCAGATCTTATTCATTTTGTATAATAACTGAAGTTTTGTATTCTATGTCCAACATTTCTCTTTTCTCCCTCCACCCTCATTCTACTGCTTCTATAAGCCAACATTTTTATTTTAAGATTCCATATGTAAGTGATACCATGTGGTATTTCTCTTTTTCTGTCTGCCTTATTATACTTAGCCTAATGTCCAAAGGAGGCTTATCCATGTTTTGCAAATGGTAGCATTCCCTTCTTTTTATGGCTAATATATATAAGGTGTCCCCAAAAATGTATACACACACTTTGAATAATTATAAAGGCAATGTTTATTAAAATACATTTCATTTTTAAAGTTGAGCTATCAGCTGTTAAAGTGTGTTCCCCCAAAATGTATACACACTTTAACAGCTGATAGCTCAATTGATGTTTCTTTCTTTAATAAAAAACACCCCCTAAAGAAAAACAAAGTAGCTTTCTAACAAAAGCAAAACATAACACTCTCCTAAACAAAAAAACAAATACCACTAAAACAAAACTTTCTCTTAACAAGAGCAAAACAACTGTTCCAGTGCATAGCTTCCTAAGAATATATTAAAAATTTTCACTGTATACGACAAGTATCCTATTATTTCACTTTGACGTTATATATTTTCAGAAGATTCTATAATTGATTATATTCAGTGCATGGGAGGTTTCTGTAAATTATAAATGACTAGTATATTATTATCTCTTGTCTCATGGATAGTGGACTTTTTTGTTTCTTACACATATACTTGTAGTGTTTTAAAACTTAAATGGACCTAATTTTGTAGATCATATAGTCAAGACTCAGTGAATTAAGTGGCATGCCTAAAGTTACACAGTGAGTCTAGCAACAAGAACTGGTAGATGGGGAAACCCAGCCATAAAAGTGTTGAGATAAGGTAGCACATTTTACCATGCTACTTTGGAATCATTTGAGCAAGATTTCAGGACATTTCTGTTCTTATAAGTATATTTCTAGTATCACATGATCTCAGTCACCTAGGAAAAATAATGAAGAACATAAACTGATGAACAAAAACAGACCTGGAGACAGGGAAGCATCTATCAGACCATCAAACTTCAGAGGGAAGGTAGGGGAGGGTGGCGGTAAAGGGGAGAGATCAACCAAAGGGCTTGTATGCATGCATATAAGCCTAACCAGTGGTCATGGACAGCGGGTGTGGGGACATGTGTGTGGGGGGTTTGGGATGGGAATGGGGAGATGAGGACAAATATGTGATACCTTAATCAGTAAAGAAATATTTTAAAAGATGTTTAGCCAAAACCGGTTTGGCTCAGTGGATAGAGCGTCAGCCTCTAGACTGAAGGGTCCCGGGTTCAATTCCGGTCAAGGGCATGTACCTTGGTTTGCGGGCACATCCCCAGCAGGGGGTGTGCAAGAGGCAGCTGATGGGTGATTCTCTCTCATCGATGTTTCTAACTTTCTATCCCTCTCTCTTCCTCTCTGTAAAATATCAAATATATATTTAAAGATATGTTTAGAAGATTATTGAAACTCAACAAGAATAATCAGTTTCTGTTTACTGCCAGAGATGGATATTTCTGTTCAACATTTTGTATAAAATCAATATCTGCCCAGGCCTCCAACCTGGATTTTAATCCTAGCTCTGTTTCTAAGTAATCACAAACAACAGATAATTAATTATCTATTCTTTCTATTTTCTCATCATTAAAATGGGATGATAATTTCTATGCCATAGGGTTACAGTGAGAATAAAATATAATATGTGTAGTGTTGTTGTTTTTCATTATGAGTGGCATATCATACATGCTTAAGGAATGAGTTTTCTTCTTCTGGTCTTGTCTGTACATAGAAAGACTGTGTAAAATTATGCTCAATCCTATACCATTATTATAGTAAAAATAACTGACCCAAATAAGATAATCTAAAATGTTAGGTCAGAGGATAAAAGAGTAAAGAGGGAACATCTTGAACCTAGGAAAAGTGAAGTACTCTGTGATGTTTGATGTTTCCATGGCTAATCTTTGAAGTAGCTCAACTTGTTTAATTAGGACAGATTTCCAATAAAAGAAAGAGGTTTGGCAAATGAATAGAAAGAGAATGAATCATTTTGATCATCAGGGAATTATATAATATATAGAAGTAGATGTAACATTATTTTAATTAGAAGGAGGAGTATTAATAAAAACAGAAGGGAGAGGATTTGTAAAAAAAATATATATATATATATAAAAATGGCAATCCAAATTTAAAAACTTATAAAATAGTGTTGGTAAAGATCAGGACTTTGGAAACCCGGTGGGTTCATATCTGAGCTTTTCCATATGCTGTGTAACACGGCCAGGTAATTAACCTATAAAAATTAGTATCTGTATAATGTAATATCAACGAGGTTAAATCATTGAAATTGCCTTTTTTTTTGTTAAAACCCATCATATATGGGATATTTACATGCTTGTGGAAATAAACGGATAATACAGGAATGTTCAGGGCTTCTAGTTTTCTAGCATGTGAAAAGTTCAGAAGTTGCCACTCCACCCTAAAAACAAGCAAAAAGCTAACCAAACTAGAAAATAAAAAAAATTCTTTTGTAGATTCATAAGAAAAGTGAGGTCACAGGACAAACTACTGCTTCCAAAACTGGAGAAACAGACAGGTGAATACAGAGAATCACAACTTAGCGGAGTAGAAACCCAGAAATAGAAAACTCCAAGGGAACCAGTGCCCTGGTAAGAAAACCTGAATGTAATTGATGAATTGCTGGAGACTCTGGAAAACCCTGAGTTAAAAGCTTGAAAGCACCCACACATAGGGGGACCCTACACTTTTGTGAGTTTTACTTCCAGGGGTTTGACCTGGTTCTCATAGTTAACATTGGAGAAAAACCATCTTGTGCTTCTGGCAGGGAAAAGACATCAGTTAAAAACACACCAGAGCATTCTGCTCTTCTTAACAAGGTCTGACCTCCATATGTTAGGCTGGTTCAACATTTGAAAATTAATTAAGGTAACCCATTATGTCAATAGGCTAAAGAAGAAAAAATTTTACATGATTATATCAATAAATGCAAAAAAACCCCACATTTGATAAAATCCAGCACTGATTCATGACAAAAAGTCTCAGTAAACTAAGAATCAAGGTGACCTTTCTTAACTTGATAAAGAATAACTAAAAGAAACCTATAGGTGAAAGGCAGTATCAGTTAAAGAAATAATTAATAAGTCAGACTTCGTTAAAATGAAGCATGAAAGACAATGTTAAGAGGATGAGAAAACAAGCCATAGGCTGGAAGAAAATATTTGCAAAAGAACACAACTGGTAAAAGACTGTATACAAAGAAATCTTATAGCTCAAAATTAATAAATTAAACAACATGATTTAAAAATAAGCCAAAGAAAGACCTTAACAGACACCTCATCAGAGAAGATAAACAGATGGAAAACAAGCATAGGAAAATGCAAATCAAAACAATGAGATGCCACTATCTACCTATCAGCTAAAATCCAGAACACTGACAACACCAAATGCTAGGCAGAATGTGGAGCAACAGGAACTCTCTTCGATTCCTTGTGGGAATGCAAAATGGTATAGCCATTTTGGAAGATAGTTGGTGATTTCTTACAAAACTAAACATATTCTTACCATATGATTCAGCAGTTTTGTTCCTTGATATTCCAAAGGAGTGGCAAATTTATGTCCACACAGAAACCTGCAGCTGGATGTTTATAGCAGCTTACGCTTAATTGCCAAAACTTGGGAGCATCCTTAATATTTTTTAGTATGTGAATAAATAAACTGGTATATCCAGGGAATGAATATTATTCAGTGTTAAAAATAAATGAACAACCAAGCCATGAAAAGACTTGGAGAAACCTTAAACATGCATATTACCAAGTGAAGCCAATCTGAAAAGTCTACATGCTGTATGATTCCATCTATATTACATTCTGGAAATGCAAAACTATAGAGACAGTAAAAATGTTGGCGGTTTTCAGGAATTGGGGGGAGAAAGACATGAGTAAGTGGGAGGATTTTTAGGGCAGTGAAACTACTCTATATCTCTATCTATCTATCTATCTATCTATCTATCTATCTATCATCAATCATCTATCTAAAAGCCTAAGCAACTGGCCAACTGTTCAACCAGTAGCTATGACATGCACTGACCACAAGGGGGCAGATGCTCAATGCACAGGCATGGAAACATGGAACTGATGAATCTCAGAGGGAAGGGGAAAGAGGAGAGGGTGGGCAGCGTGAGCAGCCTGGCTGAATGCTTGCTTCATCGCTGTGGCGATGGAGGGCCTCTGGGCAGCAGGAGCAGAGTGGCCAGGGCAGGACGTTTTGTTGGTTGCTGCGGTGATGCCCTGGTTGTGGAGGACCTCTGGGGGATGAGGGGATGGCTCACAGCCTCTGTGGCTGAGTGCAGGCCCAGAGAGGAGATGTCGGGTCCACCTCCCGGAGAAGCCACGGGTACTCCCAGTTCTAGCTCAAGTCGCACAGCTCCTGTGGAAGCAGCACGGCTCCTAGTGGTGCACTGCAGTTCCCGCCAGCTCCCAGGGAAGCAGAGAGTGGCCTACTGCATGCGATATCATGCAATGGGCTACTAGTAATTTGATAAACAAGAATATATCCAGAGACAAATGGTAGGGGAGAGGGGGGTTAGAGAGTAACCAAAGGACTTGTATGCACTCATATTAGCATAACCAATGGACACAGACACTGGGGTATGGGGGCTTGTCCTGGGTGGGAACGGCTTGCGGGGGTGTCAATTGGGGGGGGGGAAAGATGTATGTAAAACTATGGACAATAAAAAAATATATACTCTTCCCTCCTCTTCTCCAAAAGAAAAAATATACCCACAGGACATCTTCCTATATCTAAGAATTCTAGAGGCCCAGTGCACGAAATTCATGCACGGGAGTCCCCTCAGCCCAGCCTGCATCCTCTCCAATCTGGGATCCCTTGGGGGATGTCTAACTGCTTATTTAGGCCCAATCCCAGGGACCAGGCCTAAACCGGCAGTCGGATAGGATATCCCTTTCACAATCCTGGACCACTGGTATATCCTAATCTCTCACTGCTTGCTTGCCTGGTCGCTCCTAACTGGCCCCCCTGCCAGCCAGGTTGCCCCTAATGGCCCCTTCCCTGCTGGCCTGCTCATTCCTAACTGCCCCCCCTTGCCAGCTTTGTCACCCCTTACTGTCCCCCTCTGCCATCCTGGTCACCCCCAACTGCCCTCTTCTTGCTTGGTCACCCCCTCTTGCTTGCCCTAATTACCCCCCCTAAGCCCCGCTGGCCTGGTTGCCCCCAACTTCCTCCTCTCCACCGGCCTTGTCACCCCTAACTGCCCGCCCCCCCCCCCCCCCCCCCCGCCAACCTGGTTGCCCCCAACTGCCTCCTCTGATGGTCAGGTCACCCCACACAGCCTGATTGTTTAGTTTTTTACTCATCCCTCACTAACCCCCCTGCTGGCCTGGTTGTAGGCAGCCATCTTATGAGGTGCGAGGGTTAATTTGCATATTACCTCTTTATTATATAGGATAATCCTATTTGATAAGTGCTTTTTTGTTATCAGTGCCTTAGTATTGATTTCTTTTTGTGTTTCTCTATTTTCTTTTGAGCAGTGTTTTTGTGTGTTTTGGGAAGGACATAATTAAAAAAAATTTAAAATGAAACATTAAAGCAGAATTATAGAAAAAATGTAAGCATATAAGATCTGGGATAAAGGTAGGGAATTTAAGAAAAGAGTGGTGATTATTTAAATACCATTAATTAGGAATTAACAGATATCAAAAAAGACTTTACTCTTTGTATATACTTTGAGAATTTGCCTTTTTCAGTTTTGTGTAAGCCTCTATACTGAATACATTTCCTAAGGGGCACGATTTCAGGAAACTCCTTTGCATTTGGCTCTCAATGGACATATCTTACACCAAAATATGTCTTACAGAAATACATCATGATTTAATAGATCATGTCTCTACAGTACTTAAACTGATAAACTACTCTCACAATTCTCATTATGATCCTAAACTATGTTATCTATCCCACAGAATAGAAAAAGAAGATAGGGACGTTAAATGAATTGTCTTGTATGCCGTGACTAGAGCACAGTAAGGATTAGAACCTGGACCCCACCCTCCCGAACCTAGTGCAGAGCTTTTTAAGGGTATCTTGTAACATAAACAAGAACACAGGGAAAAAAGAAAGGAAAAATGAAAGAAAGAAGCAAAGATGATGGGAAATTGTAATGATTAGCTACATTTTATTACCTTCTGTCTTTGAGAACACAAGTTTAAAGCTGAAAAAAAATACAAATGTCTGAATCCTGTATAGTAGATATGTAATGCTTGGTTTTTAAAACCACTTTAGGAAAACATGGCTAATGGGAAGAGCTTTGTGTGTAATTATAGCTGCGCTTCTTGCCAGTGCTATGGCTGAATTCAGAGGTCTGGCAGCTTTCTTTTTAGTTCTTATAGGAATATCTATATATACAAAAAGCCAGTGACCAGAATGCCATAATGACCAGAACTACAGGTCGCTATGATGCCCACTGCGGCCAGTGAACCCACCCAATCATGGGGTGTGGCCGGCGGGCCAACCCTCCTGTGGCGCCTCCTCCAGGTCAGCTCCATCTCTGATGGGCCCCCACCACCCTGATTGGCCTGAAATCCCTCCTCCCCGCCCCCCCCCCCCATCCTTGCCCTGCCCCTGATTGCCCCCTAGACCCCAATAGGAGGTGGGGCCAGCCAGCCAACCTCCTGCAGCCCCTCCTCCTGCCCCGCCCCATCCCAGATCAGCCCCCACAATCCCATCAGGGGCAGGACCAGCTGGCCAAACTCCTGCAGTCCCTACCCCCAGCCGGCCCACCCCTGATGGGCCCCCACCACCCCAATTGGCCAGAGCCCCGCCCCCCAGCTAGCTCCACCCCTGATTGGCCCCCTCACTCTGATCAGGGGCAGGGCCCGCTGGAGAACCACCCATGGCCTCTCCCCTAGGCTGCTGGTTCCCAATCAACCCCCACCACCCCAACTGACTCAGAGCCCCTTCTCCCAGCCAGCTCTGCCCACGATCAGCCCCTCCCATACCAATCAGGGATGGGGCTGGCTGGCCAACCTCCCTCAGCCCCTCCCCCAGCTGCTGATCCCCAATTGCCCTTCATTCAGGGGCTGGGCCTGCTGGCCTACCACCACAGCCCCTCCCCACAGCTGGTTAAGCCAGCCCTGATCTGGGCAGGCCAGCTGGTCAACCTCCCGCCCTCTCCTCCTTTCTCCAACAGGCCTGTTCCCGGTCTGCCCCTATTGGGGCCGGGCCAGTTGGACCCCACCCGTGCATGGATTCGTGTATTGGTCCTCTAGTATAGACATAAGTACAGAATTGATTTTTCAAAAAGAACATTTACCAATATTGTGAAAACACTTTACTCTCAAAATGAACGTTTCCAGCATTAATCCTTTCCAATATCAGGCCTACTAGAAGGCCTGTTAAATAATAGAGAGAGATGAAGCATTTGAGATCTTACTTCCCTGCAATTGTCATCAGTTTTGGCTCAAATAAACTCTTATAAATATTCTCAAAAATAAAATGAGAGAGAGAGAGGGAGAGAGAGAAATAGGAAATAGGTAACTGGACATCTGGTCAGGACAGCTCAGTTCTTTGTCATTAGAATCAGTGAGATGCTAGACAAATGATATAAATTCACTTGGCCTGAGTTTTCTTTTCTTCTAAAGTAAGGGGTTTGGATTAGGCTAGTGATTCTTGACTTAGGTATATGAAATAGAGTATACTTTATATTTTTTATTTTTTAATAAATGCTGGTGTAACCCAACTGAGATTCTGACTTAATTGATGTGGGCAAATCTCTGCAGGTTTAAGAACAACTAGGTTAGGTGATCTCTGAGATGCCTTTAGTTCTCAGATTCTATGATAATGAGGTTCTATTTTTCCTTCACAGAGTAAGCCAGAAGGTGTGGTATTACTCCACCTTCAATTTCTTCTACTCTTAGAATAACTTCTGGCTTGTGCTTAGAGGAGTGATTTTTAAACTTTAGTGGTGAATAGCTAATTTAAGATGCTGATTCTTAGGATCCACCCCACGAAATTCTGATGAAGCCAGCTTAGGATATTGCCCAAGAATCTGTATTTTTCACAAGCACCCAGATGGTTCTGACACCATTGGTTGAGAACCATTCTTTGAGAAACACAGTCAAGGATATAATTTGTAACTTCAAGACTGGGGTTTTGCTTGGGGAATATTTCCCCCTTTGACAGCAAACATTGATGTGGCAGACAGAGTCTGAATGTGGTTGTATGAATCCCCACCTCCTACCGTGTTTCCCCGAAAATAAGACCTAGCGCATGGACAGATAAGACATCCCCTGAAAATAAGACCTAGTGCATCTTTGGGAGAAAAAATTAATATAAGACACTGTATTTGCCCCCTTTTCATTGTTACTGAATTAAAAATCATTTCATAATACCCTGTTTCCCCGAAAATAAGACAGTGTCTTATATTAATTTTTTCTCCCAAAGATGCGCTAGGTCTTATTTTCAGGGGATGTCTTATTTTTCCATGAAGAAGAATACGGTACACATTTATTGTTAAATGAAAATAAAGGAAATTTATTACCTGTATATGGTAGTACGGCAGTTGTCAACACAAACCAGACAAACTGAATCCTACAGTATCGAGAATTTACTCATTTATTCAATGACAATCATGTCATCATCTTCTGGAACATCATTATAACAATCTAATTTCTGAATTTCCTGATGAATTTCTTGTGACTCCATTTCTTTCAGAATCAGTGGACCAAATCTCTCATGTTTAGCCTAGGGGGGGGGGGGGCTTATTTTTGGAGGATGCCTTTTATTTTACTCAGAAGGAAACCTGTAAGTTGGTCTTATTTTTGGAGGTTGTCTTATTTTTGGGGAAACACGGTAGTATTCTCAATTTTGTGTTTCTCCCCTCCTTTAAGTGTGGGCCAGACAGTGCCTGGCTTCTAACTGACAGGGCAAAGGTGATGGATTTACGGGATTATGAGTTTGTGATCATGTGATTACACTACATCAATTTGTAGCTTTGGTCTGGCTGGATTCTCTCTCTCTCCCTAGCTGACTATAAGGAAGGAGCTATGTTGAGAAATCCCATTGGCAAGAAACTGTGGGCAGGCTATCGGAGCTGAGTGGCCTCTGGTCAACAGCCAACAAAAATCTGAAGCACTTAGCGCTACAGTCACAAACACTTGAACACCATCAACAACAGTTTGAGTGAGGAGGTGGATCCCTCCACAGCCAAACCTCCAGCCCTGGCCAGTACCTGGGTGGCAGCTTTGTAGGACTCTTAGCTAAACCATGCCCAGACTCTTGTCCCAGAAAGTGTGAGATGATAAATGTGTGTTGTTTTAAGACATTAAGTTTCCAGTACTTGTTATAAAGCAATGGCAAGAAAAGAAAAGAAAAAAGGCTTTTTTTCCACCCCTCTGGAGCCTGGCCCTGTGCACCCACGAGGCCAACCTGGGGAGCCCTGTGTTTAATTAGACCCCTCTTCCAGCAGGGGCCATCAGAGTCAGGGGAGTGCCAGCCTCAGCTGTGGACAGAATGATCCATCGGCATGGGAAAAGAAAAGATTTGAATTTTCATTTCTTCATTTTTTTCTAAAATTATACAAAAAAAATCATGTTTTTGGAATATTTAGTCTATAGACTGACACTTGGTTCAGGTCACATGTGGTACGTATGGTCACAAATTGTGGCGGTGGACGGGTACTTTTAACAAGGAGTGGGAGTCATAGGAAGAGACTCAAAGCGGCCATCTCATGCCTTCCTTCACTTTAGTGCACTGTGACATATGACAGTGCATCCAGCTTTCCTAACAGAACTGTGGTTTAAAGAGACTCTTACAAAAAGATGTGAGAAACTATAAGACTATTAATAGTGCAAGCAGCCGAAACCGGTTTGGCTCAGTGGTAGAGCGTCAGTCTGCGGACTGAGAGGTTCCAGGTTTGATTCCGGTCAAGGGCATGTATGTTGGTTGCGGGCACATCCCCAGTGGGGGGCGTGCAGGAGGCAGCTGGTCAATGTTTCTCTCTCATCGACGTTTCTGACTCTCTATCCCTCTCTCTTCCTCTCTGTGGAAAATCAATAAAATGTATTTTAAAAAAAAGAATATTAATAGTGCAAGCATAAGGAAATTGTAGTGCTGACATTTTATACAAACATGAACTTTTTTCATATCGTGAGATTTTATAAAAACAATGATAGTATAATCTTACATAACAAAATGCAAAATTATTTAACACACCAGTTGAAATATGGGCAGATGCAAATATTATATAACATGTTTTTGTGGAGTTACTTTTCTAACTTCTATAGACATTAAGACCAAGTATTGAAATAAACTCAAACATTTAAAAAAATATATATTTTATTGATTTTTTATAGAGAGGAAGGGAGAGGGATAGAGATTTAGAAACATCGATGAGAGAGAAACATCGTCCAGCTGCCTCCTGTACATTTCCTACTGGGGATGTGCCCGCAACCAAGGTACATGCCCTTAATCGGAATCGAACCTGCGACCCTTCAGTCCACAGGCTGACACTCTGTTCACTGAGCCAAACCAGTTTTGGCTAAACTCAAACATTTGAATTGCAAAATGTTTATCCAAAGGAAAAAAAAGTGATATAAGAACAGAAAGGTGTTTTGTAGCATTACAAGGAAGATATATAAAGTATTTTATCACATCTTTAGCGCATTTAAAAATCTTTCTATATTTGTAAAGTATAAATAAATTGTAAACATGGAGGTGAGAATTCAATCATATTGGTATCACAAAATATAAAACATTGTAATAATATTTATAGAGATAAAAATATCTTTGTACCATTATAAAGGAAATAATTTATAATTATATAAACATATTTGTATTTCATCTTAATTTTATAATATTTACTTTTATATTTTGAGAGTGTCTTGAAATGTAAAAAAATATTAATAGATATGTGTATTTATAATTATAGATATCTTTATTTTAGGATGATGGTTATATGTTTTAGCAGATTTGATTTAGTGATGGAAATACCTGGTGGTGCCTAGATTTGAATAGGTGGGTTTCTCTGATTTTCAGACGACTTATCACGCACCAGGGATTCTTTAGGTTGACACTGATGCTTATCAGTGTGTGTGTGCGTATGTGTGTGCGTGTGTGTGTGTGTGTGTGTGTGTGACCCCTGTAACATTTGTGGGAAACCAAGGAGACAGTAAAATTCAATTTAGTTATTTAGTTAGCAAATTTAATTTCTTGATTAGCTACATTCCAGTCATTGTGGGGTGATTGAGGAGGTACTGGATTCCTGCCCCATATGAGCTTATAACATCATTATCATTGGATAGATAGAAAGACATAAATAAGCGCATGTGTGATATAATACAGATATAAAGTAGTTTGTGATGGAGCCTCGAGAAGGTAAATATTTGAGGGCTATGGATTATAAACTAGACTTTGGACCTCAAGCTAATTACAAAATACTGCATGTTAATTTTCTAGTCTATAAAATTGTTGTAATAATGCCTCTCTATCTCAGAGATCATTGTGAAGTTAAAGTAATTAAAAATTGAGAACTTAATGTAATGTATACAAATCACAGGAATTATATTTTATTTTAAATATATTTTTTTATTGATATCAAAGAGAGGAAGGGAGAGGGAAAGGGAAAGAAAATTCCATGAGAGAGAAGCATTGATTGACTGCCTCCTGCATGCCCCACTACTGAAGATTGAGCCCACAACCCAGGCTTGTGCCCTCACTGGGAATTGAATCATGACTTCCTTATTTATGGGTCAACACTCAACCACTGAGCCACACAGGCCGGGATATATTTCATTTTAGAAATCTACATTTAAAAAAATTTTTTATTTTTCTCTTGCTGCAACTGGAAATAAATCTAGGCTTATTCTATTAGAATTTATGCAGAACCTTTTGTTTTAAGCTATTTATAAGATGGGGTTGAAGTGGGGAAAAAGTCTTCTGCCCATGGCTCAAGCATTCTTTAGATTTCTTTGGAGAATTGTTATTTCTTTTACTCCTTTAAAGATTGGGGGGGGGGGCACCCTCTCCTATGTTGTATGTAAATTAATTTGTAATACTCTTTGATCTTAAAAATGATTTTTAGTGGAATATATTAATATTTAACATGTAGGAGTTTGCTGACCTCTGATGGCCAGACTTAAAACTGCTACTTTTACCAGGGGGCATTATATGACAATATAAAGCTGTCTCTGAAAAGGACCCAAGTGTATATTGGACGGCAGTCAAGAATCACTAGCGGAGAAGAGGAAGACCACAGGAGGTCAACTAGTCAACCTTCCTTTTCCCTTGCCGGCTTTCATCTAAGTCATCCTACGCTGAGGCTCTGTTAAATCAATTGCTTTAGTGTTTAAGTCAGAATAATGTCAAAGTGTGTGTCATTTTAATCTACACTTAGGAGTGATTAGAACATTAGAAATATTTTCATCAGAAATAGGGTAATGACCGACTTGCAGGATTTCAAATATTTCTATATAAATCTGCAATAGCTTGTCAATTAGCATAAGATATATCTGAAACCATGTTTCTCTGTATAATTAGTTGTGGTTGAGATATGCGGTTGGGCTGGAAATATTGTACATGTATCTTAGTTCTTGTGTGAATAAGTTATAAGGATTCTGGCAATAAATGTATTATAGGGCAGAATTCAGTTCAAATTTGGCTTTTGTTAAATTATACCTGACAGAAAGATAAACTATAGTTCTTACTTCTAATGAGGGAGGAAATCCATAGCTCTCACTTCTACGGTAATCTTTGGAGTTAAGGAGAGTCACTGAAGAGAGCTGACAATTGTGAAATGGCTAAATTGCTTTAGGCCAATTTGTGACAAGGCATCTATTATATTTTTAAAACTTGACAGAAGCAATGATTACAACAGCTGCTTTGGTAATTTCTTTCCCTATGTTTTATACCATACTATTATAGAAGCCCAGTGGGCGAAATCACGCGGCCCCGCCCACCCGCGTGCAACCCTCCCACCTGTCGCCCTAGCACGCTCACAGCCCCGCCCACCCACACCGGTGTTCGGTCATTACAGCATTAGGGCCATAAGCCTTTTATAATATAGATTAATCAAGAGATTTTTCTTAGATTTAACTTAAATTTCATGTTATAATTGACATATGGTTCCACTGAATGTATAGAAAGAGAAATGAACTAGCCTCAACCAGTACATTCTTCGAATGTAATTAACTTAAAAAAGAAGTCTGACCTGGTCGGGTGGCTCAGTAAGTTAGAGCATCATCCCAGTACACCAAAGTTGTGGGTTCAGTCTCTGATCAGGGAACATACAAGAATCAACCAATGAATGCATGAACAAGTGAAACAACAAATCTCTCTCTCAATAAAAAATGTCTTTGATTAAAGACATAGGAGGTAGTTAGGAGGTAGCATTGTTCTCTGCATGGTTGAAGATAACTTGGGTGTTTGGGATATGTTAGTAGACACTATTGGTAACCTAAAGTGTAGGAATAACTTCCCAGTCCAAAAAGCTTGTGCTGTGTTAGTGTCACTGTCCTGTCAGTTTATCAGAAGAAGGGCAATAGGTGATAATGAAGTTAAGATGATGTTATTTTAAAAAATATATATATTTTATTGGCTTTTTACTGAGAGGAAGGGAGAGGGATAGAGATAGAAACATTGATGAGAGAGAAACATCGATCAGCTGCCTCCTGCACACCTCCTACTGGGGATGTGCCTGCAACCAAGGTACATGCCCTTAACTGGAATCAAACCTGGGACCTTTCACTCCACAGGCCGACGCTCTGTCCACTGAGCCAAACCGGTTTCGGCAAGATGATGTTATTTTTTAAAATTTTGTTTCATACAAGTTATACTTTAAGTGGATCTATCCTGTATTGCCAAAAAATGGATTCGCTCGGCTTTGAAACCTGCATCCAGAGCTCATAAGGTGGCCTTGAGGCCACGTAAGGTCTGGCCTCAGGGAATCTCGGACACCACCTCCTCTTTCTCCTCATTTACTCTTCTCTGACTCTTCTGGTCTCCCTGCTGCTCCTTGAGCACTCTCATCGCAGCCCACGGGGCTGTTCCCATGGCCCAGGATAACCACCCACCTCTGACAGCCCCTCCTTTTCTTCATTCAGGTCTCTGATCAAATGTCACTCAGATAGGTTTCCCCTCACAACCTCATCGGAGGTATTAGCCTCTATCCCTCTCCAGCATCCTTATCTCCTTCATTCTCTTTGAAGCACTTGTCCTCAATTACATATTTCTCATTATGTAATAACTTTATATTATTTATAGTCTCTCTCACTAGAAAGTAAGATCTATGAAGGCAGATAATTTTTGTTCTACTATTATGTCTATCTCTGAGAAAGTGATTAATAAATAGTTATTGGATGAATAAATGACTTTTTCCATGTTAGTAATCACATATCTGTTTTAAAACTACAAAACAAAACACAAATGCCATAAATCACACAGAATATGTGTATAGCTAATTAATCACGTATTATAAAGTGAATACCCTTGTAACCATGAGTTCAGGTTAAGACATTGCTTTCCTAGCCATCCATTCAGGTCTTCCATGACCTCATTCCGATCACAACCCTGCCTCCTCATGAAAGCAATGGCTGCTGACTTTTATAGGAATCACTTCCTTATGTTTCTTTAGAGTTTTAACGGCCAGGTTTGCATCTCTAGGTATTTTAGTTAGTCTTACTCATATTTTGGGGTTTGATTATCTTTCCATTTCCTTCCAATATATACATTTACCTTCCATCCCTTTGCTTTTCTTATAACTTATTCTTGGAAAGAACTTGGACTCTTTTACCCATAGAATTTCCACATTGGGTTCCACTGAGTGCAGTTTTCAACTAACCAACTACGGTACAACAGCTTCTACCCACGTCTAACTGTTCGACCAGGTGCATGCAGTGTGAAACCGGTCAGTGCAATCACACAGGACCATGTGGCCTCATCTAAAGGCCTTCTGGCAGCCTTAGAATCCGTTCCCACACACAGCACCATGGTTTCTGCACATATCACAAATAGTTTGGCATCAGACTCTGCACTCCTTTTAAAGCGTGCTGAAATCTGACTTTATTTATAGGTCTGGGGGCCGTGTGCTAGTAAATCAGCTCTCTGAAAAGCCCAATTTGTGGCATTTGCCAGTTCCACAGGGTAAACACTCACCATGGCTATTTTCAAACTACTAAGCTCAAGTGTCTGCACTTGGGAACTGGGGAGAGACGTGCACTGTCGGTTCTCAGGGGCTGCTGTGAGCTGGCTCTAGCACACCGCTGTCTGGGAAAATTAGAGGGCCTACGAGAGGGGCCTGGGGAGAAGTCACCCTCTGGAGAATTAATTTGCTACTATGTCACATGAGGTCCTTACAGAGGCTTTAAGTGAGGCAGGAGAAACTGTGGCCAAGAGAAGAGAGACTATGATTGCTGTGGTTGGCAGCTTTGAAGGTAACCCCAATGTTTCCCACATCTTGCTATTCACACTGTGTCTAATCCTCTCTCATTGTGTGTGGGATGGGCATAGTGACTCACAATAAAATATGGGGAAAGTAATGGAATGACACTTCTGGGATTAGAGTACAAAGAGGTTTTAAAAACAAAGGTTTTTATCTTGGACATCTTTCTCACCCTTGCCCACCTGCTCTGAGGGAAGCTAGCTGTGGCATCGTGGGCTGTCTTTAGAGAAGCCTGTGAGGCCAGAAGTCGGTGTCTCTGGCCAACAGCCATGCGACTGAGCTTGGAAGTGGATCTCTCACCAGGTTAAATTTGAGAGGACTGCAGCCCCAGCCGCACGTTGATTGCAGCTTATTAGAGACCCTGAGGTCAGAATCACCCAGCTATTCTGGGTCCTGACTCCCCAGCAGCCGTGAGATAATAAATGCTATTTTAAACCACTACATTTTTGGGTAAATTTGTTATATGGTTACTGACAGCTAACGCAACTGCTAAAGAAGTTTTAGTAGGTTTGAGGAGTGCAGAGTCACCTAAATCCATCCAGTGACACTATTCTAGTTCTTGAGCCCCAGGCTTTCCAATTAATATTCACTTTTTCACATAAAGAACTGATGAGCCTCTGAATTAAAGTTAGAATATAATTCTGTATTCTTCAGAATCATATTTGAAATTATTTTCAGGTACATGGTCCTATGGTTTAAGGGTATACTAGTAAGAGGTTTGTTTAGACTAAAGGAGATTCCTGGTTTTCTGACCATGTTTTAAAATAAAAATTAAAAAATTCCCATCTAAGTGCTTTAAGACAGTCATATTACCCACTCCCATTTTAAGAGGCTAGGAGGCACCTCATCCTGAGAAACCACAAGTAATAATTTAAGAAATCATTTTGCTAATGCATGAACGAATGTCTCATTTTTTCATAGTCCCCAGATAATGTCTTCAATCCAACCAGATCAACAGTCAATTCCACACTCTGTCCTTGAGGGTCTGTCTATTCCCTGAAACTGCTCTGAGTATCTCTGATAGTCCAGATTTGGTGTAAGAAATAGTAACTAATCTAGGTATTTTAAGCAGAAACAGATATAACAGAAGAAATAAGGGATTTAAAATCCTAGAAAGGGCTGATGGAGTGGAAGTTAGCACCAATGGAAAGATTGAGTTCAAGATCACAATAACATACAGCTCTCTTTGCCTCTGGGTTCTGCCCCTGTTCATGTTCTTCAGGCCACTGACACTGCTTCAGAGTACTGTTTACTTCCCCTTTTTATAAATGTTTATATTGATTTCAGAGAGGGAGAGATAGAAGCATCAATCATGAAGGAGAATCATTAATTGGCTGCCTTCTAGGGATAGAGCCCGAAAACCAGGCATGTACCCTGACCTGGAATCGCACCATGACCTTTTGGTTCATGGGTGGACGCTCAACCATTGAGCTTCAACATCTGGACTGCTTTCTCCTCTTTAATAGTCTATTAAAACTTTTCTCAGGTGTTCTCAGTTTGAGTTGCCTAGCTGTTTCCTATTGATTTACAAATATAATTTTTTAGATATTCTAATATGCCAAATTATCTTTAATGTTACAAATACTTTAACGAGTAACTATACCAAGACCAAGCCATTGATTACAAATATTTACTCATGAACGTAATACAAAGTATTAATGTTATTCCTGGAAGTAAAAGATACTTATTCATGAAGACTGCTACCCATGGCTACATGCATGGTTCCCTGTACAACTCCAGGGGCATCATTCACATCAACTACTATGTAAGAGGTGGACCCTAGAATTGGGGTGGGTAACCAGCACAATTGCATGTGGTGTCCTGTGCCTATCAGGAAAACATTTTTACTATCCCAAGAATGCAAGTTATCATCTTAAGCAAATCGAGGTTAAAAAAAAAAATAATCCCAGCACACTAAGGCTGCTGGTTAGCCAGAAAATTTGACTTACTCTTAGGTTTGATTTTCCCCTTGCCACTAAGTAATATGAGATTCCCTCCCCCCTTTTCCATGCTCTCCAGATAGTGTGTTCTCATAATCCATGTGTCCTGAATTCACGTCAAACGTTATCTAATTCTTCTGTCTGATTTGAGTACAAGCCCAGGTTACTTTACCATTTGATTGAATTAAACTAATCTGTTTATTGCTTGCCCCTTCTCAGTTCTTCCTGTCTGGCCAGGCTACAAGCCTAGCGGGTATCTAAATGTCCTCAGGTTGAATCCCGGAGATCTGTCTGTGTCTGAGAACAACCTGAGAGTGGCCTGAGTCAGGGGACAGTGGCACAAAATGAGCCTGAAGAGGCAGGCAGAAATTAGTCAGAGAGAAATCAACCTTTAGAAAGTGTTTTATTTTCACAACAAAATATGTATTTTATTTTATTTTTCCATTTTATTGACATAATTAACACAAGATTGTAATATATTTAAATATACATTGTGGTGATTGGATATTCATAGCATTGTGAAAGAATTCTCACGACTGAGTTAACTAACACATCTATCACCTCACACATTTATCTGTGTATGTGTGTGTAAAGCTAAGTTCCACACCCTTAGCAAATTTCATTTAGATATACAGTATTATAAACTGTAGCCAGCAGGTTTTACATTATATTCTCAGATCTTATTCATCTTATAGCTGAAAGACGAATACCAACCTCTCCCTATTTCCTCCATTCCCCAGCCTCTGGCACTTCTAGACTCATCTACTCTATTTCTAAGGATCTGACTTTTAAAAAAAGTTCCACATGTAAGTGACATTATGCAGTATTTGTCTTTCTGTCTGGTTTATTTCACTTAGCATAATGCCCATCTCTGTTGTTGAAAATGGCAGGCAAGACTCCTGCCCAAGAGAAGGCAGAAGGCAGCAGCCAGAGCAAAGACCTGGGTCCCAAGAGCTGGAAGAAAACTGGTGCAGGCAGCCAGGTAAAGGAAGGCCTACTGCATGAATATTCATGCAACGGCCTCTAGTGAGTGTGTGTGTGTGTGTGTGTGTGTGTGTGTGTGTAATATTTATCAATTCATCCACTAGATAACCACTTAGCTTGTTTTCATATCTTGGCTGTTGTAAATAATGCTGTAATTAACATGGAGTATAGATATCTCTTTAATAACTGGTTTTCATTTCCTTTGAAAGTATACCCAAAAGTGGAATTGTTGGATCATATGGTAGTGCTATTTTTAATTTTTTGAGGAACCTCCATAATGCTTTACATACTGGCTGCACTAATTTACATTCCTACTAATAGTGCACAAAGGTTCCCTTTTCTCCACATCTCACTGACAGGTTTTAAGCAGGAGGCAGACTTGATTTAGTGTGAGTTGTAAAAAAAGCTCTCTGGCTGAGTTACAAGAATGAGTTGGAGGAGGGCAAGTGTATGCAGGGAGATGAGCTGAAAGCCTATTGCCAGGTTCAGATAGAGATGGAGTGGCTTGGAATAGTGACAATGAACAGAGACAGGTGGATGGATTAGAGAAGGATATTGGAAATAAAATTTGTGAGACTTGGTAGTGACTATAACTAGGGAGTAAGGAAAAAGAAGACATACAGGAAGATTTCTGGAGATAGCTGATATTTACTGAGAGAGAGGAAAGGAGAGACATATGGAAAGAAAGACCAATCCAATGCTTCCCTTATGTGCCTGGCCCAGGATGAATCCCACAACCTAGGTATTTGTCCCGATGGAGAATTGAACCCACAACCTTTTGATGTATGGGACGACACTCCAACCAATTGAGCCACTTGGCAATGGGAAAGGTCTTTGTGAAGCATTGAGACTTTGAGACTTTTAATGTGATAATGCCATGTTGTGGACTATTAAATTATTAATAACTATTGGGCAGGCTGGGATTCATCTTGTCCAGGCAAATTCAAATACTAAGTAAACATTTATTAAGCCCTCAGGTGTGTTAGGCACTGGGACAGAGTCTTGGGCTACAATGATAAAAAGGCTCAAAAGCTCTTAATTCAGTGAGAACTTCTTTCCTCAGTATCTGTTTAGCAAACATACATGGGTCCTGGTGTGTTACCTGGTGCACATGGTTGGGGACACACAACAATATCTACCCATTAGAATACCATTTACATTTGCATGTGTGCACAGCCCTTTTGTTTAACACTGCTGAGAAGTAAAAAGTGTCATATTAACCAATTTCCTAATGTTTTGGATAGATATTTAGTCATTGTATCAGCCAGTGTTCATTTAAGCAAACAGAAGTTGCTCTTGGTATTCTAATATAGGGAATTAAAGGTTTTATACCTGTCAGATGGGCTAGGTAAGGGCAGACGGAGAAGCCCTCTACCCACAATCTGAGCCAGCACCTCTGAAGTGGATCTTCCATTAGGCATGAAAGTCAATGCGGTGTTCTTCTCATCCACCATCTGCATCTACCACCAGGGAATAAGCTCTCCCCTTTTTTTGGAATCTCCCCAAGTGCCCCATTCCAATTCACATGGCCCAGTTCTTTCCCTGTCAACACCCGAACATTTACAAAAGAAGCTTGGCGAAGTTCACTGTGAGTTCAGCTTTCATCGTTACCCAGCCAAATATAGGATCACATTTTAGATTTGATTTTCAGATATCTTGACCCTGCGGCTACAAGAAATAAAAGGGTCTTTCAGGACTGTCTTACAGGCTTTCTGATTCTCTGTGTTTGAGAATCAGGCAGCTCCACAGTCCTTGCTGTCAAGCTTCCTATGAGAACATTCTGTTGCAAAGCCAAATACAACACTTAGCTTTCTATAGCCATTTAATTCCAGGCAACTAGTAGTGGAAATTTAAGGAGACATTTTGCCATTGCATGTCATGTACCATAAAGTCTCACTTTATACTAAAAATGAGTTATTTAGGTCAGACAACACATGGCAGATTCTCTCCTTTCAGTTCTGGTTTCCTGAAACTGCTATTAATACTAAAGATTCTAAGTGCCAGAGTTTGGTCATTAAAGCAGAAGTCACTCTGTATATTTTAACTATGAGGGGTTTTACTACAGAAAACAAAGGACCTATAACCTTTTGGGAAGTCTACTGGGACCAGAATCAGAGAGGCCATTTCTGAACATCTCATCTTGAAACATTGAAGTAGATAAACCTCAAGAGCTCATGCACACACCTCTGTGACTCTAATATCTGCTGACTCAATATGAGGGGTTGGCAAACTATGGCTCACAGGAGAAACCTGCCCCTGCTTTTGTATAGTGTGTGAGCTAAGAATGGGTTTATTCTTTTAAATGGTTGAAAAACACAAAAGCAGAATATTTTGTGATGTGATGATTACATGGAATTCCAGTTTCAGCATTCACAAATACAGGTTTACTGGAGCACAGTGTTTGCTTGTATATATATAGTTTATGGCTGCTTTTGTACTACAATGGCAGAGTACAGTAGTTGTGACAGTGACTGCATTACCTATGAAAGACTATAATATTTTCTCACTATTATCTATCCCTTCACAGAAAAAGCTGGCTGACCCTTGCATCTAACTGCATCTATTTCTGGCAGATAATGGTTTCTCTTTCTCTGCTGCCTTCCAAGTCTCCTGAGAATGCCTCTCATTGACCAATCCTAAGAGTTATATGGGGAAAATAATTTTGGGGAATTGTGGGGAACCAATTCCAGCATGTCATAATTACAAGAGTTTCACCAAAAGGTTGGGGAGCTCAACAAGGGTTGAGTCAAATGTAATTACCTGTTAGAATGGCTAAATGGCAGTTCCCCCAAACTTGAATAGGATAATCATTTGCTGTCAGACAGCTCAGGGCATTTTATTGCCTTCTGTTGGCCAAACACCTGAACAACTGTAGGCTATTCCCCAAACTGACAATGCTTCTGTACCCTACCTTTGAAATTTTATTCTTTGAAGTGTATGTCAAATTGTGAGTCAAGGGGTAGTCTTCAGTTTCTTTAGCTGAAGATCCTCTGACCCCCAGTGTCTTTCAAAATTATTTTTTGTCCTTGGACTCTTTAATCATCTACATGCAGCTCCTTTCTCTAGATTGCTGAACCCTTTGTAAGGCTGGGAAAAGAACCAAGGCAGGGAATTTTACTTTTGGTTTCTCCTCTGGATTGCAGAGAAGCAGTAGTACTGAGTTGACAAACAACAAAGAATAGACATAATAGATATGAAGAGATGCTCAATATTACTAGTTATAAGGGAAATGAAAATCAAAACCATGATGAGATGCCACCTCACACATGTTAGAATGGCTACGATCAATATGACAGGAAATGACAAATGTTGGAGAAGATGTGGAGGAAAAGGAACCCTTATGCCCCACTGTTGGGAATTTAAAATGCTCCAGCCATTATGGAAAAACAGTATAGAGATTCCTCAACAATTAAAAATAGAACCACCACATGACCCAGCAATCCCTCTTCTGGGTAGCTAGCCCCCCAAATTTTTAAAAACACTTATTTGTAAAGATATATGCATCACTATGTTCATTGCAGCATTATTCACAACCTGTGTCCTTTTATGGAAAATTGGAAAAAAAAAGATGTGGTACATATATACAAAACAATACTACTCAGCCTAAAAAGGATGAAATATTGCTGTTTGCAATAGATAGATCTTAAGAGTATCATGCTAGTGAAATAAGGCATATGGAAAATGACAAGAACCAAATGATTTCACTCACATGCGGGATATAAACAGAAATCAAATGAACAAACTAAACAAACTCATAGATACAGACAACAGAATGGCAGTAACCAGGGAGGAAGTAGAGAGGGTGAGGGCAGGGTGAAGAGGATAATAGTGATCAAATATATGGGTACTTCTGGTGGTGGGCACACAGTAGAGTATACAGATGTCATATTATAAACTTCCTTTTTTAAAAAATTTCTTTATTGCTTAAGGTGTTACATATGTGTCCTTATTCCCTCATTACCTCTCTTATCTCCCCCCCACACCCACACTCCCCCCCTGCCATTCATGCCCTCACCCCTCTGCTGTCTCTGTCCATTGGTTATGCTTATATGCATTCATACAAGTTCTTTGGTTGGTTTCTTCCCTTACCCCCATCCTCCCCTACCTTCCCTTTGAGGTTTGATGATCTGTGTTTCTCTGTCTCTGGATCTATTTTTGTTCATCAGTTTATGTTGTTCATTATATTCCATAAATGAATGAAATCATGTGATATTTATCTTTCTCTGCCTGGCTTATTTCACTTAGCATAATGCTTTCCAGTTCCATTCATGCTGTTGCAAATGGTAAGAACTCCTTTTTTACCTTAGTATAGTATTCCATTGTGTAGATGTACCACAGTTTTTTAATCCACTCATGTGCTGATGGGCACTTAGGCTGTTTCCAAATCTTAGCTATTGCAAATTGTGCTGCTATGAACATAGGGGTGTATATATCCTTTCTGATTGGTGTTTCTAGTTTCTTAGGATATATTCCTAGAAGTGGGATCACTGGGTCAAATGGGAGTTCCATTTTTAGTTTTTTAAGGAAACTCCATACTGTTCTCCACAGTGGTTGCACCAGTCTACATTCTCACCAGCAGTGCATGAGGATTCCTTTTTCTTCACATCCTTGCCAGCACTTATCTGTTGACTTGTTGATGATAGCCATTCTGACAGGTGTGAGATGGTACCTCATTGTTTTTATTTGTGAGATGGTACCTCATTGTTTTGATTTGATTAGTGATTTTGAGCATGTTTTCATATGCCTCTTGGCCTTCCTTCTGTCTTCTTTCGAAAGTATCTACTTAGGTCCGTTGCCCATTTTTTGATTGGGTTGTTTATCTTCCTTTTGTTAAGTTGTATGAGTTCCCTATAAATGTTGTAGACTAAGCCCTTATTGGTGATAACATTGGTAAATATGTTCTCCCATCCAGTGGGCTCTCTTGCTGTTTTGTTGATGGTTTCTCTTGCTGTGAAAAAGCTTTTAGTTTTGATGTAGTCCCATTTGTTTATTTTCTCTTTAGTTTCCATTGCCCTAGGAGCAGTATCAGTGAAAAAATTGCTTTGGCATATGTCCAAGATTTTGCTGCCTGTGGATTCCTCTAGTATTTTTATGGTTTCCCATCTTATGTTTAAGTCCTTTATCCATTTTGAGTTTATTTTTGTGTATGGTGTAAGTTGGTGGTCTAGTTTCATTTTTTTTCATGTATCTGTCCAATTTTCCCAACACCATTTATTGAAGAGGCTGTCTTGACTCCATTGTATATTCATGCCTTCTTTGTCGAATATTAATTGGGCATAGTGACTTGGGTCAATTTCTGGTTTCTCTGTTCTATTCCATTGATCTATATGTCTGTTATTGTGCCAGTACCAGGCAGTTTTGAGAACAGTGGCTTTGTAATACTGCTTGATATCTAGTATTGAGATCCCACCTACTTTGTTCTTCTTTCTCAGGATTACTTAGTCTCAAGATGATATCATATGGCACATGATCCCCACTATAAATAACATTGTATTAGCATAAACTATCTAAAGTGACTGAGGTCCAAGGCAAACAAAGATACTCTTACCAGGCAGGATGTTCCAAAGTCCTAGAGGTTATCTCCCAGGAGCCAGTCAAGGCCCAAACTTTTATTTGGAATGTGTAGGGTTTGGATAACCTGGGCCTGCTGAGTTAACTGTTTATTGCACATAGACTCACTGAAATGTGGATCTCAGGGAACCTTAGAGATTATTTGTTTAAACTTCCCTTTTTTTGTAGATGAGAACATAGAAGCTTTGAAATAAAATTGATATGGATGTAAAAAATCCTGATTTTACTACTTACAAGCTATGTGGCCTTGTAAAAATTATTTAACTTCTCTGAGCGCCCCCCCCCCATACACACACACTAATTCTTAGTTAATAGTAAGTACTAAGAACTTGTAAAATGCTTCAGTCAAATTAGTGGTTAAAACATGGCAGGTACAAAAGCAAGACTTCAGTTTCATTTATTCAATAAGCTTTTTGAAAGACTATTATTATTGTATTGATGTAAGTGAAAGGAAGAGCTGCTACCAAGACTTTGATGCACTAGCATCATGGAAACATTTATATCAGGAGAGATGCCACTTTGTTTTGGAAAATGCCCTGAAGGCCCCTTTGAGGGTGAAGAGTAAGGCTCTCCAGGGGTTAGCCTGTAAGGAAATGGATGTATTGCTCTGCAAAATAATTGAATGAAAAGGCAGTGAGATAGGAGATTAGGAGAAGGGGAGAGGGTTGGAGCTTAAGGTAAAAATGAGAAATTGGAAATATTTCTTGAGAAGCTGGTTGGTGCCAGGTTGTTAAAAACCTTCAGTTGCACAAAAATGCATTGCTCAAGGTGGAAGAGCTAGTTAAGGGCAGACCTGGGACCAGAGATCTTTCTAGAAAGCCACATTGCCTCTCTAAGAACCAACGTTTTTATTCCAACCACTTTCAATGTGAAATTATACCTTGGGAATATTAAACAGAATATACATCTGAGACTCTCAGAAGTTATCTACTGAGTATCTGTGATAATACTGTATTTCAAATAGTTGATTAAATGTTTACTTGCCAACTAGGAACTAATTTACTGTTAAGTTTCAGAGAAGGCTTATGGGAAAATAGCCAGGAACCACAGTATCATTACAAACATTAATAGAGGGCGGGGAAAGTGCTTCATGCTTGGCTACTTAGGATGTTTTGTAATAAGCAAATGAAGTTTCTCAAGATTACTTTTATTCCTTTGAATTGACAAATGCCAACTGGTCTCCTCGGGCTGACATTTTTATATACAGGGTGTCCCAAAAAATCTATACACATTTTGAATAATTATAAAGGTAGTGTTTATTAAAATTTCATTTTCAAAATGCAATAGAATCAGCTGTTCATGTGTATATACATTTTTTGGAACGCGCTCTAGTAACAAGGACATCTAAAACTTTCTTAGCTTTTGGAAACCAGCAAAACCTGAATTTGGCAAAGTGTTGATATCAAGTTACAGTTTAGTCAAAGAACACCTACGATAAAGAAATAGAGGTTTGGAAAGCATTTTCTTTTTGTGACAAGCAGCAACTCTGGCCCCTGTTAGCGGTGCTGGGAGTTTCTGTGAGGGCCAGGCTTTCAAGGCTTATGTACAGGAACTCAATTCTCATGTTGGTCCCGAAAGTAAATAGCAGATCATCCCACTTGTAACAGTGATTCCCCTTCTTTCCTACTACCATCCCTTGGGCTTTCCTATTTTATCCTTTAGCCACTTCAGTCTAACCTCTTGCTGTTACAATTCTCCATGATCTTGGAGCCATCTTCTGAAGCTCTGGTCAATTCTTCCGCTGCTTCTTTGTTTGTCTAAGGTTTGGCTTGTAGATTAAATTATTGGTCACAATTCTTCATCTCTATTTGTTAATTATATATCCTTGCCATGGCCTCCAGGGGAAGTGACTACTCCTCTGCTTGCATTTGGTCTTGGCCATGAGTCTTGCTTTGGCCAACAGGATGCCAGCAGATGGGATACAAACAGAGACTTGAAATATGCTTGTGTGGTTAAGCTTGCCCTTTACCACTCACCTCAATGCCATGAAGAAAACAGTGCCAGATGGCCATCTGGTCTCGGGAGGGTGAGCGGGGCAGGCCTGGATCCAAATTTGCACTTGGAATGAAGCTCAGTCAATCCCAATTCTGGTCAGCTGACCTGTGTACTTGTACACATATGATTGTTGTTTTAAGCTATTGAGTTTTGTGGTGTTCTATACAGTGGTTCCCAAACTTTTGACATGTGTACTCCTTCTATAATTTTTGTAACGCTGAGTACCCCTCGTACTCATGAGAATGTAGAATTAGGCACAGCTAAGTACGGTGCAGTGCATATCCCCACCAAACTCCGGTGCAACACATACCCCCACCAAACTCTTCCCGTACCCCTGGGGGTACGCGTACCGCACTTTGGGAAACACTGTAAAACATAGCACTGTAATAAGTGCTGACTGCTACTATAGGCAATGTCAGGATATGTCAGAGCAACAGCAAGAGATGGTAGCTTTTCAACATCTGCTCCCTCTTTCTCAGTGGCATGCTATGCAGGTATTCTTGTCAAGTCAGGCAGCAGCCCACTTGTGACTGACAACCCATCATTTGACTTATGGTCTTACTGCTTATTAGCTTTGGACTAGAATTGTTGAATTTGAAAAGTGAAGATTTATGAGGACTCATGTGAGCATATAAATAATGTGAAATATCTTGGTTCAATAAGTGAGAATTATTATTACCACGACGGTGATGATCATTAGTTGTAGCAGCAGCAGAAATAACAGTAACCCTGAACTCATCTTTACAACATCTTCCCCTTCACTTCTACATACCTATGTGGCATTCCTCACAGGATTCTCATTATAACTTCTATGAAGAAATATAGTGATTAAGAAAGATGCCTTTTGGAAGAGTTGTTTGATATTTTCTCTGACTTGTAAGATTAGTTTTCTCTTATCTTAGTCCTCTCCTATATTTCTGTTCACCCTGAGGCTAGGTAAAAAAGGAAGCTAAAATAAGCATGGGAAAGGATCATTTTTATCCAAAGGAGACTCAGAACCACATATTCTAGGCTAATGAATGTCTGAAAGAAGGTGGATAAAGTCTGTGTGAAAATTAAGAAAGACAATTTGTATCTCTGAAGATAATATTAATAGTTGACTATGGGGAATGTCAGTGGCAAGTTGTATTGTTTATCTAACTTTCACATTATAAAGTCAACATTTCCCCTATCCTAAATCACCCCAGGGCCAGGGACCACAACTAGAGACCACGCCACAGCTCAGAACCTTTGAAGTTACTAAACCATCTAAAACTCAGCTTGCTCTAACTTGTCTACCCTACCTTGCCAACTCCTTTCTGTAGAAACTGCAATAAAGGCTCTGGGCCATACTTCCATTCCCCTGACTGACCCCAGTATTAACCCTTGTGGCCCTGTGGTGCATGGCATGCCCCCTTCTCTTGAAACTGTAAGTTAATAAACTCTTCTTTCAAAGGCAATTGTTTCTGTGTCTGTTACCTTACATTACCTGATCAAAACAAATTCCAGGTACATGTCAGCATACTCACATCTTCTACATCCCTATCTCAGCTCCTATAGGAAACTAAAATTAGCAGTCACCTCTGGTCAGGAGTCACAGCTAAGGCAGGGCTTGGTGGCAAGGGCAAGCACAAGCTCTGGCTACTTTAGAGCACATTGGTTCCAACCGTGAATCTGATTGGAACAACTTTGGAAACCATACTGCTCTTACTACTGAAGCATAACCGCACCCTAAAGGTTAGCTGAGTGCTCTCCTGAAAAAGAAGTGTAGATGTGGTGAATTAGTCCAGGAATTAGAATTCAAATTGCATTATGCTCAGCAGAAAGAATATATTGAGCTCCTATCCTCTGTGAGAGACTGTTATACATACACTCTCTTGACCAGGAGCTGCTAAAAGAGACAGCAGAGCCCCAGAGGACTGCTGGGAAAATATTCGTTGGATGAGAATAAAACAATACGAGGCCATATCCCCTGAGTTTTTATTCTACTTGGCCCTGTCAGGAAAGTATGCTTGAAATGTGGAAATGGACTTACATTTTGGAAGGCCGCATCACATAATTTTACGGCAGGAAATTAACTTTGATAGGAACACAGCATGGAAACAAGATTAAGCAAGAGAGGTAACTGAAGAGAAAGCTGATGAAACACCTTGTTCTTTCGAGTGAATGGCATGTCTTTGAATTCAACAGTCGGTAGTTAAATTGAAACATTAAATAATCATTCTTAACAGTTTGCATTTCAGGAACAGGAGGAAGAACCATGGTAGCCTCTCTGCAATGACTCCATCTATCGTCTCAAAGTGCAGCAGGAGATGCCATTTTCAGTTACATTAAATTTCAGCAAGCTAACAGTGGACTTGGAGGAAACTAGTTGATCAAATTTCATAAAACTATACATTAATCAGGAATATATTGAGCTCCTATCCTCTGTGAGAGATTGTGGTGGGTGCAATACATGCTGTTGGTTGTGCATGTCCATCAATTCCCTGTTTTCCATCCTTTTAAACGTACCCACATTTTTCTTTGGGAAACTGTTATTGGTGGGAGTGGGTATTCCCTTCCCTATTGGGGGAAGGGTCCTTACGGTATCTCAGGAAAAAGAATTTTCTGAGACTGCATGAGAGACGAGTGATTTTTATTTACATTGAATTACATCCTTGTGTTTCCAAAGTCCCATTTCCCTTAATCAGTCCTAGAGAAGTGCAGCTGGGGATTCAGTCGAGCTAAAAGCAAAGCCAGTGTCTAAAGTTTCCTTTTCATGGTGCAGTTGTGTCCCGTACAGCATCAGGCTAGTTGCAGTCCATCCGTCCACTCTGTGGGGTCCACATGGCTGTGAGGACGAATGTAGGGAGCCAACAGAGCACCAGGAGCCAAGAGGGCAAGAAAACAAAGTTCTTTGTTTAGGGGATTAAACCAATCTCCCTGTGCTTGCAGCTGCCACACCTTCTCTGGCCAATGACCTGTTCCCAGGTGTGACTGACAGAAAGCGCCTTCCCTATGCCGTCATCCAGACTTTACTGAGCACACATCTGTTCTCCACCTGTCCAGTCCCTTCCCCTACCCAGTTAAACCGTATTTGGCAAAGCTGCACAAAGGACATTCCTATACTATTTAGTCTTCCCTTTGCTCCATTCTTGTTCATTAATAACTAGGTTAATTATAAAGGTATCAAAGCCACTGTTCTTTCTAATGAGTAGCAGCCCTGTAGTTTTGGTATAATTAACCCCACGTCCATCTGTCTATCCCTAGCTAGGTAATCTCATCTTCCATGCCACAGAGATTGGTAGAGGGACCCCAGACTTAAGCCAATCAGTGAATAATTTCATCCTCGCCAATGATTTCAATCTGTGTGAAGCTCAGAATTTTGTTTAAAAATATTTTTTTTATTGATATCAGAGGGAAAGGAAGAAGGAGCAAGATATAGAAACATCAACAATGAGAGAGTATCATTGATTGGTTGCCTCCTGCAAGCCTCTTTATGGGGATTGAGCCCACAACCCAAGCATGTGCTCCTGACTGGAATCAGATGTGGGACCCTTCAGTCTGTAGACTGATACTGTATCCACTGAACCAAACCAACTAGGGCAAGCTCAGAACTTTTGCCCTGAATCTCAGTCTTACTCTTCCTGATGTGAGCAAGGAGGCATGCAGTTCTGGTCACTGCAGGCAACTAGCTATCTTGTTATTAGGACAGCAGCTAGCCTGAAGGCTGAGCCAATGAGGAGAGAGGAGGGCCAAAAGAGTGTGGGAAAATAGAGCCCGAACACTGAAGAAACCAGGTGCACTGCCTGCCTCCCCCCTGGACTTGCCACTTTCGTGGTCCAATCAGTGCTCTTAGCTGTTTGCTAGTTTGCTTGCTTGTTGGTTGGTTGGTTGATTGGTTGGTTGGTTGGTAGGTTGCTGATGTAGGAGGATAAAAGGAGAAACAAGTCTTGGTTCTATGTTTTTACATTTATACAAGAAACATAAATCTTGGTTTTTATATTTAAACTTCATTGTGGAATGTCTGGGTTTTCTCCCTCACATTTTTCTGGTAAGTGATATTAGCAAAAGAAAGATTTCTTTATTATTATTTTTTTAAGTTTGTAAATATTTTACTCTGAAGAACCTAACATTTTCCCTCAGGCTCCACTGAAGGAAACAAGAAGGTGTGCATTGCCTGAGAGGGCTGAGGGTAAGACCATGAGAACTGAAAAAGGACATAGCGGGGAAATGACCCAAACTTCCCCGATTCATTCCCTAAATAGAGTAACCCTGTCTCAAAGCTTCCCTCCATTTTCAGACATCATTTTATGCACATGTGGTAAGAGGTTGGTGTTTAAGACTTTTCTACCAATGGGATTCAGGTTAGTACAAACATGCCTGACTAATTAATGTGGTGGGTCTGCCAGGGGCTTATGTGTACAAAGGACTGAGGGATCTCCCAGGAGAGAGCCATTTTCTGGGCAGCCCAGGAGGTAAGCTTGATAGAGCCAATAAGACCTTAATTTTTGGAACAGAAAAATAATTCAGAGCAGAGCCCCAAGTGGACTCACATGTGATTCCTGAGTTCCTGAGATGGGAAAAAGAGGAAAATAAAGGAAGCTTAAAAAAGGAGAGAGAGCAGAGGGGAGTGGGGGGGGGGGGGGCGGAATGACCTTCAGGTGCTGAGTGTGGCCACTGTCCATAGGACCTTGGTTTTCTGCTGCTTTTCCTGTCATGGCCACATCCTAGTTTAGTTAGGATAGCGGGTGACCACTTGAATGCCAACACCTAGTTTTTTTAAAAATAAACCCAGAAATACATGACAATAATGTGCAAAAAGATCAGATAGCAGCAGGGAGTATAGCTAGAAGCAAGCACCTGGCAGAAAAGGCTGCAATTTCCTATGAAATTACTAGTTCTTCAAACATTAACAGGGCATAAAAACAATGTGGTAGAAAAGCTTTTCTTGCTCTCTTGGGAAAAATAACACCAATTTGATGTATTTGTAGAAGAATACCAACTGGTTCTTTTCTCAGAAGACATTCTGGTGCCAAGGAAAAATATTTCATATGAGAAATTACCATGATGCAATATAGTAGCTTCTAAGTACACTCCCAGCAAGCCATCACAGACGTCATAGAACAGAAAGTCTCACAGACTAAATTAAGATGCCCAAATCATAGGATATATTGGGTCAACATAAAGCATACATTGAGTATTGAGAGAAAAGACATATGGAATAAATTTACACAGTTAGGTTGGAATGGAAGGACCACATTACTGAATCCTATGTTCTCTCTCTCTCTCTCTCTCTCTCTCTCTCTCTCTCTCTCTCTCTCTCTCTCTCTCTCTCTCTCTCTCATCAGTTTTTCCTCATAGTGGTATGGTTACAAAGACCAGAGCTGAGTTGAACAACGGGGCTTAGCAACCTCAGTGTCTAGAATCAACATATGTTTGTTGACATGAGGGCAAGGATGCCTGGCTGCAGCTGAAGTTCTAGTTGACAGTTACTGTGTTTCCCCGAAAATAAGACATCCTCCGAAAATAAGACCTAGTGCATGGAAAGATAATACATCCCCTGAAAATAAGACCTAGTGCAACTTTGGGAGAAAAAATTAATATAAGACACTGTCTTATTTTCAGGGAAACAGGGTAGTTAGCTGGGCAGCTGTGAACTTTATTTCTTTTTTTTTCTTCTTAAAAAAAATGTCTTTATTGATTAAAAAGTTACATTACCCGCCTCAACCACACACCCCATGCCCTCACCCCCCTGTTGTCTGTGTCCATTGGTTAGGCTTATATGCATGCACACAAATCCTTTGGTTGAACTTTATTTCTTAGGCAGAGTGCAGGCAAAGCCAGAATTAGGACTCAAAAGCCAATTGACAGGTGATGCATCATCAATCTGAAGGGGGCTTGGTCTGTACCTTATGATTTGGTCCTTCAGTCATTTTCTCCTTATACATAAACATTCTTGAGTGTCCCATTTTCTAAAATATCATGTATTTCATTCATTCTATCTTTAACATGTCTTGCTGATTTCCAACCATCTATACTTAACAACACATCTTATGAACACCGCTCATGTCTGACAGGCCACTTCTTACTCCTTATTTAGCACATCTTATGCTTTTTACCCATCCTACTTGCTTTTTCTTGTCAGCTACAGTAGAACTGAATATTCTCATTTAAATATGTCATATGAGACACATTAGAGAATTAGAATGTATAAGCTTTGTCTATTTCACACAGAGAGCATATCACCATTCTCACCATCACCTATATTTCAATGAAAGAACTGAGCAAAATAAACTAAAACTATGGTTTGTATTTAGCATCTTAGAAATGAAGAATCCTATTGCTGCTGTCATCTTTTATTGAGTATTTACTCTCAGCTAAATGTTTGACATATACAGGGTGGGGTGAAGGTA
Organism: Pipistrellus hanaki; assembly: GCF_964339955.1. Taxonomy (NCBI): domain Eukaryota; kingdom Metazoa; phylum Chordata; class Mammalia; order Chiroptera; family Vespertilionidae; genus Pipistrellus; species Pipistrellus hanaki. Next base: position 135,174,479 of record NC_140505.1, on the reverse strand, counting down.
GGTTTACAGCTGTGAATACATGAAGCACAGAATTCTTCTATTATTTTTATTAATTATTGTATTATTTTTCCATATGAACAACTGTACATTTACCTTTGCTCCACCCTGTATTATCTTATCCAATCCTCATAATGACCCCATGAGGTAGGTATTATTGTATTAGATCTATAGCTAAGACAACTGAGGCTTAGGAAGGTGACCTGTTAGGATCAAGTGGTATGGCAGAGCAGAGCACTGAAATGAGCCCATAACTCCCTGACCCCAAATCCTTCTACTGGTCATTGGACTGGGCTTTTCCATTCCCAGAGCCCCCTCAGGGATCCCATTCTACTCCTTAGAGCCCCTCCTCCATTCCCTGCCCCTACATCTGTGAGTGCTTTGGCTCCTACAGAGACCTCCAAGACCCCTTATTCTTCATGAGTTCATTTCAAATAATGATGTGGCATCGTAATTCAGGTCTAAATTGCAATGAAGCAAATTAAAGAGGATTACTAATTTTAAAATAAATCAAAGATCTGCATGGCATGTTTGGTTGCATAGTAGATATAAATAGCTCGTGAAAGCATTGTGTCAGAGGAATGGCTAAATTGTTTAGTTAGCAAAGAAGAGAATGTAGCTGGAGAGGGCAGCATTCTGTTGATGGAGGACATCACTTATGTAGTAAAGAGAAATAGCTACACTTTTTTGAGTGCTATTATGAGCTGGATACTGTACATATATTATTGCAAATCCACACAACCACTTGGAAAGATGGATGTACAGAGAGGAAAATGAGACTCTGGCTGGTTAATAATATGCTCCAACCCATTCAGCTAAGAAGCAGTGGGGCTGGGGGTTGTCCCTGCTCCTTTTCACTAGCAACCTGCGCACAGTAGCACACATGGAAGAGAGAATGTGGTGGCTACAAGGGGAGTTAGAGGTCTACAGAGCTCTTTTCTTACGTGTGTTTCACAGAGGAGCAGATGAAAGCCTTTAAAACTGGAAGATAAGAAATCAGAATTATGAGTACCTTTGGATAAATGAAAAGGAAGCAACTTTTGTGTATCCAAATGTATCCATGTTCAGTACAGTACATTTTCTATGCCATGAAGTACTTAAAATGTTTTGTTTGTTTGTGTTTTTTTTTGGGGGGGGGGGAGTAGTTTATAAAGGTCATTAGCTGGATTTATTAGGCTGAAGACAAAGGTCTCAAGTAAGATTATTATTTGTTAAGTATTCTGAGCTTTCTCAACCATGCTCCACGTAGATAAGAACTCTTAAGTGTATATAGTATAATATATTCTTACATGTTTAAAAACACAAATCTCAGCTTCTTTGTATCCATGCATATCACATTTTCTACTTCTTTATTTTCCATCCTTGCCTGAAGACTTGCTTAGAGAAAGAAGGGATGACAGAGAGAAATGGAGAGAGAGAGAAAAACATTGATATGAGATGGAAAACATTGATTGGTTGCCTTCTGTATATATCCTGACCAGGGATTGAACCTGCAACCGAGGTATGTGCCATGACTGGGAATTGAACTGGAAACCTTTTGGTGCACAGGATGATGCTCAATCAATTGAGCCACTCTTGTCAGGCATGTTTTCTGAAACATAGCTTAAGTAACTATAAAATGTCATAAGATATGGATAGACTAGAAGATGGAAATATTTTATCAGTTAGACCTATTGTCAATCATTTCAGATCTCTAACTATTCAAATTGAATTCACTGGAATTCTTTTCTAATTTTTTTCCTTTCCTCACTTGAATTACAACCCCTTTCCTCCCCCATATACACACACATACACACACTGATTATAATATGTCTTGGTTTAACTTCCGATGGCTGCGATAGTTGTCATAATTGATGTTTCCATACTGCAGCTGTTTTTGACAAGCCTAAATTAAATGAAAACATCTGACAGTCTCTAAATCTAAACACATCATTAAGTTGCATTCTTTCACAGGGCCCAAAGTGAGTTACTGGCAGAATGGGACTGTAATTGTGGTAGGAGATGTGTAGGAGGCCTGTCATGAATTTCTGTTGGGAAAAAAAAAGAAAAGATAAATACGACTTTAAAGCAAAATCATCATTTTAGACAGCGGCCTTTAATTGGCTTATGCAATTGCTCAATGCACTTAGTAGTTACCTAGGAGTTTATTTTTCAGTTAAATTATGTTGAAAAGCTAATCAGGAAGTTACATTATTTAAAATTTGACATTTCAAATCCTTATTGAGCTATAATGTCTATCTATAGTGCAAAAGTAACTGCTACTTTCAAAATTTCAGGCTAAAGGAATCCTTCTGAGCTTTGATTGTTAAATTGTGGGAGGAAACTGTTTTAGGAGGAAAGAGACCCTGCCTATGGGGACTGCCTTGTCCCATTTCTGTGGAAGGGATGTGGTGAATCACCATGAAGGGCATAAGACTTGGTTGGGCATTTTGATTTTCACAAGACAACCTTGTTACCTTGTTCTCAGTTGCTTGTCTAATCTTATTGAACTACTAGAAGCCTGGTGCATAAAATTCATGCATAGGGAGTGTCCCTCAGCCCAGCTTGCACCCTCTCCAATCTGGAACCCCTCAAGGGATGTCTGATTGCTCATTTAGGCCTGATGAAAGGAAGTTAGACATCTCTTTAAAAATCAAGGGCTGCTTGCTTCCAACTGCTCGCCTGCCTGCTTGTCTGATTGCCCCTAACAACTCCACTGCCAGCCTGATTGACACCTAACTGCTGCCCTGCCAGCCCAATTGCCCCTAACTAGCCTCCCCTACCATCCCGGTCACTCTTAACTGCCCTCCCCTGCAGGCCTGGTCCCCCCACAACTGCCCTCCCCTGCAGGCCTGGTCAATCCCAACTGCCCTCCCCCCTGCAGGCCTGGTCCCTTCCAACTGCCCTCCCCTGCAGGCCTGGTCTCTCCCAATTGCCCTCCCTTGCAGGCCTGGTCTCTCCCAACTGCCCTCTCCTGCTGGCCTGATCACCCACAACTGCCCTCCCCTGCTAGCAATCTTGTGGTGGCCATCTTGTGTCCAAATGGGGGTGGCCATCTTTGACCACAGGGGGGTGGCCATCTTTGACCACATGGGGTGGCCATCTTGTGTGTTGGAGTGATGGTCAATTTGCATATTACTTCTTTATTATATAGGATTCTTTTGAGGAATAATGATTGCAAACTCCTGAGAATCAATTCTCAAAACACTGTCACACGTATGCCAGCCCATTGATTCCCCTGATATTCTGAATTCTAGTTAAATCAAGCCAAATCATCAGGGACCACGTGGTGTTGGCCTTTGTGGGATTGTACTCTCCTGGAAGCTGTTCTCTTCATGTCTTTGGGATATTAACCTGCTATGGGTTAGTCATTGTTGAATTTATAGTTCACTTGCAAGTTTTCTCCTTTCCATTTTGCATAAAACTTTTTTTCTACTCTGGCTTTGGTGGGTAACCATGTCTTCAATAGCAGTGACCAGGGAATTTTGCTTTATAATCTCTTAATCTACTGATTGGGACATGCCTGTGGGTGGTAATTTATAATGGGTGGGTTTGTGACAATGGGATGTTTATGGAATAATGGTCCATCCCCTATTCTTCCTAAGTGTTGCTTACTTTCCTCACTATCTCTTCCCACAATTCTCTTCCTGGATTGCGTCCCCAGTCCCCAGTGCTGCCATCCTCACACACAGGACAATAGAATTCTGGCCCAAGGTCCTTCTTCTTCCTCGGGTTTCTCCTGAATCTTAACAGTCTCTCCACTCCAGCCGTACACACTTCACTCTTGTTTAAATCAATTAGCCTATATAATTAATTAAATTTGTCTTGATACATGTCGTTTTGCTTAAAATCACAAAACCTATTGATGCCACTAAGTGAGGACTTACTACACTCCAAATACTTACTAGATATTAATAAGTTCAAGATACTTATTACACAACTTTATAGTAGAGATATTTGGTAGACACCAAATTAACAAACTCAATAAAAGTTAACTTCACCAATACGGGGACAGCTCAACATTGTGTGCCTCCACATGTGACATAGAAACACTTCTGTGGTATTGTGGCCAAAAAAAACATAATGTAAAGCTAATTATGGGGCAACCCCAGACAAATCCCAAATGAGGGCCATTCTACTAAATAACTGGTCCATATTTTTCAAAAGTGTTGAGATCATGAAAAGACAAAAGACCAAGGAATTGTTCCAGATTGAAGAAGACTGAAGAGACATGACAACTACCTGCAGAATGTGATCCTGGGTGACGTCCAGGCCCATGAAAGAAACTTGGGAGAACTGGCAAAATTCGAATGGAGTGTGTGAATTTGATGATAATATTATAACAGTGCCATTTTCTAGATTTTGATAGTTTGCTTAACTATTAGGTGTCTATCATTGTTTTTAGGAAATACACACTAAAGTATAAATAATGGATTGTCATGTTTGAAAATTACTCTTTGAAATGTTTTAGAGAAAAAATTGCACACACAGTACATATACACAAGAAGAGAGAAAGACGGAGAGAAATAGAGAAGAGAATGAGAAGGAAAATGTAATAACATGCTAATAACTGAAGTGGGTGAAGAATATATACTATAGCCGAAACCAGTTTGGCTTAGTGGATTGAGCGTTGGTCTGTGGACTGAAGGGTCCCAGGTTCAATTCTGGTCAAGGGCATGTACATTGGTTGCGGGCACATCTCTGGGGGTGGAGGTGGGGGGGGGCATGGTGGGCAGGAGGCAGCTGATCGATGTTTCTCTCTCATTGATGTTTCTAGCTCTCTCTCCCTTCCTCCCTGTAAAAAATTAATAAAATATATTAAAAATAAAGAATATATAATATAGAAATGCTTTATATTTTCTCTAAACTTTTCTATAAGTTTAACTTATTTTAAAGTAAAGAGTTAAAAGAGTATATTAGGATTTTCTCCAAATAATAGGAAAGCATAAATGCCACAACCTAAGAATGAGGGGGAAATGAACAAACATTTTACACAGGAGGGTATACATGTAGCCAACAGAGCCATGATGATAAATTTCTGATCATTATTGTGCTGATCAAGACTACAGTGAGGTACCATTTTGTTAACTGCCCCAAATTTAAAAATCTGAAAGTATCAAGTTTTGGAGAGGATTTGATTTCAAGTGATCCATTACTCATTTCTGGAGGGAGCATAATTTGTTACAGTTACTCTAAACAAGTGCATTGTTATCTTTTAAAAAATCAAACATTTTCATGCCCATGACTCAGAAATTCTACCCTAGTATATAGCTAAGACCATCTCTGAAGCATATACTCCTGGAACATGTACAGCATGCTCATAGCAATACTATTTAAATAGGAAAAACCTGGAAAGGACCAGGGTGCCTGCCAGTGGAAGAGTGTGTAAATGAACAGTGGCACATTCACAACTTGAAGAATCTTAGTGATATAATGTGAAATACAAAAGAAAGCCATCCCCTGATCACATACAGCATAATACTATTTTTGCAAAATAAAAATAAATAAATTGAAAAAATGATGAATATATAGTAGATTAATAAAATTTTATATTAAAAAAAAAACTCAAGGGGGTAGTGGACACACAGGATATGTGTTTTTATTACCACTGAGAACACCTTAAGGATAAATTGATGTTTCTATCTTTAGGGAAAAAATTTTTTTGTAACATTTAAAAACTTTTTATTTTTACTTTATTCATCAAGTTTCTAAAGTCTTAGGGTCCACTCAGCCTTATCTAGGATACCTATTATACAGATACTAGAGGCCTGATACATGAAATTCATATAAGGGGCTCAGCCATTGCAGTCCCAGCAGCCTTGGCCAGCCCTAGAAGCCCTGGCTTTGTCCGGAAGGTCGTCCAGAAGGTCATTCTGCTGTTTGGTCTAATTAGCATATTAGCTCTTTACTATATAGGATGGCCTGTAATTTATGATGGTGAACAAAATAAGAAATTTTAGACACTAAAATGTAAGCTCCATGAGGACAGAAATTTTTGTCTTCTGTGACAACTAGTGTATCTCAAGGGTATATAATAGTGCTTGGCACATCAAAGACAATCAATAAATAATATTTACCAATAATTAATAATATTGAGTGAATGAAAACCTAGATTAGCCAAAGTTAAAAGGTAACATTGCAGTAACATGAAATGTCCAGTGGGTGGAGCCCATGTTGCACTTCGCTCACAGTGTACTCAAAGCCAGGGTTCAAAATTTTTTGGATGAATTTTTCCCATGAGTTTTTCACCCTTGGGTGAATTTTAGGTAGTTCTATGGTAACTCTGTAATAAGCTTAGATTTTCTTCAAAGTATTAATTGGTACCAAGCTTTTAGTGTTCAATACTTTTCTAATAGAAAATGTAAATTATTTGGTTCTCTAGTTAATATCAAGTGGAAAGGTTTTCCTCTTTACCAAATTCAACTAGATTGTTAAATTTTTTAAAATATATATATTTTTTGATTTTTTACAGGGAGGAAGAGAGAGGGATAGAGAGTCAAAAACATCGATGAGAGAGAAACACTGATCAGCTGCCTCTTGCACACCTCCTACTGGGGATGTGCCCGCAACCAAGGTATATGCCCTTGACTGGAATCAAACCCAGGACCTTTCAGTCCGCAGGCCGATGCTCTATCCACTGAGCCAAACCGGTTTTGGCTAGATTGTTAAATTTTGTTGCACTTATTTCTGGGCCAAAGAACTAAGAATGTTAAAGAATGAGGAAATCTGTTTTAAAAGAGAATGAGAGGTTAAAATGTGGTAAAAAATGTGCCATAAATGCCAGCCAACTATGCTGACACCTTCTGAAGGACAATAGAATCAAAGCAATTTCCCCCATCACTTAGTTTAAAAGGCCTGACATTCATGTAAACACAGCATAGTGGAATCAAAGTAATTGATTTATTTAGTTTCCTTTCTTGAGTCAGTTAACTGGATGCTCCTCCTCGTGTGGCTCTGTACATCTGTTAACTGGGCTCATTACTCTCCCCTTCCCATTTTGGAAACCTTCCATTGTGCTCTCTGAAACTTAGGATCTGACACATGCAAAATTCCTAAGGCCTCCACTTCTCTGAATATTCACTTTAGGATTTTGCTCAGTAGAAACCCCGGCTCTTCATGAGGACCCTGCTTAACCGCTACTCTCTCCCTTGATTCTTTCCCTCCCAGGCCCTCATACCACCTCATACTCTCTGTTCCCGCTCTATGTCAGGAGGGGTGGGCGTTGTCTGCCAGCTCCCATGCCATCCCCACCATTCTCCCTTCCATCTCCAGAAAACTCCAACTTTGAAGTCCTTGCTTCAGACTATTCCACAACCCCTGCTTGCTGCAGTCATCTACTTCCTGTCCCTTCTCTTAATTTTTAAAAATATTTTTAGCTTCTGGTCCACTGCCATTTCCTCTTAAAATTCCTGTGACAATTTTAGCTTTTCAGCATCCAGATAAATGATCCTTTCAACACTTTCTGCTCTTGATTCCTTAACCTCCTCTTGTCCAGGGATCTTGTCCCTTCCTTATCTCAGTCATTCTCTCTCAGGGTCATACCCTTACCCTGTGTTGCCAAAACAACATTAACCTCATTCAAGCACTCACTTTCCAACCACCACATTCTTGTCTTTCTAGCTCACTCCCTCTGAGGCCCTGGCTCACTTATTCAGCCCACCAGATCTTCATTCAATTCATAATTTGACCACATTTTGTCCTCTGACTCGCCCTCATTTTACAGCCTTGCCTGGCCTGAATTCCATGTTTTGACATTATATTAACTCCCTTGCCAACTCTAGGGATGTCCTTGTGTTTGGAAAACCCCAATCCTAGTTAAATCTAATTATCTGCCTACTCCATGCCTGCCTCCTGGCAGCTGAACATGACTGGATAAAAACCCACAACCATGACTAGTGGGCTCAAGGGAAATTTATCACCATTAACCTCGTCTGGACCCGTCCTGCTGCCTGGCCATCTACTTTATCTTCCTAGTCCATTCCTTCTCCCACTTTTCTAGACTATTTATTTATCAAGTTTCAAACTGTGCATTTAAAAAATTGAACAGATGAGAGCAGACTAAAACTTAACAGAGTGCATAGGATATAATAAGGGTAAATATTATTTCAGAAAATGCTTATATGTGCATGTGTGCTGGATTAGGATGTAAGATATATTTTGTGCTAAAAAAAGTTAAAGGTATACGATTATTTCACATCTTCACCTCCTCATCTCCTCACTGCTGTCCAATGACATTTTACTAAGAAATTAGGAGGAGGTGGAAGAGAACTTGTCCACTGGTTACCATGCTCCACTCTCCATCCTCTTACTCTCTGTTCCCGCTCTATGTCAGCTCTGTCCTCCACTTATCTCCTAGATCCAATAAATCCTAAACTCCTTAAAGACATTGCTTATTGATTAATGAGTAATTAGCAGGACCTCTGTCAGGTTCTTTTTCCAGAATTATTAATTCCCTCCTCTCTGCTAGATAGATCATCTTAAATAATATGAAACATTCCACAATAGTCCCCATCTTAAAAACAAATAGCCAAACCAAACAAAGCCGTTGGTGGCTCCCCTATCTACTGTGTCATTTCTCTACTCCTTTGTACAACAAAACTCCTTTAAAGAGTTGTCTACACACACTTGTCGCTGAGGTCTCTCCTCCCATTGTCATTTGTCCCTAGTCCAGTGAGACTTGTACTCTCACTATTCTGCCAAACCTTTTTATAAGGTTATCTGTGATCTCCTCTTCCCTAAATCCAATGACTTTCCAGAGAAAGAGACCACTCTCCCCTTATTGAAACACTTTTCCCTCTGAACTGTCAAGGACACCAAGTGCTGCATTCCTGATTTCCCCTAGAGTCTACCTCCTTTTTCACACGTTGTGAATGTTGGGGTTGCCCATGTTGGAGTTGGAGTGCCCAAGGTCTCAGACCTCTTCTCTTATTTATTACTAGAGACCCAGTGCATGAAATTCATGCACAGGGGTGTGTGTCCCTCAGCCCAGCCTGCACCCTCTCCAATCTGGGATCCCTTGAGGGATGTCTGACTGCCTGTTTAGGCCCAATCCTACCAGTAGATTGGGCCTATATGGGCAGTTGGACATACCTCTTACAATCTGGGACTGCTGGCTCCCAACCACTCACCTGCCTACCTTCCTGATTGCCCCTAACCACTTCTGTCTGCCATCCTGATCACCCCCTAACCACTTCCCTGCCAGCCTGATTGATGCTTAACTTCCCTCCCCTGCAGGCCTGGTCACTCCTAACTGCCCTCCCTTGCAGGCCTGGTCCCCCCCAACTGCTCTTCCCTGCAAGCCTAGGTCCCCCCCACAACTGCCCTTCCCTGCAGGCCCAGGCGCCCTCAACTTCCCTCCTCTGCCGGCCTGGTCATCCCTAACTGCCCTCCCCTGCTGGCCTGATCGCCCACCACTGCCCTCCCTTGCAGGCCTGGTCCCTCCCAACTTCCCTCCCCCGCTGGCCATCTTGTGTTACTTGGGGGCAGCCATCTTGTGTGTTGGAATGATGGTCAATTTGCATATCACTCTTTTAATAGATAGGATTAGAGGCCTGGTGCATGAAATTCATACACTGAGGGAGGGGTCTTCCTCAGCATAGCCTGCACCCTTTCCAATCTGAGACCTCTCAGGCCTAAAATGACAGTTGGACATCCCTCTCACAATCCAGGACTGCTGGCTCCTAACTGCTCTCCTGCCTGCCTGCCTACCTGATTGCCCCTAACTGCTTCTGCCTGCTAGCCTGATCACCCCCTAACTGCTCCCCTGCCAACCTGAATTAACATCTAACAGCTCCCCTGCTGGCCCAATTGCCCTCAACTGCCCTCCCCTGTCAGCCCGATCTCACTCCCAATAGCCCTCCCATGCCGGCCTGGTCCCCTCCAATTGCCCTCCCCTGCTGGCCTAATGGCCCCCAACTGCCTTCCTCTGCTGGCCTGATCTTGCCCCAGCTGCCCTTCTCTGCCTGCCTAATCACCCCTAACTGCCCTCCCCTGTTGGCCTGGTCTTACCACCAACTGCTATCCTCTGCCAGCTAATTTGGTTCTGATTGGTAAGTTTCCATGCCAGTTAGCATCTCCGGGCCTACTCATAGAGGTGGGGCTGAACAGCAGCTGCCCGAGGCTGCTAGCAAGCAGCTGAACTGCTGACCTCTGGGAGAGAGAGAGGCTTGGCTGCTGGTGAGGAAGAGCGAAGCAGGGTCTGAGCACCCTCTTTCTTTCTCTTGGCCTTGCCAGCAGCCACTGCCACTGCTGGTCTGCCCCACCTCCCTCTCTCTCCGAGAGGTCAGCAGTTCAGCCCACTCGCTTGCTGCACGCACAGACTGGCCAATGGGTCATTGTGGATATGACAGACCCAGGGTTTTAATATATTAGGAAGTTGGCCAGGTGAATACAAGTGGAAGAGACTTTCAAGCAGAGAGGGTAGGGCACAGAGGTGTGATGTGATCTGGGAATGGTCAGGGATTTGAGAAAATTGAAAACATTTCCCTTTTGGTGAAATGCCCTAACTGCTAATGGTGGAGCATTTGAAAGAGAACCAGTGTGTAGATGTTTTCAAGAAGCACTTTCAGTACATTCCATTACTAATTTGAAGGCAAATTCTGGTAAAACATGTGTTATATAGTAATAGCTTGATGAATGACTTCCTGACTCTGTCAAACCTATAAATAATCCTAATGTTTATGGTACTTGAAAGCCTATATAGCAATACAGTCCATTTTACCCAGAGGTTTGAAACAAATACAAGTCTATTGCTTTGGATGTTAGTAGTTTTATGTTAATAAATTTAATGAGCCTTTATTGAATACCTTTCATATACCCCAAACTGTGTAAAGTGTTATAATGAATAAAAAATAAAAAAAGTCAAGCTATCAAGGCACAACAAGACAGGAGGAACCTTAATTTCATGTTACTAAGTGAAAGAAGCCAGTCTGAGAAGGCTGCAAATGATATGATCCCCACCATATGGCATTCTGGAAAAGGCAGAATGAAAAGGGACAATGAAAAGATCTGTGGTTGTCAGGAGTAAGGAAGAGGAGAGATGAATAGGGAGAAAGTGGAGGATTTTTAGGGCAGTAAAAACACTCTGTATGATACTATAATGATAAATACATATCACCATACACCTGTCTACACCCACAGAATGTACAAAACCAAGAATGAACTCTAAGATAAACTATGGGCTTTGGATGATTAAGATGTCTCATTCTTGGTTTCAAAGTATACCATTCTGGTGAATTACATTGATAACGGGGAAGTTTACGCCTATGTGGGGGCATTCGGTATATAGGAAATCTCCCTACCCTTTTCTCAACTTGGTTGTAAGCCTAAAACTTCTCTTAAAAAATTAAGTTAAAAAAGTCAAGACTCATGTTCTTAAGGGGCTTATTGTCTTTTAAGGAGTGATATGATAGAGAAATAGCCCATAGGCCAGAAAGAATATAGTTTACCTTCCTGAAACTGTTCGTTGGAGAAGTGTTAAAACAGTTAACTAAGACAGTAACTCATAACAGTTAATTAGATGATTTAAAATACTTGCGTTCACCGATCTGCAAAATTTAATCTATGCACGTGAGAAAGCTCTGATCTGGAAATCCATTTCCCCCTGCCTATCTTTCTATTTCAGAAAATGAAGTGTTTCTTTTCTTGTTGGAGGTCAGTCCTGCGCCCTAGTCCCTTGACCATTCTCTGCAGGATTCCTCTGGATGTTGCTTCATTTACTCACCCGTGTATTCACTTGGCAGACATTGGATCCCTCTGTGTCAGGCACGGTGCTGGGGGAGAAGAAAAGAAATAGACACAATGCAAGGCAACCAGGAGGCCACGTTTAGTGAGTTTCCTTTGTCTTCCACCTTTTCACTTTCAGTGGCTTCTCCAATTTTCCAACATGCTTATAACTCTCCCACCCCAATATAATTTTTTCCTGCCACTCTGGAACCACTATTTCTTTGCTCACCCCAATATTACCGTATTTATTTTCTCCCCTTCTCAATCAGGCTTCTGTGGGAGTTATCCCGCACGCTCTGCCTCCCCTTCCTCACCTGCCTTGCGCTTACCCATTGTCTGCCATTTGGCTTCAGCCCCCATCATTCCACTGAAGCCTGCCTGCCAACATACACGTCAGCTCGATGGTATGTGTTTTGCCACATCCAATGATTACTTTTCTGTTCTTATCTTTTTGGACCCTCTGCTGTAATTATCACTCTTGATTTCTTTTTCTTGCAAACTCTGTGCCCTTGACTTGGAGGAACCACTCACCGCTGGTTATGCAATTACATCCTGCTTTCTTTGAACATTTTCCTGCGCTCTTCCTCCCTTGCCTTTTCTCTGTGACCCTGAGCTCTGTTCCTGGTTCTTTGCTTCTTCCATATATGGTCCTCAAGCAATCTCATTTGCTCTTATGGTCTTAGATTTCTGACTCTGATTATAAGAGTCTGAGTTGCATATGAGACTGCCAGCTGTATATGTCTGCTTGTATGTCAGACTATCTGCTGCTTATAATAGCAACTTGATGCTCCCAATATAATGAAACTCTACATGTTAAAACTGAAACTCATTTTTTCCCTATCCCACCCCAAACCTGCTTCTTTTCCATCAATTCATTACTTCCTTCTCTTCCACTCTCCCTGCTAATTCTGTCATCATCAAGGATGCTGGTCCTTGGTCTTTCTATTTCCTGAATTGATCCCCTTCTCTTCATCTCTATCACAGTTGCTCTCATTCAGGCCTCCACCACCCCTTGCTTATATCATGTGTAGCTTTTAGCCTATGTCGTACTGTTTTGTGCCTCTGTGCCTTTCATTGCCTTTGCCTTTTCTTAAACTGAGAGACTTACTCATCCTTTAAGACTCATCCTTCAAGAATCATCTTCTAAATCTAGGAAGTCTTTTTCGAACTACTATGCAAACTTTTACTTTACTTTATTCAATTTATTTTCCTGCATTCGCTTTAAAAAAGAAATTATCTAGTTACGTATCTTTTACCCCAGTATACAGTAAATTCTGTGAGAGAGACCATGCTTTCCTCATCTTTGTTCTCCTCATACCAAACTCGGTGCCTGGCATATTTATTGAACCTAAACATAGTTAAGATTTCCCCACTCAGTTGCAATCCACAAGCTTTACTACGTCACAAGATGCTTGGCCTTTTTCTCTTATTAAACAAACACTGACTGAGCACCGCCTGTGTGTTGGCTCTGGGAAGCAGTGATCACAGTGAGCCCTGAGAATGGCACGTGGCTTACTATGGCCATAGTGGGGCAAAGGGGAGGGGAGTGGGAGGATCAAAACCCACCAAGTAATCCACGGCTGTGCTCACAATGGCTTTTGCTCAGAAAGAAGAGCATTTTGTGTGGCAGAATGAAAAAGACTGATGAGGGCAAGTTTGGAAACAGAAGTCTTTTATAGAAGCAACATTTTTCATTTAAATGACACCTCATTGTGATGTGTCTAGTTGGGTTGTACTAATTTTTCAATAGCAGATCATTGTTTTAAAGTATGTATTGAATTGTATTGATTCATGTATCCATTTCACAACCCTTATTAGTGACTATATTATATATATGCTAGAGGCCTGGGGCACAAAATTTCATGCACTGGGGTCAGGGGGAAGGTTCAGCCTGGCCTGCACTCTCTCGCAGTCCGGGACCCCTCGCTCCTTACCGCCTGCTGGGGAGGCAGGAGAGGCTCCGCCACCACTGCTACGCTCGCCAGCCTTGAGCCTGACTTCTGGCTGAGCGGCGCTCCCCCTATGGGAGCACACTGACCACCAGCAGGCAGCTCCTGTGTTGAGCATCTGCCCTCTGGTGGTCAATGTGCATCATAGTGACCGGTCATTCCACCATTCAGTCTATTTGCATATTAGGGTTTTATTATATAGGATGGTATCTTGGGGATCCCAGAGTACTAGACACCATGCTTGGCCTTGGAAAACTTGTGGTCTAGTAGTGTACTGGACACAGGAATGGACAAATGTGATTCACCGGCACTGCTACAGGAGGGGTGAACACAGGCTGCTGTGGCGCCCAGAAGGGGACTGACCTCCTAGAGGGGGTTTGGGAACCCAGAGAAGGCAGTCTGAGCGGTGACCCAGGGCTGAATTTTGAAGGATGAGTAAGAATTAACCTCTCAAATAAGCTGGAGGCCTGCCAGGCCACTCTGGACAGTGGGAACAGCTTGTGCCAAGACTCAAATGAGACTACTGAGTGTGCAGTAGCTTGATTTTATGCTGCAATTGAAGGTAGAACTAGGAATGAGGTTGAGATTTAAATTTTATTTTCAAGGGGATGTCACAGAAGAAATGGAATTCTGGTCCACATTCATTAACAAATTAGATAGAACAGGATAACAATTATATGCTACTTATTTAAGAAACTAAAGCGTAAACAATAAGACAAATTATCAAAACCACCGGGGAAAACAAAAACAAAAAACAACCCACAGGGGCTCTTGGTGAAAATATTCCTAAGAGAAGAAAGGTTAATGACACTTTCTCTTAGTCACCAATCCATCCTTCTGGGTTTGGATCTGCCTCTGGCTCATACTCAAAAATTGAATCTGAGAAATCCTGCCATTTCCCAGAGGGCCAATAGTTCCTGTAATAACTACTCCCTAGACATTTCCTGGATATGATAAACTTTCTAGTTCCATAGTTACAGATTTATAAATCAAGATTTTCCTCCATGTTTTTTTTTTTTCTCCCTGTGAGCCCTGAGGCAAGGCAATGACAAGCCTGGCAGAGAAGGCCTGGGTGGGGGTGGGGGTGGGGGCTCTAGAGATGGTGTTTTGTGGCTGCAATACTATCCTCCAGCATGAACAGACTTGGTCAAGGCTTTATTTTTTATTTCAGAATAACTTGGGTTCCTCCTCAAAACAAACCAATTACTCACCTAGCAAAAGTGGCTGGGTTGCATTTATGTATGTCTGCCTTCAGGCTAAGAGATGTGACCCTGTCTGCAAAGGATGAGGAAAGAATATTGTTTTAGAACAATGGATGTACAGCACCCCAAGGGTGGTTTCAGTTTCTGTGCTGGGTTTCAGGATTGCTATGAATTAGACACCACCAGTTTCCCTGTAACTGGTATATGTTTCTTTCAATGTTCCTTTGACCTTTGTGACTGAGGAAGATGCCAAATGCCTTTCTTTTTCACAGGATAATCTTTACTGTGTTTAGATTATTTGAGTAGGTTTTGATTTTTTCCTATATGGATGCCATTTTTTAAAGGAAGGGGGGAGCACTTAGGATTAGTCTATCATTAGTACTATTGCCTTATGACATAAGCAGCCAACTTCTGTGGCCCCAAATGTAGGCCAAATGCTGTTTAAAGAATTGTTAGTATTTCTATTCAAATTTTAAATATATTAATTTTGCCTGCACATTAGTCCTAATATTTAAGCATGTTTAAATAAATGTTAAGGGGGGCAGATGAGAGAAGGGGATCCTAATGTATGGTGACAGGAGAAGATTGACTTTGGGTAGTGGGCACATGGTGCAATCTACAGAAACCCATACCTGAAATCTATATAATCATGTTGGCCAGTGTCACCCCCCATAAATTTTTTAAAAATTACTGAAAAAATTTTTCCTACAAAAAAAAGAAATGTTAAATAAAAAGAGTTCTTCACAAAGATATGCATTGATAAGGTCAAACTGTAGAAGATTAAATAAAAATGTAAAAGCAATTAGTTAATACCAAGTATCTCCACATAGCTGCTATTCTGTTAATCTCAAATTTTGCATGTCCAAAATTGGACCAATCAACTTCTCTCCCCTGTGGTGGAGGCATCACATTCTCCCAACCTCCAAAGGAAGGTAGCACGATTATGAGGGAAGTGCATTGGCTTTTGAACTCAGGCAGAACTAGTGTGGCAGGCTAGCTTTAAGACCTTGGCAAGGTCTTCTCTGACCCTCTGTTTTCGTATCTGTGGAAACAGAATAATTCCTATCTCACAGTGTTGTAATGATGATTAAAGGAACTATCAAATGTAAAACAAGTAATACAAAGTCATGAGTATCGTGACAAATTCTGGTATCACATCTTACTCTCCCTTTCTCTCTCTTCCCAATAATCACTCTTCAAAACAAAGTCCTGTTATTTCTTTTATTGGAAATACTTCACATATATTTCCCTTTATATTCTTATGGCTATGAGCTTATTACATTACTAGAGGCCTAGTGCATGGATTCATGCATTGGTGGGGTCCCTTAGACTAGCCTGTGGGGATCAGGTCAAAACTGGCTCTCCGACACCCCCCGAGGGGTCTTGGATTGTGAGAGGGCACAGATGGTGCCAAAGGATCCCACCTGTGCACGATCAGGGCGGGGATAGACTGAGGGCGGGCTCCAGAGCATGTCCGGCCCATCTAGCCCAGTCCCGATCAGCCAGACTCCCAGAGCTAACTTACCAATTGGAACATCTGCCCCCTGGTGGTCAGTGTGCATCATAGCGACTGGTCCAATGGTCGAATGAGTGGTCAGACACTTAGCACATTAGGCTTTTATTTTATAGGATACTTGGATTATTGCAAAAATGCTTAACTATTATCTGTTTATTCTCTTCTCTTCTACAAAACGTTTTTTCCCCTTAATATTGGAAAGTAATTCTGAAGTTTTCTTAGAACACTGATTTCCACATGCCACTTTTTAATGTTAGAACTTTATTGACTCCTTAATTTTAAAAAAGTATATTTTTATTTCAGAGGAGAAGAGATGGAGAGAGAGAGAGAGAGAGAGAGAGAGAGAGAGAGAGAGAGAGATATCAATGATGAGAAAGAATTATTGATCAGCTACCTCCTGCATGCCCCCTACTGGGGATCAAGCTTGCAACCTGGGGATGTGCACTTGACCGAAATAGAACCCAGGACCTTTAGTCTGCAGGTTGACGCTTTATCCACTGAGCCAAACTGGCTAGAGTAACTCCTTAACTGTTTTTAGAATCATGTTTAATCACCTGTTTGACTTTCAGTATCTGGAGAGGAGGCAGTGTGTTCTAGAGGAAAAAGCAGATTTTGGATTTAAACAAAAATAGATCCAAACCCTGTGTACAGAGTCTATATCTACTAGGTATTGAAAAAGCAATCTAAGCTTTCAGAGTATCGGCTTACTCAATTATAAGTAATGTCTATTTGTGCAGTAATGAACTAACCAGAATCAGACTGGTGAAGCGCTCTGCATGGGCTTTTATGGAGAGAATGCAGTGAGCCGATTCAGTCAGGAGAATATATATGAACTACAAAAATAAAATGAAGCGGTGGAGTCTGGTTTTCCTTCACAATGCATGAGAAGAGAAAAATATTTAAAGTTTTATCAGACTTAAAAGATATGGACATTTTCTTCTCTCATTCTTTTAAAGAAGTCACGTCTGCTCCAGGTGCATGACACTCTTGGGTAGAGAATAATGAGAAGCATTAGCTCTATAAATCTTTTCTTTCTTTCTTTCTATCAGAGCCACAAATTCTAAATGGCTATGGGTGAGGGGAAATGTACAATCAATTTGTTTGAAATAGAGGGTCCGCTTTGTTGAGCTGCTCATCCAGGGCCTGCTGTGATATGGCTTCTGGCAGCTCCCCAATACAGTCCACTCTAATCGGCTTATTTACTCATTGTTTCTCAGACACATTCTGCCCCAAGGTATTCTTGGTTGTATTTTCTTCTCCACCTAACCAATGTTTACACATTAGTCAAAGCACAATGAAAGTATGTACTACTTCCAGCATAAAGCCATTCATTGATTACTTCAGCTCATATTAGGTTTCTTTTATTTTGGCTGAAATTATGGAATTGATTCATATAGGACTAACAAACATTGGAGAGGTACAGTGTCTGGGGAACTTACCTTCAAATCGGTCAAAATTGTAAGGATACCATCCTCTGTGACCTTCGCATTTGAACTTCTGTAGTTTTCTGGAGTACCTAGAAATACAATGAATATCCTATACTAAAGAGCTAAAATGCTAAAAGACCCTTCTGCTGCTTGTTATGAAAAGTGACCTTTTTATCTTAACTAACACATAGGATCCAGATCACACAATATTTGATACCATGAATATTTGCAATTTTAATGAGAAAATTAACTATTGTGCAAAATAAAAATACTTTCTATAAAATATCTAATGCAGCCAGTAGGTGAATTCTCTGTTCCTTCTGCCCACCAGATTTAGAAAACCAGTAATAAAGATAAAGCTAGTTAAATGGAGAGATGATTTTCTTTCATTTTTAAAAAAAAATGTTTTTATTGATTTCAGAGAGAGGAGGCAGAGAGAGTTATATAAACATCAATGAGAGAGAAACATCCATCAGCTATCTCCTGCACACCATCTAGTGGGGATCAAGCACATAATCCAGATATGTGCCCTGACTGGGAAATGAACCAATGGCCTCCTGGTACATGGGACAACATTCAACCAACTGAACCACACTGGCCAGGTGAGAGGTGATTTTCTTGACACACCATCAAGATGGAAAGTACAAGGATAACAAAAGTGGTGGTATTCTGGGTAATTGTGTTGAGAAGAATTCTGTGCCTGGCCTCAGAGAGAAAGAAAGCCACAATATATTAGTGATTCCTAACACACAGGAGGGAGAGTAGTAGCAGGTGTGCTATATAATTGTTATACCTGGACAAGTGCTTTGATTTATTTTGTAACTAGTGGCCCAGTGCACAAATTCGTGCACCTTGAAAGGAACTGTGGGCTGAGAGGCTACAGTGGGCACAGGGGCGAGTCTAGGCCCAACCTCTTTATCCCCACATGGCCCCTCCCACCACGGCCCCTGGTCCCCTGTCTGCCAGTAGCCTGGCTTCTGCTGCTTCCACATGCTGACAGCACTGCTCTCACCCGCTGACATAGCAGAGCAACTGGGGTCAATGCCAGCAGCAGGTGCAAGCAGGGCTGGCACCATCAGTGTGTGTGAGAGGCAGCTGCTGCCCTGATTACTCCTCAGGAGCAGGGGAAGGTGGAGAAGCCCTCAGAGGCAATCAGGGCTGGCAGCCACTGCTCACACCTGCTGATGGCACTGAGCAATCAGGACCAGCACTGGGCACCAGCAGCAGGTCTGAGCAGCAGCTCCAGCGCCAGCTGTGGGTGCAAGTGGCAGCTCTGGTGCTGGCAGCAGGTGCTAGTACCTGGCAGGACCGCAGCACACAGAAGCAAAGAATTTTCAGTAAACACCAGAGGCTGGCCCAGATGACAGCAACCAGTGCCCACCTTGGTCTGGCACCCCCGGTCACCTGCTCCACCATCCTGCCACAGCTGATGCCCACCATGTTCGGTGCATGCCCCCTGGTACCCAGCGTACGTCATAGTGACCAGTTGGTTGGCCATCCTGTCTATCTGCATATTAGCCTTTTATTATATAGGATGAAGAAATAGCTAATAGTAATTTCTAGGGATATAGCTTTTTTCTTATTCATGGTCTTTCCTACTTTCCAAACTCCTAGTAAATAGTCTATGTCTACAAGATGTTTCAAGTGGAGCCACCAAAAGGAGCAAGCAAAAGGTGACAGTTACACACCCAGAGAATCAACTCCTGACCTTAGTTTTATTTTAACTGTACTTAACCACCTAAACCCAGTTAGCCAGAGACTAGCAAAAGAGATAATTCAGCTGAAACCGGTTTGGCTCAATGGATAGAGCGTTGGCTTGGGGACTGAAGGGACCCGGGTTCGATTCCGGTCAAGGGCATGTACCTTGGTTGCAGGCATATTCCCAGTAGGGGGTGTGCAAGAGGCAGCTGATCCATGACTCTCTCTCATCAATGTTTCTAACTCTCTCTCTCCCTTCCTCTCTGTACAAAATCAATAAAATATATATTAAAAAAAAAAAAGAGAGAGAGAGATAATTCAAGTAGTGAAGGAGGGAAGTTGGGCCATAAAACTGTGCCTTGAAACTACATTCACCTGCACTCCATGTGTCAGCTCTGATGTCAATACAAAGATATTTTGATGGTGAAAAACACTGTAGAATCAGTGTATTATAATAAAAATTGGGGCAAGAATAAACTGTGCAATATTCTTTTATGTGTTTTGATTCAAAAGCAATTGTCATCCAAATCCAATTTCAGAATCATTATTTTTGTTGAAAAAATACTAAATATGAAAAGGAGGGGTCACAGCTTGAATTTCTGATATTGTGCCAGATTTATCCAGTCAAGCAAAGAACTGACATTTGGAAATGCTCTTGTTTACCTGTCCATCTAGAAACTGCCCTCTAGAGATCACTGCCAAAGGGGCCAAACAGTCTTCACTAGTTCTCTGGTCACAAAAATGATTCATGCCCAAGATTCCAAAGTAAGAAGGAATAGAAATTATTGATTTGTTTACTTATTATTTCACTCAGAAAATATTTTATTTTTCAACTTTATTATTTTTTTAAAAATATATGCTTTTATTGATTTCAGAGAAAGGTAGGGAGAGGGAGAGAGATAAAAACATCAATGAGAAACATTGATTAGCTGCCTCCTGCATGCCCTCTACTGGGGATCAAGCCTGCAACTGCGGCAGGTGTCCTGAATGGAAATCGAGCTTGTGACCCCTGAGAGCTTGGGTGAATGCTCAGCCTTATTCTTAACATTTATTTAATCTTTAATTTTCCATTTGTTTTTTTGTAATTTCAGAAAATTTACTATTAGCAAAACTATATTACAGATAAACATATATTTTTGTACTTCCAAACATTACTTGAAAAGTATAATGATTATATCTCTTTGACTCTCTAAGAAGGCAATATACTCCTGTTCTATATTTGTGCTCATGATATTTATTGCCCCCCCCATGCTCTCTCAGTTATCTTTCATACATTATTAACTCACTAATACCATACTTATTTTGTGCTTCTCAACAAACAACCTCAAAAACTACTCTGTTTCCCTGAAAATAAGACAGTGTCTTATATTAATTTTTTCTCCCAAAGATGTGCTAGGTCTTATTTTCAGGGAATGTCTTATTTTTCCATGAAGAAGAATACGGTACAAATTTATTGTAAAATGAAAATAAAGGAAATGTATTACCTGTACTGTACGGTAGTACGGTAGTTGTCAACACAAACCAGACAAACTGTGAATCCTACAGTATCAAGAATTTACTCATTTATTCAATGACAATCATGTCATCATCTTCTGGAACATCATCATAACAATCCAATTCCTGAATTTCCTGGTGAATTTCTTATGACTCCATTTCTTTCAGAAGCAGTGGACCAAATCTCTCATGTTTAGCAATAGCACTGTCTTTAAATGAGTACTTCTTGTCAAGGTAGCCTGTCGCAGTGCATTTGCAATGCAACTGTCAGTAATTTTCTCCCATGAATTCTTCACCCAAGTCACAACTTCTTGCAGTTTAGGTTTCACCAAGTTTCCACGCTGATTTCTCTCCATTCTATTTTCAATGTAGTCATTAATTTCCATGCACAAATTATCTTTGAATGGCTTGTTTATTGCAATATCAAGAGTCTGGAGATAGGCTGTCATTCCTGTGGGAATCATTATCTGATCTATTTTTTCTTTCATGAAGAAATGTCTTCATGTCTTTAGCACGGTGAGTGCTGGCTGCATCCCAGACTAGCAGACATCTTTGGCTCCCTCGCATAACAAGCAGCAGCATTAAATCGACCCACTTCCTTATAACTGCTTGTGTGGCCCAAGCTTTTTCAGTTTCAAGAATAAAAATGCCCAAAACACGTTCAATCATTTCCTTCTTGCCCTTAGAAATGATTAAAGGTGGGGTTTTAGTGCCATCCAGACGAATTGCCATAATACAGGAAACACGTGCACTATTTTAAGCAGTGGAGGGAATGTACACTAAGGAGGCACCCTGCTGTTCAATTGTTGTTTGAGATGATTGTCCTATAAACACTGCAGTTTCATCCATAGCAATCATGTTGGAAAGACTGTATTTAGAGAAGTCAGCATCATCAATAAAGGACTTGAATGCAAGTGCTCGCTTAATAACTTGAATATCTTCCAACCTAAACAACGTTGTAGATCTTCTTAAAGACAGTTCACTTCGCTGAAGGAAATTATCCAGCCAGTGTTGTGATGCTTTGAAGTCTTCAGGGGCTAGGTCAAACTGTGGTGCCATTGCAAGGGCAAATTCTTGAATCTGAGCCCTATTCACAACCAAACCCTCTGCTCTCCTGTCAACAACCCATTCACAGATCAGGTCTTCCAGCTCGGAAAATAATGGTTGCCAACCTGATCCACACTTGCGCTTTTTAGCATTTCTCTTGTCCACTTGTTCAATGGGGTTACCATACTCTGCTCGCCATTTTTGGACCAATCGAATACTCAACATCTCTTTGCAGAAAGCAGTAAGATTTTGGCCCCAAGAGTCTTCCACGATTCCTTTCTTGTACTCCATGGAGTAGCTTTTTCTTTTTGTGCTCATTTCTAGGGGTAAAAAAAAAGGAATTGGGGTATCAAGGTGGGGGGAGGGGGATCACTTAAAATGACACAGGGAGGATCAGAGGGGGGAATCAAAATGGCACAGGAGAATCAGAGGGGGGATTACCATTTCAGTAACCCCTTTTGATCCTCCCATGTCATTTTGATTGTCCCCTCTGATCCTCCTGTGTCATTTGAAGTGATCCCCCTCCCCCCACCCCTGTACCACTGAACACCTTCAACAGACATCCCCCCTACCCCTTTATCAGACATTTACCCCCTGGGGCCTGCCTGGGGACTGTCACTGGATCTGGGCTGGAGCAGGGTCTGCCACTGACTGAGAACCCTCAGTCATCATGAGGGCAGGTGCGAGCATCAGGTAGTATCACCAGAGACAGACCAGCACTCACCACCTTTGCCGTGTTCCGTCCGCTCTAATCCTCCTGTTCTTCTACACGCATCTGCGAAAGTCTCCTCCTCTCTCCCACCCTGTGCTCACCGCTCACTCCAACCTCCGCTCTGCCTCCACACAGCAGTGACGTCAGGACTCCGTGTAATGTCACTGGTTGCTAGATGCCCAGTCAGGGCGGCCCTAGTGACCAGTTTATGGTAAATTAATTTTCATTCTGAGACAGAGCCTGGGGGGGGGGGGCGGGGGAGGGGGGTCTTATTTTCTGGGGGATGCCTTATATTTCACCCAGAAGGAAACCTGTAAGTAGGTCTTATTTTCGGAGGATGTTTTATTTTCGGGGAAACACTGTAGTGGCTATCCTCTCTCTCTTATAGTTCTGTAGATATACTGGATTGTTTTGCTTGAAGTTTTACATACAGCTGCAGTCAGATTTCAGCGGGGCTGCAGAGATCCGAAGATTTATGGGCTCTGATGGCTCCCTCTCATGGTTGAGAAGACTGATGCTAGTTTGATAGCTGGGAGCTCAACTGAGGTTGTAGAATAGAGTGCTTATCATAGCCTCTTCATGTAGCTTGCAAGGGCTTCTCCCTGCGTGGCATCAGGAACTCAAGAGGGAAGTGTCTCAAGACCAAGCATTTCATGAAGCCCAGGCAGAATCTCCAAGGCTGTTTCATGAACTAGCCTTGGGTGTTCAAGAATGTTGCACTTACCATGGTCCTTTGGTCAAACAATTCACCAAGTCCAGTCCAGATTCAAGAGAAAGGTAATTAGACATGACCTTTTGATGGGGGCAGTTACACTTTCAGTCACCTTATAGGAGAATATGTGGCCTGGGAGGTATTGTGGAAAATATTTTCTGCCAAATCCATTTTTTTTTTTAAAGGCTCGAGTCATATATTTTATCCTAAAATATTTCTGATCAAAATGCTTAAGCCCTTGGAGGATAAGGGTCAGATTTCTTCCTCTCTGTAAAAAGTTTTTGGGAGGGAGAAACCAAGATGGTAGCATAGGTGAACACCTGAAATTGCTGCCTCACACAACCACTTCAAGACTACAATTAAAAGACAAAACGGACATCATCCAAAACCACAGGAAGGCTGGCTGAGTGGAAATTCTACAACTAGAAGGAAAGAGAAAAGCACACTGAGACTTAGAGGAACTGCGGAAGTAAAGTGCAGAGGTATGGAGTAGAAAGGGCTGGCAATGAGTATGCGGCTGTCTTTCTCAATTGGGAGGAAAACACAGGCTCCTGATTGCTCTGAACTCCAGTTCCAGGTGAGACTCTGGAGACCCAGATTCATATGGGAAGAAACTGGACTGTCTGGCATCTGGCAGAACTTGAGGGCGGCTTTCTCTCAGAGTGCTTGCAGCGATTACTGCAGGACACTGAGACCTGGGGCCTCTTAGAGCAGGGCTGAAGGTCAGCCATTGCAGTTTGCTCTGCCCTATTGATTCCCTGAGACTCAACACCACCTAAGCTGTTTGCAGAAGCTTTTGCATATGAATGGCCTGGCCCTTTGTAACCTAAAATTACCTAACAAATTGCAGCTGGGTCAGAGAGCCACAGAATATCCAAAAGAAGGCCCAAAACCCCACAAAAGCTTGCATTGCTTCACAGCTGGGCCTCATCTGGGCACCTTCAAACCCCAAACAAAGAAGAGGAATCTGCAGATTTCTCAGTAGCTTCTGCTGAGTGGCCTTAGGCAGAGGCTAAATTAACACCTCCTTAGAGATCCAAGAGCCAGTGTACCAGTGGTCAGAGTGGGACCATACATATTACAACTCCTCAGATCCATAAGGGACACAGTCAGGGGGCAGACTCAGTGAGCACCAAAGCCCCACTGAAGCAAGTCTTGCCTCATAAGGGTGTCTCCAGTACAGAAATTCTCCCATCGTAGACACAGCTGAATTTCACAGCCATTTGGCCTGGAGGTCAATTCCTCCCAGTGATACCAACAGCAATCAAGGCTTAACTACAACAAAACTGTGCACACAGCCCATAAAGGAGTGCACCAAGAGTGTTCACCTCAGATAACTGGGGAAGCTAAGCCACTGGGCCCTATAGAACACCTAGCACACAAAACCACTCTATCAACACAGGGAAGCAGCAAAATGTGGAGACAAATAAACAGGTCACAAATGACAGAAATGGAGGAAAGCAAACTACTGGATATAGAGTTCAAAACCAAGAATTATTTTTAAGAATTTTTCAAGAATTTTCTAGAAATTTTTCAAGGGATGTCTGACTGCCTATTTAGGTCCAATCCCGGTGGGATCTATGTTAATAATATAAATATAAATACACTATGTTAATAATGTAAACTTAAAGAGATCTGTCAATATTTCACATAGAAGGCCTCCAATACCTTTTCATGTGGGATCGGGTCTAAATGAGCAGTTGACATCCCTCTCACAATCCAGGACTGCTGGCTCCCAACTGCTTACCTGCCTGCTTTCCTGATTGCCCCTAATCACTACTGCCTGCCAGCCTGATTACCCCCTGCCCACTCCCATGCCAGCCTGATTGATGTCTAACTGCTCCCTTTGCAGCCTGTTTGTCCCCAACTTCCCTCCTCTGCTGGACTGGTCCCTCCCAACTGCCCTCCCCTGCAGGGTTGATCGCCCCCAACTGCCCTCCCTTACACTCCTGGTCCCTCTCAACTGCCCTCTCCTGCTGGCCATCTTGTGGTGGCCATCTTGTGTCCACATGGGGACAGGATCTTTGACCACATGGGGGTGGCCATCTTGTGTGTTGGAGTGATGGTCAATCTGCATATTACTCTTTTGTTAGATAGGTTAGAGGCCTGGGCATGGGTGGGGCCAGCTGGTTTGCCCTGAAGGGTGTCCAGGATCAGGGTGGGGGTTCTCCTGGGGTGTGGGGCAACCTGAGCAAGGGGCTGGTAGTGGTTTGCAGGCCAACCACATTCCCTGGTGACCCAAGTGGAGACCCTGGTATCTGGAGTTTATTTATCTTCTACAATTGGAATTTTGTAGCCTGGAGCAGAGCCAAGCCTCTGCTTGCTCCATGGCTGCCGCCATTCTGTTTGGATTTGTTTACCTTCTATAATTGAAACTTTGTAGCCTTGACTGGAAGCTTAAGCCAGTAAGAGCAGGCAGAAAGCTTGGCTTCCTCTGTTGCCTGAGAAATCTAAGCCTCCCTTCTGCTCTCTGTGGCTGTAGCCATCTTGGTTGGGGTTAATTTGTATACTTGCTTGGATTGGCTGGTGGGTGTGGCTTGTGCGCATGGCTTGTGGGTGTAGCAGAGTGATGGTCAATTTGCATATTACTATTTTATTAGATAGATAATTTTCATCCTCCATTTTGTTTATGTGGTATCTCATGCTAATGGCTTTATGGATATGGAACCAACCTTACATCCCAGGAATAAATTCCACTTGATCATGGTATATTCTCCTTTGAACATATTGTTGATTCAGTTTGCTAATATTTTGTTGAGGATTTTTGCATATGTGTCCATCAGGGATATTCTCTTATACTTTTCTCCTTTTTGGAATATCTTTCTTGTTTTGGTATCAGGGTAATGCTTGCCTTATAAAATGAGTTTGGGAGTCTTTCCTCTTTCTCAATGTTTTGGAATAGTTTTGAGAAGGGTAGGTATTAATTTTTCTATGACTGCTTGGTATGAGCTTTATATGTATATGTATATATGAAGAAATGTAAAGATAACTGCAATTATTTAACCTGTAGAGAAAGGATTTCTCATCATTAGCTCTATTGATGTTTTAGGCTATGTAATTCTTTGTTGGGGGGGGGGGGGGAAGGAGAAGAGGGAAATGGAGAGGAGGCAGGTGTTCTTCTGTGCATGTAAAATCTGTAGTGGCATCCCTGGCCTCTACCCACAAGATGCCAGGAGCACCCTCCCACAGTCCCCAGTTATGATAATCAAATGCCCCATTAAGAATCACTATTGTAAAAGCAGTTACAGTCTTCCATTAAGTAATTGAAAATAAATGATCAACTTAATGAGCACCTATTTTCAACTCTACTCCACAAAATAGTAACAAACACTATTCACAACTTTAAGAAGGAACTAATAGCCATATATTTAGTATCAGATGCTGTCCTTTGAAGAGGATGTTGGCATTGATGGTCCTAGCTCCTAGGAACCACTCTCCTCTTTATTTTTTGTTTTCTGTAGAACCCAGAGAAGGGAATCATTCTACATTTGTTGGCAATGAAAGGAAATGAATTTATTGGTTGTCTGTTTTGTGTAAGTCAGATGTCTTACACGTTTACATTGCAGCATCTTCACAGTTTACCCTGCAAGATGGCTGATCCCATATCCCAGATGAAGCAGCTGAAACCCAAGGTATGCAGAAACTTTCCCATTATCACAGAGCTAGAAAGTGCAGAGGTGGGTTCAGCTCCAGGTGCTTCTTGATTTAATGTTTGCACTCTTTCCACCACTCCACTCTTACTACTGGTCTTGATTAATTCTGGACCCTTAATTTGCAATTTGATTTTCTAGTGTCTTTGAAAAGTGTTTCTAAATGAGGGAATTGGAAACATAATTGTTAGCTGAGCAGCCTATTACAGTTGAGTTCTGGTTAGTAAGTTTCCAAGGTTAGAGGCATTTGGAGTAGACTCCCTCCACCTTCTTGTTTGTCTCCAAGTACAGAAAGAGAGAACCTACAAAACACTAGAGCATCCTGTCTTGGAAGCAGAGCCAAACTCAAGGCTCCCATCAGAATCCAAGTTCACTAGAGGCCCAGAGACGACAGTTGGAGTCCATTAGATTTAAACGTTCTGCAATTCCATTTAGTTCTCCAGGTGGGTTTTTCAATGTATTGGTTAATTATATTGCACAATGACCCATCTGCTGTAAATGATACATTGATTAATGGCAAAATTAAATTAGAGGTATCTCCTTATGTTATAAATGCTATTATCCGTCTCAGTTCACTGTAAAAGGACAGAGCAAAGTAGCTTAAAACTGGCCTTCAGTCATGGAAGAATGACATAAATGGCTAAGTAAATCACTGAATGTAGCTTATAGGGTCTGGAATGCAACTAAAAATAGGCTGAATGTTTCTTGACTGGAACTGAAATCAAAGCAACCACAGTGTTGCACAATGCTGTTCTAGGAGTGGCACTAGTACAAAAGGCAGTGAAAAAACTAACGGTAACTAAAAATTGCTAGTTGTCACTTACTAATTGAGCATGACTTGTCAATGAAGCAAATTTGCTAAATATTATCAGTTATTTAAGGATAACCTTATATATTTTCAAAGTTTAGAGAGACCTATAGACAAACTTTTTAATCGGGATGAAAAGAACAAAACTGAGAAGAGTAGAACTCCCAACTATCTTCCCCTGCAAGCCTGGTTGACCCCAACTATCCTTCTCTGCTGGCCCTTTTACCCCAAACTTCCCTCCTCTGCAGGCCTTGTTCCTCCCAACTGTCCTCCCTGCAGGCCTGGTCATTCCCAACTGCCCTCCCCTGCAGGCTTGATCAACCCCAACTGTTCCCCCTTGCAGGCCTGGATCCTCCCAACTGCCCTCCCCTGCTGGCCATATTGTGATGGCCATCTTGTGTCCACATGGGGTGGCCATATTTGACCACATGGGGGTGGCTGTCTTGTGTGTTGAAGTGATGGTCAATTTGCATATTGCCTATTTATTTTATAGGATATTTGTGGCGGTGGTTTTTAAAAAATATATATTTTATTGATTTTTTACAGAGAGGAAGGGAGAGAGATAGAGAGTTAGAAACATCAATGAGAGAGAAACATTGATCAGCTGCCTCCTGCATGCCATCTTTTGGGGATGTGCCTGCAACCAACATATGTGCCCTTGACCGGAATCAAACCTGGGACCTTTCAGTCCATAGGCTGACGCTCTATCCACCGAGCCAAACTGGTTTCGGCTGTGGCTGTGTTTTAATAAGACTTTATTTATGGACACCAAAATCTAATTTACATATTTTTTATTAGAAAATATTCTTAAAATGTTTTCCAATTATTTAAAACAGTAAAAAATAGTCTTAGCGTATAGGTCATACTCAAACAGAGGTGGGTTGGATTTGGCCTTTGGGTCAGAGTTTGCTAATCCTTGTTCTAAAGTATTTTGCTGAATTCACAAATCTTAAATAGTGCTATTTTCACTGGTGAGAGTCTACTTGTAATTTCATTTATACTGATAATTACAAATTTCACCATTATGCTAAATAACAAAATATCTGTTGTTGATCAGAGAAGGAGGTCACCAAAGTGCTTATAGCAGTTATTTCTGGAATGAGGGGCTTTTTTGAAAAATTCTAGCTGCTTCCCCTTCTCCCTGCTACCACTTCACTATGAACTCCTGATTAGAACATCTGAATTTGCCACAGTTGCATTTTAGCCTAAGTAATACATAATATCACACTGGCTATGCTGAAGTATGGTAAATTGCAGGCATACTCTGAATTTTAATATTCATAGACATTTAACTATTTTCTGCCTCAGTGCTCCCTTTATGGGCATTGGGACATACTTTGCATAATTAAAAAGTCCATCTATCAGGGAGACTATTTAAAAGTTGGGTGAAATTTTTCCCCACTCCAAATAGCAATTTTTCCTTAATGTCATACAGAAAAACAAACTACTCATGGTCAAATAGGAAAACAGTAAAAGTATTTGTCTAGGTGTTTGATGTAATTTGTGAGTTCAATTTTAAATGGTTGACCTAATAACCACTTCTAGGTACCACCTGAATATTTTATTCTGAAATAATTTCATTTTTTTCTAGGAGACATTTTTCTTTTTGACAAATATATTAACTCTATGTTAAAGATTTTTGAGGCAAGCTAGAAAACATCCTTTAATCCTGTTGTTATTGATTTCCGTCCCTCGAGCCATCTCTCTTAACAGAGCTATCTCTGTTAAAGGAAGGATCGTAGGTCCCTTCTATTTTCAGAGTCTTTTTCCTCTTCTTATTGCATTAGTACATTTAATCTGAAAACTGACATTGCTTTTGAGTAATAAAATCAATCCCCACCTCCCACCATTTGATAGTTTAAGCATGTCTTTTTTCATTGTGGGCTTATTTTGCCCATGGATAGGCTAGTGCTGCTTTGGGGGAGCTGAAACCAATAGTTCTCTGGCTAAGAGAGCAAATGCCATGGCTTATTACTGGAAATTCCCAATGAAGGGCCGCTGGGACTCAAAATGAAACCTTGGCAATGATCTAATCGTTGGGATGACCTTAAACTAAATCATTTAGAGCAGCATTGTCCTCAAACATAAAAAGTGACATTGTCTTCGCCAGTTTTTTGAGTTGTTTACTTGCTTTGAAATTAAAAGATATCTGTGTTTTGTGCAATAAAGGACAGGCTTGGGGTTTCCATTGACTTCAGGCACTGATTGCTTGCCATTCTCTGCCCAGAAGCTTGCTAGAGAATAGTCAAATCATCTTGACTAAAAGGAGGATTGCTTTATTTGTCCACACCCTTATCCAGCAGTCCTTCACAGTAAGGTTCTTTTTTTATTTTTTATTGAAAATGTGATATTTTATTGGTAAAAATTTATTAGTATGCATTCCATACATAAAGAATACAAACAAATTTAGTGCTCCTTTAAAAATATTAACATCACTTTCTCCTTTACTTCCTACAAAAAGAGATGTTTTATTTTGAAAGTAAAAAAATTACTTCTGTTTTGGGGACATAGACACAAATCCTCTGAAATTGATGTTGCTTCTGAGGCATGAACAAATACAAGGACAGTGATGTCATAATTTGTAAAACAGTGATTACAGTTATTTCATTCACTATACTCTGTTACGCACAGCCTCAGGTCCCTTGACCCACTATTGCAAGGTTATATACTTGGGCCAAATCCAAACTCTGATTAAATACAATTCTCTGCTGTGTTTACAATGACTCTGCCTGGACCTGAGCAGCTGATTATGGGTGGGGAAAAGCACGTAACTCTGAGAATGGTGTCATCTTCATTTCATTGCACTAACCTCAAGTTGGCCCTTAATACTGTTAGCAACTCCACTTCACTTGTTTCTTTTGTTCACCTTTCTCTTCTTTCGGACTATTTCCTTACATCCAGGGAGCCACTGAGAAGTGCTTATAATTGTGTGCAGTGTGGATTAAGGTTGAGTGAGTGGACATGAATAGCCACAGCTGGTTTAGAGGGCTAAAGATGCACAATCAAATGGAGTATCAACATTTTTAGTTAGTCAGTGTCTAGTCTTTAAAAAAAAGAAAAATACTCAGTCCTGGCCAGTGTGGTTCAGTTGGTTGAATGTTGTCCCACACACAGATAGATCACTGGTTTGATTCCTGGTCAGGGCACATGCTGGGTTGTGGGTTTGATCCCTAGAACCAGAAGCAGTTGATTGATATTTCTCCTTGATGTTTCTCTCTCTATCCCTCTCCCTTCCTCCTTCTCTCTAAAATCCATAAAAAGCATTTTTTTTAAATTTCAGAGATCAAATTCTTCAAGAGATAATGGTGCATAAAGATTGTCTTAGAAAAAAAAATAAAAGAGACTATAGAAAATTTGCAGAATAGCCTTATAGAGTAAGATAAAAAAGACTGCTGCCAGCTCCAAAATTTAATAAATAATTTCAGTATAGAAGTTTTATAATGTAATGTTTTTATTATTGTTTATAAAATTTCCAAAAATAAAGCAAAATTTTTAATTTTTTAGGAAAAAACACTTTTGAGGTAATGTAATAATTTTACTCCTACTTCTTTCAAAATTAAGCTAGCTCCTCTGTCATCTACTTGCATTATCTAGTGTTGAAATTTTACAGCATGTATTCATTTCCATTATATCTATCCCCAATTTCTCTCTGTATGACATATGGCTTATTTGTTTAGACCGACCTCAAATGATATATCTTTTAGTAATGGTTTTTCTAAACTTCAGTCAGAATCAATCATTTCCTACATGGTAGAATTTTACCCATATTTTCATTTCATCATCATATAAAGAGAAGTATTTAAAAACTAATTTTATGAATAAAATTATAGGAGATCTCTACATTTTAAAAGCTTTTAGCAATATGGCATATTTGTAAATGTTTGAAATAGCTACACTAAATATGAGATACAAAATGCTAAATAAGTATTTCAGCCACTTTCTTCCTAAAAGGATGTACATAAGGTTGGATATGGTGTTCTGAATCCTTTTCAAAGAAATTAATAACTCATTGGGGGCTGAGAGTTCAAGGAATCTTTAAATCTAATTATTATTCTTTAAAATTAGTATCCACCTAAGAGTAATATTTCCAAATGAGTATCTTTAGGCCTGGTTTTCCCCAACTGTTGCAGAGTGAAAACTGAAAATAATCAGTGGTCAATATTATTTTTAAATAATATATGTTTGTTGATAGATTTCCTGATACTCCTTTTACTTTAATTCCTCTAATTTTCTTGCTGTTTAAGTACCTTTTTTTGCCATTTCAAATACATCTAAAAAAAAAAATACCATGTCATTTAGTAGTATTTTTAATTTAATGTGTAATTTTTGATATTTTGAACTAAGAAATTCTATGATAATGATACCATTGTAATAACCTGGTTATTATTTAACAGAAAAAGCGTAAAGGGAAGTCTAGATAATATAGGCATGCCATTTATACAGCTTTGCTAGAAAGCTGTAATTTAACCCTCTCCAAGTCTGTTCCCTGCTGATAGATGAGGAAAAAGAAGGGACTGGACAAAAGCAGTTTGGACACATGCCCAGTAAGGTCTGAGTGAGGTGGGAAAGTGCTTACCTGTCAGTCAAACCTGGGACAAGTCAGTGGCCAAAATAGGTGGGACCCCTGCAAGAGTGTGAAGCCTAAATATTTAAACTCCTGGACAAAGGTTCGCATATAGTCTCTCTCTCTCTCCCTCCCTCCCTCCCTCCCTCCCCCCCCCCCCTCTCTCTCTCTCTCTCTCTCTCTCTCTCTCTCTCTCTCGCCTTAAGGCTCTCCTGTTGCAGGAGGTGTGCCATATCTTCTTTATCCAGTCATCCATTGAAAGACACGTGGGTTGCTCCCACGTCTTGTTTACCATTTATAATGCAGCAATGAACATAGGAGTACGTATATCTTGACAAATAAATGTTTTCAAAATACCCAGAAGGGGTATTGCTAGGTCTTATGTCGCTCTATACGTAAGTTTTTGAGGAACTTCCATACTGTTTTCATAGTGGTTGTACCAGTTTATGTTCCCACCAACAGTGAATGAGGGTTCTTTTTGCTCCACAACCTCTCCAACACTTATTTCTTGTCTTGTTGATAATAGCCATTCTACCAGGTGTGATGTGGTACCTCACTGTGATTTTGATTTGCATTTTCCTCATAGCTACTGAAGTCAAGCAGCTTTTCTGTTGGCCATTTGTATGTTTTGGGGAAAGTATTCAGGTCCTCTGCTCATTTTTTAATTGGATTATTTTTGTTGTTGTTGAGTTGAATAAGTTCTTTATATATTTTGGATATTAGCTCCTTATCAGGGGTATTGTTTGCAAATATATTCTCCCATTCAGTTGGCTGCCTTTTTGTTGTGTTTATGGTTTTTTTTTTTATTATGCAGAATCTTTTTAATTTGATATAGTCCCATTCATTTATTTTCTTTTATTTTCCTTGCGTTTGGGGTCACATTCATAAATCCTCTCTCTGAGATCCAGATCTGTAAGTTTAGTACCTATATTTTCTTGTATGTTTTTAATTGTTTCACATTTTATATTTAGGTCTTTGTTCCATTTTTTAATTAATTTTTGTGTATGGGTGTCAAATAGTAGTCTAGTCATTCTTTAGCATGTAGCTTTTCAATTTTCCCAGCACCACATATTTAAAAAAAAAATTGATAGCATGTTTTCACTTAAGGACACCTTTATTGTTTGAAATAATGTTCTAAGTGAAATTTTAAGAATAACAATGAAAACAATTGAACTAACATGAATTGGGACATAAATACTAAGAGTCAAGGCTAACTATGTGGTCAGAATTCCAGTTGAGTAGGGGGGGAAAAAATCACAGAAAATGGTTGGGAAGGAAAAATAGGCAAGAAAGAAAAAGTCTATATCAGAGACAATCTTGGATTGCCCAGTGAGGAAACTGTCATGAACATCTTTCTAGGACAGAGACCACTCTCAGAATATCCCTTCTCACAGTAGAAGCAGGGAAGTGATGGGATATAGGCTCCCATTGTCAGGGAGTATGCTCTGTTCGCCGCACATGTTTTGTTGAAAATTATTTGCCTGTATATATGTGGGTTTTTTCCCTGGGCTCTCAATTATTGTCAGTGGGATATGCAAGTTTTTTTATAATTATACTAGAGGCCTGATGCATGAATTCATGAACAGGTGGGGTCTAGCCGGCTCGCCCCAATTGGGGCTGGGGGAGGGGATGCGGGAGGTTGGTGGGTGAACTCCCGGTTGGTCAAACTCCAGCCCGAGGGGACAATTTGCATATTAGCCTTTTATTATTTAGGATTTTTGTCAGTTTCCCCCTTTAGTTTGATTAGTAATTGCTTTATCTATTTTGGTACTCCCAGGTTGGGTGCATATTTATTAATGTGTTATGTCTTCTTGATATATTGTCTCCTTTATCTTTACAAAGTGTCCGACTTTGTCTCTTGTTACTTTTATTATCTTGAAATCTATGTTGGTTGATATAAATGCGGCGACTCCCACTTTTCTCTGGATGCCGTTGGCTTGGAGTCATTTTCCGTCCCTGCCCTTTGAGGCCCTGTTTGTCTTCACAGCTGAGATGGCTCTCCTGAAGGCAGCATATAGTTGGGTTTTGTGTTTTAATTCATCCTGCTACTCTGTGCATTTTAATTGGTAGTTAATTTACATTTAGGGTGATTATTGATATATAAAGACTTTCTAAAGCCATTTTATCCTTTGTCTTTTGGTAGCTCTGTGTCTTCATTGTTTCTTTTCCCTTGTGTTTCTGTCATTTTAGTTTGGTGGTATTCTATGACATGTTTCTTCCATTTCCTCTTTTTTGCTTTATATGTCTTAGTTCTGGATTTTTGCTTTGTTACCATTAGGCTTATGCAAAAAAAAAAAAAAAAAAAAAAAAAAATTCACATGTACAATGGTACTTTTTCTTCTGATTACATCTGATTTTCATTCACCTGTGCAAGTTTAGCCCTTTTTTCCTCTTTTATGTGGCAGGCCTTCCTCAAATCATGCCTTTTTATGCTGTGTGTTCATTCCAAATTGCAGTAGCTATTGTATTATTTTTTTTATGCTTTTACCTCCTTTAACTTTTATGTTACATTTAAATGCTTAATACCCTATTCTAAACAAGAGTTGCAAATTCCTCCTTTTGTCTGTCTGTTAGTTATTTTATAGTTATATCTTTTTGTATTCTTGTTTTAGGTAGAATACCTTTCAGTAATTCTTGTGAGGATAAATTTCCTCAGCTTCTATTTGTTTGTAAAGCCTTTATTTCTCCTTCATATTTAAAGAATACCTTTGCTGGATATATTATTCTTGGGTAGTGATTTCTTTCTTTCATTATTTTGAATATTTGATTCCACTTTCTCTTAGCTTGTTTGGGGTTCTGCTGAAAAATTCAATGATAATCTAAGAGGTTACCATATTCTTTAGAGGTTACCATATCCTTTTTCTTGGCTGCCTTTTGGAATTCTTTCTTTGTAATTAATTTTTGACAGCTTTAATATAGTGAGCCTTGGAAAAGGCCTTTTTGGTTGCAATAATTAGGTGTTCCACTAGCTTCTTGGATCCGAGGGTTCAGTTCTTCCCATAGGTTTGGAAAATTTTTGTAGGTTATTTGTTTGAATAGCTCTGTTCCTTCTCTCTCCTTCTGCTATAACCATTATTCTTACATTTGCTCTTTCCAATTGAGTCAGTAAGTTCTCATAGAGTTCTTTTACTTTGTTTTTACTCTCGATTCTCTCTCCTCCAACTGAGTCATTTCTAGATTTCTATCTTTGATATTAATAATGCTTATCTCCACTTGGTTTGTTATATTTCCTAAGCTTGATAGCCTATTCTTTCTCTCTTTTGTTGAATTCTACAGTTCCAATTTTTAAATTGGTACTTTTATAGTTTTAAGCTCTTTGGTCAAGTATTCCTTTGGTGCATTAATTTTATTTCTGAGCTCATTAACTGCTTTTATGTGTTTTCTTGTATATGGTTGATTTTTTTTCCCCCCGAACTGCAATCTTGAATTCTCTGTAATTTAAATCACAGTCTTTCATGACTTTAAGTTGATTTTCTGGAGATTTTTAATTTTCCTTCTGAACTCCTTGTTACCTTGGTGGTTCATTGTGCTTGATGGATTATTTCTGTGCCTGGCATTTGTGAAAATGAAATCTTTTTTTTTTTCTTTTAAGTATTTAACTCTTAACTATTTAACAGGTTACATAAGTAGAGGTCTTTCTTTTGTTTTCTGGTAGGTGGTGCTGAAACACAGTGTGTTTTCTTCCCTTACCTGCACTGCTGGGGCTGCTGGGATCTTTGTGGGACTGTGTCAGTTTCCGCCATGGAAAACTCCCGCTATTACCCAAGGAGGTGGGTGTCCTCTCAATGACTTAGTTGCCTCAGTCTCAAGGTATCACCCCCATGGCGGGATGTGCTGGGTTTGGGTCTCCTGGCCTGTCCTTTCCCAGGATGGATTCCCGCACCCAGTATCTGCCAATCATGCTGTTCTGTCTGCACTGTCCTGGCAGCTTCTACCAGGCTCAGCTGTGAGGGGTGGATGGGAGAGTGGAGAGCAGATTTGCACATCTGCAGCTTTGTCTTTTCTAGTGTTGGGTTTAGCCACAATGAGTACAGACCACTTAGACTGGAAGTTGTTTCTTACCTTTTACGATCTGCTGAGTGAGGATTTTTTAAAATTTCTTTATTGAATAAGATATTACATATGTGTCCTTCTTCGCCCATTGCCCCACACCTCCCATTCATGCTCCCACCACCCTGTTGTCTGTGTCCATTGATTAAGTTTATATGTATGCATATAAATCCTTTGGTTGATCTCTCCCCTTTACCTCCGCTGTACCCTGCCTTCCCTGAAGTTTTATGTTCTGATTGATGTTTCTCTGTCTCTGGATCTATATTTGTTCATCCATTTATGTTGTTCATTATATTCCATAAATGAGTGAGATGATGTGATATTTATCTTTCTCTGCCTGGCTTATTTCGCTTAGCATAATGCTCTCCATGCTGTTGCAAATGGTAAGAATTCCTTTTTTTTTTTTTTTTAACCACAGCATAGTATTCCATTGTGTAGATGTACCACAGGTTTTTTTTAATCCACTCATCTGTTGATGGGCA
This sequence comes from Pipistrellus hanaki, assembly GCF_964339955.1. Classification (NCBI taxonomy): domain Eukaryota; kingdom Metazoa; phylum Chordata; class Mammalia; order Chiroptera; family Vespertilionidae; genus Pipistrellus; species Pipistrellus hanaki. The sequence continues at coordinate 135,137,468 of NC_140505.1, read as the reverse complement.
CTTAGGTTTTTTCAAAATCTTAGCTATGGTGAATTGTGTTGCTATGAACATAGGGGTGCATATATCCTTTCTGATTGGTGTTTCTAGTTTCTTGGGATATATTCCTGGAAGTGGGATCACAGGGTCAAATGGGAGTTCCATTTTTAGTTTTTTGAGGAAACTTCATACTGTTCTTCGCAGTGGCTGCACCAGTCTGCATTCCCACCAGCAGTGCACGAGGGTTCCTTTTTCTCTGCATCCTCTCCAGCACTTGTCATCTGTTGACTTGTTGATGATAGCCATTCTGACAGGTGTGAGATGGTACCCCTTTATTGTTTTGATTTGCATCTCTTGGATAATTAGTGACTTTGAGTATGTTTTCATTTGTCTTTTGGCCTGTCTTCTGGTTTTTTTGTTTTGTTTGTTTGTTTTTTTGAAAAGTATCTATTTAGATCAGTTGCCTATTTTTTGATTTGGTTGTTTATCTTCTTTTTGTTAAGCTGCATGAGTTTCTTGTAAATATTGGAGATTAAACGCTTATAGTTGATATCATTGGCAAATATGTTCTCCCATGCAGTGGCTTTCTTGTTTTATTGGTGGTTTTATTTGCTGTGCAAAAGCTTTTTATTTTGATGTAGGCCCATTTGTTTATTTTCTCTTTAGTTTCCATTACTCTAGGAGCAGTATCAGTGAAGAAATTGCTTTGGCATATGTTAGAGATTTTTTTGCCTGTGGATTTCTCTAGTATTTTTATGGTTTCCCATCTTATGTTTAAGCCCTGTATCCAGTTTGAGTTTATTTTTATGTATGATATATTGATAAGTTGATCTAGTTTTATTTTTTTGCATGTGTCTGTGCAATTTTCCCAACACCATTTATTGAAGAGACTGTCTTGACTCCATTGTGTATGTTCATGCCTCCTTTGTCAAATATTAATTGAGCATAGTGGTTTGGGTTGATATCTGGGTTCTCTATTCGATTCCATTGGTCTATATATCTGTTCTTGTGCCAGTACTAGGCAGTTTTCAGAACAGTGGCTTTGTAGTACAGCTTGAAATCTGGTATTGAGATCCCACCTACTTTGTTCTTCTTTCTCAGGATTGCTGAGGCTATTCAAGGTATTTTTTTTATTCCAGATTAATTTTTAGAGAGTTCTTTCTAGGGCTGTGAAATATGCCATTGGTATTTTAATGGGGAGTACATTGAATCTGTATATTGCTTTGGGTAGTATGGACATTTTAATAATGTTGATTCTACCAATTCATGAACATTGTATGTTCTTCCATCTTTTTACATGTTCCTTGATCTCTTTTTTTAGTGTCCTGTAATTTTCCTCATAAAGGTCTTTTACCTTCTCAGTTAAGTTTATTCTTAGGTATCTTAATTTTTTTGGTGTGATGGTAAATGGAATTGCTTGTTTAGTGTCTCTTTCTGTAATTCACTATGGTGTATAGTAATGACATAGATTTTTTTGTGTTAATTTTGTATCTGCTACCTTGCCGAATTCATTTATTAAGTCTATTAGTTTTTTGATGGAGTCTTTCGGGTTTTTTATGTACAATATCATGTCATCTAAAAATAGGGACAGCTTTGCTTCTTCTTTTCCAATTTGGATGCCTTTTATTTCTTCTTCTTGTCTAATAGCAATGGCTAATCCTTCCAGTGTTATGTGGAACAGGAGTGGTGAGAGTGGACATCCCTGTATTGTTTAACAAATGGAATTTGGATTTTTTTTTAGCAGGATCTTTGTGTAATTTCTTCAATGTACAGCTAGTGCAAGCCCAGAGCAGCTCTGGGTGCAAGGATTAAGAATGGACCCCAACACACTCCCTGCTCTATAGATTGATTTATGTTATTTCATTTATCTTTTTTAGGTGGTAGCTATCTTTAGGCCCAGAATTTTCTAGCTCAGAACTATAAGACTACGTAAATTAGGAATGGGAACCCCAGACAGTTAAGGTGGGAAGAAGAGACTGCTGGTGCAAGTGGGAGCTGTTCTGAATAGTAGAACTATTTACTTTTATTTAAGTCTGTGTTCAGGGTTACTTGTGTTATATAGTAAGGAGGTGATGAAGGTTTTATCTAAGTGTTTATTTTTATTCTAACTGCTTTGTTAGCCAATAATAAAAGTTTCCTTATAAGGTCATCTCTAAAATAAAACTTTTGAAAATGTGCGAACATTTATCTCCTGTGGAATGTAACTTGCAATTCGAAAACATTGCATGCTAATTGGTTGTTATGGGTAACAGTATTCAAAACGGTGTTTATAATTTTCAAAGTTATATGAAGTCTTCACTTTTTTCCTTTTTCACAAGAACTTCAACAATTTTATATCTGTCTTTTATCTATGTGGTCAAAAGAACATTTAATTAATCAATGATAAACAAAACAACACATAATAAAGACTTTTGTTTTAATAATGTAAAACAACTGGAAAGTTAATTTACTACCAAATATAGGCAAGCCTAAGGCCACATGAATGTACTCTATCCCTAAGGACTGATGGCACTCAGATTAAAGGAAAGGTCAGGATGAGGAAGGGTTAGCCTGGGAAAAATATAGTGAGGAGATTCTTGGGCTTCAATGAACAAACATGAAATTTAACTAGGAAAGAACATTAGTTAGAGTGTTCTATGAATGTAGGATATTATCAGTGCATATCTTCTCATTGAGGACTAGAACTAAGTTTGAATAGACTGGGACTGATTGAATGGCCTTCTCACCTGCTTATCCTTCAAATTTCAGTTTAGTCTTTACTCCATATTTAACTTCATGCCCACTCTTTGGGTTCCTCTATATTATTCTCTCTTATAATTTACCATATTAAATGTACATCACAGTGCCTGCTGTATGTCCATGGATTCCACTATTTTTTTAATCCTCGCCCAAGGAATGAGGATATTTTTTCCATTGATTTTTTAGAGAGAGAATGGAAGAGAATGGCAGGATGGGAGGAAGGGGAGAAGAAGAAAGAAACATCAATGTGAGATAGACACATTGATTGGTTGTCTCCCACACGCATCCCATCCCAAGGGTGGGGACCAAACCTGAAACCCAGGTGTGTCTCTGACTGGGAGTTGAACTAGTGACCCTTTAACCACTGAGTCATGCCCAGCCAGGGTTCTACTATTTTTAAAGCTATAGTTCATGTTTTCTTTTTTCATCTCTGCTAATTTCAGTTCACTAACTTGAAGGGCTTTGAATATCATAAATATAATTTGGGCTTAATTTGAGAGTCAGAAGTAGTTATTATATATTCTTGAGCTAAAAAGCAATATGACTACAGGAGTATTTCTGGAATATTAGATTTTTTTTAACCCTTACCCTAGGATATGTTTTTATTGATTTTAGAGAGGGGAAGAGAGGGAATGAGAGAAAGAGAAGCATCGATGTGAGAGAGCAACACTGATTGGTTACCTCTCTGAACCCAAAACCTGGGTATGTGCCTGTTTGGGAATTGAAGCCGAGACCTTTGGGTATATAGGAGAATGCTCCAACCAAACCACACTGACCAGAGCAGTGTATTAGATTTTGAGCAATGGGGAGTCTGGATTAGGAAGGAAAAATAGCAGAAATAGAAAGACAAAAAAGCTGGCACAACAATACACAAATAAGCTGAAACCGGTTTGGCTCAGTGGATAGAGCGTTGGCCTGCAGACTGAATGGTCCCAGGTTCAATTCCAGTCGAGGGCTTGTACCTTGGTTGTGGGTATATCCCAGTAAGGGGTGTGCAGGAGGCAGCTGGTCGATGTTCCTCTCTCATCAATGTTTCTAGCTCTCTATCCCTCTCCCTTCCTCTCTGTAAAGAATCAATAAAATATATTTTTAAAAATACACAAATAATATGTACACTAGAGGCCTGGTGCATGAATTTGTGCACAGGTGGGGGGGTCCCTCAGCTCAACCTGCACCCTCTCGCAATCTGGACCCCTCAGGGGATGCCCAACTACTAGTTTAGGGATCCTTGTGGGATCAGACCTAAACTGGCAATTGGACAATTGTGGTCTCACAATCCGGGACCACTGGCTTCTAATCGTTGTCCTGCCTGCCTACCTGCCTGATTTTCCTAACCACTCTGATTGCCCCTAACTGGTTGCCTGCCTGCCTGATCACCCCTAACCACCTATGCCTCGGCCCTTGCCACCATGGCTTTGTCTGGATGGACATATGGAATGATATCCGGAAGGTCATTTGGCTGTCAGGCCTATTTGCATATTATGCTTTTATTATTATAGATAATTATTTTGTGAAAGATGCTTTCTGTGTGATTTTTTGAAAATCTAAACATTTACTTCTAAGATATTATTTGTCTTATTTAAGGATGAGGCTAGTGACTTGGCCAACATCATCCATCCAGGAAAAAGAGAAAGGAATTAAAACTTCTTCAAGTCTGTGTTCAAAATTATTTGTGTTCTATAGTGAAGAGGCGACAGAGGCTTTTTATCTTAAGTGTTGGCAGTCATATATAGAGAGAGAAAGGAAAATAGTTGCCTAACCAGGAAATTGACAAACCTGCAGAATTAGATGACTGGTTGTAGATGGAATATAAAGAAAAGGGTGAAGTGGAAGATACTGCTCAGAGGCAACCCTGGGGATCCTGGAGAGCTATGTTTCTCTTAGTAAATCTGTTATGTAAAAGATAACTCGAGCTTATGGGATTGTGTGCAGGCAAAGCTTTCCTAGGTATGAGTAGTAGCAGTTTGTGATAAAAACACTGAAAATTTGATCAATAGGATCAGAGTCAAACATAATGATACTCATGGTGCTTTTTAAACAAATTGGATTTTAAGTAGTTTTTTCATCTAAAATAGATTTTTTCAATGCCCAAGCAACTGTTTTTGATCCTACTTTTTGAGTAGAGGACAGAATTGCTGATATTCTTTCCTAAAGAATAAAGATGAGAAGCTTTCCTTTAAGATCCCCCTGGAAGATCTTTAAGGTCACACTTAGTGTGTTATTCTTCTATGTTAATTTTTGTTCTTTGAATCCAAGGGCACTGAATGTCAGGGAAATTGCTTCAATTCAATTTGAGAGCCAAAAGGGAATTGTAAATATTTGACTCAAAGTGTACGTTTGAAGATGAGTTTTTGAGCAGTGGATAGCATGATTAGGAAGGGAAGATGATAAAGGTAGGAAGCCAAAATGATAAAGATAGAGCTAAATATCTGATGTCAATGCTGTAACAAAGTTTTGAAATCGAATTGCTTCAAATGGAAGATTTGTTAAAACAACAACAACAACAAAAATACAACACCTGGTGTCAAAGAAGGGAACCAACAGGAACTTTGTGATCTCTATGGATAAATCCAATCCAGGAGAGATAGATATTGCCCTCACGTTGACCTTGCTAAATCTTAGGCATGATAAAAAGTGGATGCTGGGGGTACTGGGCTCATTTTTACTCTCTCCTTACAAAGCTCTCATCTGGAACACATTTTGGAGGGTATGTGAAACAGAACAAGTCAGAAATACAGTTGGATTGGGAAACTCAATTACATTAATTATATATTTCCTCCGGGGTTATCTCGGGTACAACCTCTTCTCTTCTTTGCTGATTCCCAAAGTATGTCTTCTGCTCCATTTCCTGCTGTAACAACTGGTAATAGTCTCCACTTGAAAAATTATCCTTAGTGGACATGCTTGGTGAGGGTTGAACAGAGAGAACAAAATGCTTGACCAGAAGTTTTTTTTGTGGCAATTTAAAATAGTATCATTGAAGTCTTTATCTTCATTCTGGGCTAGATAAAAAGATTATAGGTGGGATTGAGCTAAAATACAGGATATTGTCACATTATTGACTCTTTCCATCCTATCACTATCAAATGTAACCCTTTCTTAATAATGGAAGTAGGAATTGGAGTTAACTTGGTTGTCAGGAAAATGAACAGGACTTGGTAAAATTCAATCTATATGCCTACCACAAATCAAATAATTGTTCTAGGAAATTATCTGCCATGTGATTGATTTCATGTCCACTCTGTGCTTCCTAGGAGTCCTATATACTCTTCTCTCTTATAATTTATCTGATTACATGGGTATCCCTGTTCCTGCTTCTGTGTCCATGTATTATACTATTTTTAAGTCCAGAGTCAGTGTTTAATTTTTTTTATTAATCCAATTCATTGATTTGAAGGCTTTGGATTCCATGGTAAAACACTGATTTACATGCCCTTTACTGAGATCTCAAAGGATGTGACTCAGCTTCTCCCTCCCGTCACTTTATCTTCTTTCCTACTTTCTACTTGTCTCTTCAATTCCTGCTTAATGCTGATGCCTTCCTGTTGCTCAGAGCTCTCAGTTTTAGTATCTCTCCTAGTCTGTTCTTATTGTCATAGTCCAATGCCCTGGGCAATACCTGACCTTTTTTTTTTTTTTCCATCTTAAAATTAGGTTCTCCAGAATATGACTGAGCAGTGGTCAAAGGTCAATAGACAGATCAATAAGAGATGATCACCTCAGGACCATGGTTATTACAGACAATCAGAACCCATAAATAACAAGTTCCCCCTGGCTCCAAAGTGAAGGCAAAGGAAGCACAGGTTAGAGAGTATCTCGTGCCCTTGGACACTCAGTGCTGCTGTGTATGCTGGAGAAATATGTGAGTCTCCTTGCTGAGATATTTCATTTTGTTGTTGTTGTTGATTTAGAAACTTCAGGGAAATGCTTAGAACAGTTTTACAAAGGTGATTTAGTTGTATGGAAGTTATACTTACCAATTGCCTGTACAAAGAATCTACATTTCACTTGAAGTATATTTTTAAAGTCAGAACATAGGACAATATTATTCTTGGAAATTCCGTTGGAAGAATTAAGGTGGGAGATTAATTATGCTGAAGTTGAACAGATTAATTTTTCTTTAGTGAGTATAAGATGAAGCATAGTTTTCATTTAGGGATCAGTTATACATTTCTAAGCATAAGACTCATACTCAACAGGGTGATACAATTATATTATGAGATGCTCATAGAAATACAGAAAAAAAGTGGAACTACAATTTCCATTTCATGATCAATGTAGATATGAGCTTGATGAGTGGAATGGTGAAAGGATTGCCTACACTATTTATTTATTTTTATTATGTTTTAAAAATACTTTTTTATTGATTAGAGAGGAAGTGAGAGGGATAGAGAGATAGAAACACTGATGAGAAAGAAACCTCATTGATTGGCTGTCTCCTACTGGGGACTAAGCCTGGAACTTGGGCATGTGCCCTGACCGGGAATTGAACTGGTGACCTCTTGGTTCCTGGGTCAATGCTCAACCACTGAACCACAATGGCTAGGCCTGCACAATAAGATTGGTTTTATTATATGGAATAAATAAGAGATGTATGTAAGTGTCCCCCATGCAGCTGGCAGTGCATAATAATGGGGACTCAAAGAGCTTCAGATCTTGAGGATCTGTGTCCTGGTGCAGTTGTTTTGAACTCTTGTTGTATATTTGAATAACCTTGGAAAACATTTTAAAAAATATCAGTCCCCAACCCTTCTCATGAGACTCTGATGTAATTCTCGTCAGTGGTGGGGTATATTACTTTTTTTAAAAAAGTTCTCCAGGTGTTCTAAATATGCACACCGTGGTTGAGAATCACTAGTCTAGTGGTAAAAAAGATTTGCAAATAAAAAAACCTCAAAACGACATTATAAAAATTCGAAGTCAGATTAAGCTAGATACAGGTAGGCATATGGCTAGTGGGAGTAGCTTAGAAGGAGGGGGTTTGACTCCCGTTGGGGTGTAACCCAAACCACGGTGTCGGTGGGGACATATCCAATTCCTGCATCAATGGGATGAGATGCTTCAATGGCCAAGGGGTCAGGCCTGGCAGCTGAGGTTCCCAGGTTCCTGATATTTTCTTTTTGGAGGTTACTAAATGTCAAATGAGCCTTCTATATTGTATCTATTATAGATAAAGATTTTTAGGCAGGAAAGTTCCTGTTATTCAAAGGAAAAGTTGAAGTGAATTTAAAGCATTGTATTCAAATGTCTGCAATGTCATATTCAAATACTCTCAAGTTAAAAAATTCAACTGTGTTTTGAATTCTTATTTCATACATTGCCTTCATATGCAACCTCTTTAGAAAATACTAAAATCACAAAATATATTTTGTCACTGTGCAATCATCTTAAAAACAAATGGAAAGATAAAGGTTCTTTTGCCAGTAAAACTGTTTTTAATCAAGGAAACAAGATTTTAGTTTTAGAGGAGGTCTGACACATGTGCCTTATTCCATGGATACAATCAAAATACCTTTTTTAAATTTTTTTTATTTTATTGAATTTTTACAGAGAGGAAGAGAGAGTGATAGAGAGAAAACTTGATGAAAGAGAATCATCAATCAGCTGCCTATTGCACACCCCCTACTGGAAATGTGCCCGCAACCAAGGTACATGCCTTTGACTGGAATTGAACCTAGGATCTTTCAGTCCGCAGACTTACGCTCTATCCATTGAGCCAAACCGGTTTCGGCCAAAATAAAAAGCTGTCATTCAGATTACAATGTAGTTTCATGGCCCATCAAATCTGAGAAGATAGCAATAGAGAAATATAAAAAAAACTAAATACAATTTTAGAGATGGATTTTAACAGAATTTATTGTTTTTTTAACTCTTAAAATGTGGAGAAAACCACACACACAACGAGAATTTATAGGTTGTCTGCCCTTGACTAAATGTTTGTCTCCCTAGAATTCATACATTGAATCTTAATTCCCAGTGCAATTATATTTGAAGGGTGGGACCTTTGAGATGTGATCAACTCATGAAGGAGCCCTCATGAATGGGATTAGAGCTCTTTTAAAAGAGAGATTAATCACCATCCCCCCTACACACACACACACACACACACACACACACACACACACACACACCATGTGAGGTTATAAGCAGACTGAACCAGGCAGTCTATAAACCAGGAAGTGGGCTTTCACCACACACTAAATCTGCTGATGCCTTGATCTGTTAAAGAATTTATCAGGCGACCAAAAAATACACAGGGAGTACTTGGAATTCCATGATAAACCATTTATTTTCAGTTGTTTCAGATGTACTAGTACATTGACTCAGAGGTCAATCCTGAGTGAGTAACTATGGAGGAACCTTTCCCGTTATACCCTTTGGTTTCTTAGTTTTCTATCTGTTTCCTAACCACCAGGCTTTAGTGGTGGGCTTCCACAGCCCCTCCTGAGTCAGTTAGAATGGGGAAGTTAGATTGTATCTAAATGCCTGGTCTGGGTGGTGCTGGTGACCTCCCTCTAGCTAAGCTGTTACATTCCTTGTTTATGGCCCCTTTGTAAAATGGGAGTATTCTGGGAAACAGGTCTTGCTAACCCAGATTGTGGGGAAAGGGACCGTGACGTAAGGCTATCAAGAATGTACATTAGGTTACTGGTACAGATTCAGATTGCTAGTCCCCCCAAAATGTCTTCTATTCCCCATCAGATCTAGAATTATGAAGAAGAAATTTCTGTTGTTTATGTCATCAAGTCTATGGTACTTTGTTTAAGGAACTCAAACAGACTGAAACACTAACTAAAAGTAAAACTTCTTTTCCGTGTTTGAAAAATGGCTTTTTTCAAATACCCACATGATTTGTACCTTTTAAATACATGCCCAGATGAGATCACGGGGAGGGGGGGGGGATTACTGGCTTTCCAATCATGTCCAAGGTCAGCAGAATCTTGTCAGATGTGATTAAAGATTAAGATAGACCGTGGGAAGGTGTTTTTATCTTTACCTGGAATACCTGTTCTTCATCTTCTTTGTAACTTAAATATAGCCTGATGGAATATTCCGAGTGTCTGTAAATCTGTATATTTGTTGACATTATGTTGATGTCATCCTGAGCAGATCATGGGCCATGCATATGATGTTGCCTTTCTGTTTCTTACAAATAATCTTTGGTTTTACTTTTGTCTTCCAAGATAGCATATTTCAGGGCTGTATAAAAAAAAATTTCAGACATGAAAATTAATTAGAGATCATAATATGTCTTATGCTTACTTTTGCTTTTCCCCCCTTTAAAATCAGTAAAAGACAATTTAAAGCTACTGGGGTTGAATCTGTTCATCATTTATTTTGTAGTTTTCTCCATTATACTTTTATTTTTTTAATATATTTTTATTGATTTTAGAGGGGAAGAGAGCAGGAGAGAGAGGTAGAAATATTAATGATGAGAGAGAATCATTGATCAGCTGCCTCCTGCACACCCCACAGTGGGGATTGAGCCTGCAACCTGGGCTATGTGCCCTGACTAGGAATTGAAGGTGACCTCCTGGTTCATAGGTCCATACTCAACCACTGAGCTCTGCCGGCTAGGCCCCCATTATATTTTTAGACTCAGAAGATTCTCCTCACTCCAGAATTTTGGAAAGGGCTCAAGTTTGTTTTCTTCTACTACTTAACTTTTTAGTCTTTCCAAATATAATGTGGGAGCATGGAATGAAGTGAGAAAATAAATTGACCTTTTTGTTCTGAATTACTAAGCAATTGTATCAGTACAATTTGAGCAATAGTTCTCTCTTCTTTTGATTTGTCAAGAACTTCTTTATCATATAAATTTCATATGAAATGTGAAATAATCTATATTTCATCATCAATTTTTCTATTTATGTCTGTGCCATGGCCTTAAAATATGTGTCAGTATATAGGAGGGCAGGTATTTATTTCTTTTAAAATTTTTGCCAAATTACTCTTTAGGTGAATTTTTAAAAAAATCTTTGTTAATTCTTATAATGATGTAAAAATAAAATTATTGGTGTATAAATAGGAAAAACTGAAATTCTATGTTCTTCCTCACTCTCACTTTCCACTTCCTCATTCCCTAGGTGTAACCACTGTTAACATTTTGGTGTATCCAGATCAACTCTCAAATATTTGGTAAGTCTCAAAAATACCAGTAATTTTTTGTTGTTGGGATTGTTTTAAAGCTATACATTAAAAAAATGGACATCTTATATTGTCTTCCTATTCTAAAACATATTATGTCCACTTACTTAAGCTTCATTTTATATACCTCATTAAAACTTAATTTTATTTATCTCTGCTTCACATTTTGCATTGTTTATTTCTAGACATTAATATTGTGAAGGAATTGTGTGTTTGTTTTTTTTTTCAGTATAGAGTTGATCCTGAATAACATGATTTTAACTGCATGAGTCCACTTAATATGTAAATTTTTTTCAATAAATTTACATTGGGCCCCTTACATCCTCACATTTTGCATTCACGGTTTGAAATCTGTGGATGAGGACGGCCAACTAGATACATCATTATTTGCCATATATATGGGACTTGAGTATCCACGGTGGAGTGGGGGAGGAGGTGTTTTAGAACCAGTGATTAGGAACTGTACCTAGGGAATATAGTCAACTTTTGGGGGAGCCAAAAATTATATATGGATTTTCAACTGCACAGTCAAAAGCACTTATGTTGTTCAAGGGTCAACTATATTGTCTTTCTTATCACTGGTGATACAAACAAAAGCTCCTTGTTTTTGTCTTTTATTCATTTTAATAACTTTGCAATGTAATATTTTGGGTTTTATGCTACATAATCACATAATGAGAAAACTATGATAATTCTGTATCCTCCATATTTGTCCCTTTGTTTCTAGTTAAGGGTTTATTGCTTTTTTTAAAACTTTTGGAACAACATTAAGTAGTGATGGTAATAACAAATTCTTATTGGGCCCAGGCTGTCTCCAGCTGCAACATTTTGGGTGAAATTGAGTCTTTGAGAGCAGAATTAGCTAATTGAAATCTCAGCATCCTTATTGCTGAGCTCAAATCCTGGCTTTGACCTCCCTAGAGAGATAAACTTGACAAGTTTCTTTTATTCTCCATGCCTCCCTCTCCTAATATCTAAAATGGAGTAATAGTAGTTTCTTCTTCATTTAGTTTTTATAAGTATTAAATGAATATTTTTAAGCACTTACAATAATTTTGACACCAGAGGAAGCATTGAGGCATCGAGTTCAGAATTAGTGCTTTATTTCCTCAATGCCTTTTAATGCACTAATAATTCAAACAATAGCAATGTCCTTCTTTAAAAACATGTAACTACTAAAGTGTAGTATTCAGTGTTTTCCTTTTCTTTTTTTTTTTTCATGATGAAGTCTAATAAATTAGTTCAATATTTTCAATTCCAATATTTCCCAAATATTATTTTTTATTATTTGGAATCTGTGTAAATTAATACTATTTGTATTTCTGTACACATATGCTGCTAGAAATGAAGTGTGGGTTTTCAGTACAGGGAAACCTCAGTTCTCAAAATTAATTCATTCTGGAAGGCTATTTGAGAAGTGATTTGTTCAAAAATTTAATCATTTTTTCCTATTTATAAATAATGTAAATTGAATTAATCTGCTGTAGATCCCCAAATGATTCTTTTTTAACCTTTCTTATCTACATTAGACATGTTACTGTTTAATCTACAAATGAACACTTCTTTTCTTAAGTTTGTTGAACCATCCCCTACTAGTCTTAACCTAGTGGTTCACAAACTGCGGCTTGTGAGTCATATGCGGCTCTTTGGCCCCTTGAGTGTGGCTCTTCCACAAAATAGCATTTGCGGGCACACACATAGAGTGCAATTGAAACTTTGTGGCCCATGCGCAGAAGTTGGTTTTCGGCTCTCAAAAGAAATTTCAATCGTTGTACTGTTGATATTTGGCTCTGTTGACTAATGAGTTTGCCGACCACTGTCTTAACCAAATCACTCTTAGCATTCAGTCCAGGAGTGTCTTTCAGGAAGTCAGTATGTAGCATCTTCACTTGTTCATATATCACTGCCTCCCAAATGCTATCACCGGCCAACTGCTTTTTGTTTAACCAAATCAGCAACAGTTCTCTGCCTCTTCATTGTCTATGATCACTGTTACTTTCACACCCTTAGCAACATTAGCACTCTTGATGGCCTCTCTATGTTTTAAAATAGTGCTAATTTTACACTTTAAGTATGAAAGAGATCCTGAATGTTTTATTTTTCTGGATGAGCACTGTGACTTCCCATATGTTCTAAATGTTTTACTGGGCAAATACTGTGACGTGCTTTCAGCACCTCTTATTAGTCTTTCTGAAGCTCAAGATTTATAATGCAGGGTCCAGTTTGAGGACTATGCAGCCTCCTTCTTCCTATCTGAGTGAACTGGGGCTCCTCCAACCATGATGGTTACAAGGCGATGCTTGGGGAGGAGCGGTGTCTTAGGGAATTAGGTTGTCCTCATGTAAGGAAGAAAGCTTATCACCTTAGCTAGTTTGGCTCAGTGGATAGAATGTTGGCCCGAGGACTAAAGAATCCCAGATTCGATTCTTGTCAAGGACATGTACTTTGGTTGCAGGCTTGATCCCAGGCCTTGTTCAGGATACATGCGGGAAGCAATTGATGTATCTCTCTCACATTGATGTCTCTCTCTCTCTCTCTCTCTCTCTCTCTCTCTCTCTCTCTCTCTCTCTCTCTCTCTCTCTTCATTACTCCCACTCTCTCTAAATAATAATAATAATAATAATAATAATAATAACTCAATGGAAAAATATCAGGTGAGAATTAACAACAACAATAAAAATTAAAAAGAAAAGAAAAGGAAAAGGAAAGAAAGAAAAAAATCCAATTATGTATATGTGTTATGGAGCCCAGAAATAGGGATGCCCAGATGCTGGCTCATGAGCACTCTCCTCTCCTTCCCCAACGGAGTTCTTATAAATAAGTTGAATAAGAGCCAACTTCTTTTTCTAGTAGAGTTTGTAGTCTTACTTTCTAATTATAATGATGTAACACTGATTATTGAAATAATTGAAGTATTGATATGGATATATTTGGAAGATTGGAGAGATAGAGCAGGAAGTCAATAATTTAAAGAAAAAGTATATTATTTAAAAGTATGGTAATACTTAACCTCTGGAAAACACTTTTCATTATCCTAGTACCATTTAATTTTTTAGATTATATGTATGTATTACATTGTTAAAATAGGAAAAACAAAATAAAAAAGAAATAAACAGTATAAACATAGTAAAAATAAAGATATGCAGTTATCAGAACATTTTCAGTCGCTTACTGATGCTACTATGAGATGACTGTGTCCAGGGCTTTGGGAATATAGCTTAATCATCTTCCCTGTTCTGGGAGAGACTCTCAAGTTGACCCCCTTAGAAACAAGAGGCTGTAGGGATGGGCATTTATGAAGTAGATTGTAATCATAGGGCAGTTAAGGAGGAAAAAATCTCCTGTACTGGAGGGCAGTGTTCCCCTTGTTTCATCAGAAAAATAGGCTCCCTTTTGAAAGTTACTCTTAATTTAGCCTTTGATTTCCCAAGTCCATTCTTTTTTTCTGAATTCTAAGTCCGAATCTGGGTAGAGCAAAGGGAAATTCTGAGGGCAGCATTCTGGTGCAAGCAGCAGAGTAAGGAACCTTAGAGACCACTTCTCTGGAAATGACCAGGCTGGACAATTTGATGTGACTGTACCATTTCAGAGGCTGCATATAGCAGGTATGGGACCAAAATGGCCTTGAAGCCTTGAAATTGGTTAGGCAATACTTTTCATTACCATATAGCACAAAAACTCCAAGGCTTGCTACTCAAAATGTGGTGTACTGATCAATAGGCGGTCATCACTAGGGAGGCTGTTGGAAATCCAGAATCCTATAATCAGCTCTTGTCAATGATAATCTGTAGAATCAGATCATGTACATTTGAATAAGATCCTGGGTTACTTGTGAGTTAAAGTTTGAGAAGCACTGGTCTGAGGAACCAGGATGGGGAGACCATCACATGGGCTGGAGAGGATTGTGTGAGCTGAGCAAGTGTTGAAAGGCCAAGCAGGAAGGAGCTGACCTCCGGGTGGGATGGGCTGAAGCCAGGGGGTAGCAGAAGCTGACGAGACAAGTCAGGCTGTGTTACAGGGCCAGATGGGCCCATGATGTGGTGACGCCAATGTCTGATGCCAATTACCATTAGCGGGAAGGAGAAAGAATTTCAGATTAAGAAATGAAATAGTCTAGTTTAGAGACGTCTTTAGCTCCAACACCCTGCCCTCCATTGGAAAGGCATGCACAAGATGGCTAGAAATAGGAACCAGTTTCAAGGTCAGGGAAGTTATAGCTGAGGAAACATCATTTCTCCTTTCTTTCTGAAGTGTGCAGACACATATTTTCTGCGTTTGAATAAGAGAGAAAAATAACACCTAATTAAGCCTGAAATATTTGGTAAGAATAAGAACATTCATAAAACCCAATGATAGGTGTTCCTCCATCTCTTTTTTACAATAGAACTACTGAGCAGGTCACACACTGCTAATTTCTATAGAGGAATTAATTAACCCAAAGATGTGAAACAGTAAAGACTCATTGTCATAGCTCTTTATTCTAATGAAGATATAAATCATATTAGCATTTTATTTCCCAAAGATCCTGAACTTTTAATATCTCCTGGAATGTCAATGTAGGCCATGAAAATCTGACTTACAGTCCATAACTCAAACAGAAAAGGCCGTGAATGGTTTTGAAGCAAATTAACTTTGACATACTTAACTTGTATTTGACATCAAAACAATACCTTATTCACTTATTCAAAACATTCTTTTCCACACCATTTGCATAATAACCCATTGACACTATAATGAAGATTTCTATATATTTTAAGGATTACATTATTTATTGAACAGTTTATATATTTGTTTAAGGAAACTACCAGCTTTGCTTAGGTAAGTAAGCCACTTTTAAAAATCCCTGGAGGCTGATTTTTTAAAAATATATATATTTTATTGATTTTTCACAGAGAGGAAGGGAGAGGGATAGAGAGTTAGAAACATCGGTGAGAGAGAGACATCGATCAGCTGCCTCCTGCACACCCCCTACTGGGGATGTGCCCGCAACCAAGGCACATGCCCCTGACTCAGAATTGAACCTGGGACCCTTCAGTCTGCAGGCCGATGCTCTATCCACTGAGCCAAACCTGTTTCGGCTTGGAGACTGATTTTTATAGTCATCTAATGCAACCATTTCATTGAAGTTCCTTCTGGATTTTTACAGATAAATTATAACTTAAAATAGAATAGAGGGTGGGGGGAGAAGGCATTTATGTGTATTCACTAAAAGTCCTAAGTGTCAGGTTTTCCTCTTCTATCTTTGTCATTAGGACCCCTGTTTCCATCCTAAGCAGCTTAGACCACTTATCTGCACTGTCTTGGGTCAGGGGTTGGGCAGATTACTTGGATGCTGTAGTCAGTACATGCTGTTTCTATAAAATGAAGTAACTGAAGCATAATTATCAGCTGGATACCTAAAACATGTTCATACTTTGTGTTTTGTTTTTGAAAAATTGAAGTTAGATAAGAGTCTTATCCAAGCTTTTTGTTATCTCCAAATATAGTCTTTGGGTTCTTTGGCTTTTCAAAAGACTCTCACTGTTAGCAGGCTGTTCTGCTTTCAAAAGCTCCTTAAGAGTGAGCAATTTTGGCATGTCCTGGGCCCAGGATTTCTCACGGTCAAGAACTTGAGGGGCAAGATGCATCATTCACAATCAGATTGTGGAAGAGCGCTGTTCCTTTGAAAAACGTTGTGCCATTAGCTAAAAATTGAGCCCCAGCTGGAAATTGGAGATGGGTACATGGAGAATGTTTCTAAATTGGCATGAGGGGGAGTGGGGTGGGGGGGGGAAGAGGAAAAAAAAGAAGTGGTATAAATGCCTCTAGCAGAGATCTTGACAAATGTCTGGGCCCAGGAGAAAGGCTCATTATGGCAGGGGTTTTTTAAAACTTATATTTCCTTTTGTTTGAAAATACCTTAGAGTTGTTGGGTCTATTTTATATGATACTGTTTTACAATAAAGTAGCAATTAGGTAAGCTGGAGCAAAGATCTGGGCCAGGGCATTAAGGACATAGTGGATATTAAAATTTAACATATAAAACTAAAGAGAAAATAGAAAAAGTCATTGGTTTCCAAGAGTTGGGAAAAGGACTTTTAGGCAGTGAAAATGCTCTGTCTTATACTACAGTGGTGTATATATGCCATTATACATTTCCCCAAAGCTATAGAATGTACAACATCCAGAGTGAACCTTAATGTAAAGTATGGACTCATTCTGATTATGATGTATCACTGTAGGTTCATCAGTGGTAACAAATGGGCAGTAGAGAGAGGGGGTATATGGAAAATCTGTGGATTTTCTATGGAACTAAAACTTCTCTAAAAAATAAAGTCTATGGAAGTATCTATATCTATATCTCTATATCTATCCCAATAGTTTGGGCATTTGCATATGCTTGGCTGCTATGGAAATGGAAAGTTACAGTATTCTCCTCTAAGAGTATTATGAGATGAATATCTGGTAGAGTATTTTGAGATGATCTTAAAACTGTGCACCTATGGGAATAGAGGGCAATTCAACCTAGATAAATATTAATTGGGCGAAAGTTACACAAATGATTTAAAGGGCAAAATCTGAACTATTTAGGCACCCTCTATGTTTTAAAACCAGTATAAAAGAAATGAATAAAAAATAGCTGAATTTAAAAGCTCAATATAGTTTGAATTCTTTGATCTAGGAAAAAACAGCAACACATCATTCCTTTTGGAATGAGAATGGCTCCTATACTTGGGGAAAACACCTTTAAAGACAATGAACTGGCCCTCACTGGCTTGGCTCAGTGCATAAAGTGTTGGCCTGTGGACTAAAGGGTCCCAGGTTTAATTCCGGTCAAGGGCATGTACCTTGGTTGCAGGCACATCTCTAGTAGGGGGTGTGCAGGAGGCGGCTGATCAATGTTTCTCTCTCATCCACGTATTTAACTCTCTATCCCTCTCCCTTCCTCTCTGTAAAAAATCAATAAAATATATTTTTAAAAAATAATAAAGACAATGAGCTGTTTTGAAAGGCATAGTCTACATGAGAGTGTTTTAGCCAAATAAAAGTTAAATAGTTCTACAAAACAAAGTGGAGGAAATATTATTTTCTGACAATTGGAAAAACAAGGGATTTGAGAGGAGGATTGAGTAAGACAGCAGCCAGCAAGGTCATAAAGGGAAGAATAATTAGAGACTAACTCCCTTAGAAGAGATGACCGTGAACCTCTAGGGGAGTGCAAATGAATCACTGTCTCTTCTGAGTAATAATCTCAGGGGTCTTCAAACTACGGCCCGCGGGCCACATGCGGCCCGCAGAGGAGTCTGATCCGGCCCGCCAGGTTTTTTGGGCAGTGAGCGCAGCCGAGGTGTTACAATAGGAATTAGTAGTTCATATAGTCCGGCCCTCCAGCTCTCTGAGGGACCGTGATCTGGCCCCCACTTTAAAAAGTTTGAAGACCCCTGAAAGTGCTCACCAGACCCCCAACCTTCAGGAAATCCCATAACTCAGAATTGTTGGAAGAAAGGTGGCAGGAGAATGAATGAAGAAAAGTAGTCATGAGAAGTAAACTAATGGGCTGAGGATTCAGAGTTCAACAGAAGCAGGAATTAGTAATAATCCTCAGGATTCCTCTTAAATATAGGAAAAGACACAGACTTTGCCTTGTTTTTCCAGATGATAATCATTCATACTAGTGGCCCGGTGCATGAAATTTGTGCACGGGGGGATGGGAATATCCCTCAGCCTGGCGTGCATCCCCTCCACTCTGGGACCCCTGTGGGATTGGGCCTAAACTGGCAGTCAGAAAACCCCCTTCAATGTGGGACTACTGGCTCCTAACTGCTCACCTGCCTGCCTGCTTGATCTCCCCTAACCACTCTGCCTGCTGGCCTGCTTGCCCCCAACTGAATCCCTCTCCTGCCAGCCTGATCACCACCAACTGCCCTTCCCTCCTGGCCTGATCACCCCTAAAAGCTTCTGCCTCAGTCCTGCCACCATGGCTTTGTCTGGAAGGACATCTGGAAGGCTAATGGTCTAATTAGTATATTACCCTTTTATTAATATAGATAGGATCTGACATACTGCCATAACTATAAAATATCTACCAGTATTACTCTATGAGAATACGAACTTCATGCAATAGGAAGGCATCTAATAAATTACATTGTATATGTTGTAAGTAGTAGGAAATACTGTATTTGTAGCAATAATATACACTCTGTGACTTCCCTTCCTGATCTGAGAATAGTTCCTCAGTTCTTTGAACGTTTCCCCTAATGTATTTTTTTTTTTTTGTCATTCAGTGTAACTTTATTTACTGTTTATTGCACATGATTTGAGGTCTTTAATTTCTAACCACCAAAGATTCAAAGGACTATTTTTTCCATGAAGTTTAACATTAACATCAGTGAATTCGTGTATTCATGTGTTTTTATTGTAAACATCTGAATTATTCACATTGTTGTAGATCCTGAGCTAATAAGTGTGGACCAGCACAGGCTTGCAGCAAGCCAGGAAGCCACTCTGCAAGCAACCAAA
Source organism: Pipistrellus hanaki (assembly GCF_964339955.1). Classification (NCBI taxonomy): domain Eukaryota; kingdom Metazoa; phylum Chordata; class Mammalia; order Chiroptera; family Vespertilionidae; genus Pipistrellus; species Pipistrellus hanaki. The sequence continues at coordinate 135,118,106 of NC_140505.1, read as the reverse complement.
TACTCTACATAAGGCGAAAAGTCATAGCATAACATTTAATGTCCAACCTGAGTCACCTCAGAATGTTATATATATATTGACTTCTTAACTCATATAGTATCGGGAATGCAACTGCTTGGTTGGTGATGGGGTTGACCTGGTTTTGGGAGGATTATTCCTGAAATAATTAAGGAAAGGGGGGCTCAATCTTTCTTCTGGTTGCTTTCTCCTCCCCAGCGACTTCATCTTTCTTCTCGTCCTCAGCTTATTGAGCATCTTCTCCTTCTCCTTCAACTCCTTCCATCCTCAAATTCTTTATTCGCACCTTCTTTCTCTCCCTCTCCTTCCTCTTTCTCAGCCTCTTCTTTCTCCTTTACTTTCTCCTCTTCAGTTTCTCCCTCAGAAGGGGGTTCATCCTTAGCTTCCTCGGCCCTTGCAGCCTCAATGGTCTCCTCCACCTCGATCTACTCCTCCTGGACCTGGCTGGTGTATTAAGAAGGGAAGGAGCGAGCAGATATCAAGTAGGAGCGGTCTGTAAACCGCCGTAGGCAGGTCGCCAAGGACCTGGGAACTCTGGGAGTAGCCACTGTCTGTGCTTCCCATGCTGGTGAAACTGAGCCGGGTCTCCTCAATTCCAAGAGTTTCCTGTAAGCTGCAATGTCAATGTCCAAGTCATCTTCACATTGAGAAGGTCCTGGTATTCTTTTAAATATCCTGCCATTTCACTCTTTGTGGTTCTTGACTCATTTTCTATTTTGTTGATTGTGTCCTGCATAGCACTAACACCTGCGTTCTGCTTATCCTCCAGCTCTTGCAGCTGCTTTCCCAGCGCTTTGTTCATGCCCCGGCTTGCTTCCAGGAATCTCCAGGGTCTTGGCCTTGAGCAGTCCCTGGCCCGCACCATGTAGGTGTTCTTGGCAGCTCTCTAGGTCAGCACGGTGAAGCGGCTCTTGTACCATTCTTCAGTATTCTGCATGTTCTTGGCAGCCAGCTTCTCATACTAGGTGCAGATATCCTTGAGCATAGCGGAGAGGTCAGACTTGGAGAACACGTCCATCTCCACGGAGATCTGAGCATACTGGATCTGTGCCTGCAGCTCGGTGATCTCCTCTTCGTGCACCTTCTTCAGAAAGGCGATTTTTGTCCATCAGGCTGTCCATGCACTTTTCCAGCTCAGCACCAGAAAGTGCTGCCTCATCTGCACTTTTGCTTGCCTCCATCAGCCAGCCCTCTGCATCCTCATGGTTCAGCACCTCTTCCTGGTAGCTTGCCTGCAGGTTGTTCCCAGCCACTTCGGAGCCCTAGTGCCTCCTAACTGCTTACTTTCCTCTCTTCTCCAGGGACAGGGTGTGGTGGGGCAGGGCACAGGCATCCCATTTTAATTTCAACCCAGGCCTGCTCCACTGGTGTCCTCCGGTAACCCAGGGGCAGACAGTGATCCTGGTGACCCTGGCCATCCCTGCCTATGTATCCTGCAGGTGACATCAGGTGCTGTCCATGCCACCTGCCCAGTCCCAATCGCCCCCTGGGCCCCGCAGGCAGTGTCAGGTGCTGCCTACCAGGCCTGCCTGGTCCGATCACCTCCTGGATCCGCGGGCAGTGTCAGGTGCTGCCTGCTGGAACTGCCTGGTCCCGATTGATGATTGGACTCCATGGGCGAAGTCAGGTGCTGTCCGACGGGTCTGCCCAGTCCCGACCGCCACCTGGACCCCGCCAGGTGCTGTTCATGCTGTCTGCCTGGTCCTGATCACCGCCTAGACCCCAAAGGTGACATCAGGCACTGTCCATGCCACCTTCCCAGTCCAATCACTCCCTGGACCCTGCGCGTAACATCAGGCGCTGCCTGCTGGAACTGCCTGGTCCCGACCATCTGGACCCCGTGGGCAGCATCAAGTGCTGTTCATGCCATCTGCCTAGTCCCTATTGCCCCCTGGACCCTGCAGGCAGCGTCATGCACCTCCCGCCAGGCCTGCCAGGTCCATGGTGGCCTGGACCCTGTGGGCTCCGTCAGGCTTGCCTGCCCCATCTGCATATGCAAATTTACCTGCCATCTTTGTTGGGTTTATTTGCATATCACTGCTGATTGGCTATGGGCATAGCGGAGGTATGGTCAACTAGCATCTTTCTCTTTTATTAGTGTAGATACTAGAGGCTTGATGCATGAAAATTCATGCACTGAAGGGGGGGTCCTTCAGCCCGGCCTGCCCCCTCTCACAGTCCAGGAGTCCTCAGGGGCGGGAAGTAACCTGGCGATCAGGGGAAGGCAACACCCCATCACACCTCTGCTGCTGCCACTGCTGGCAGTGCAAGCCTCAACCAGACCTGGTTACCTGAGCCTTGGGCGGCCCTGGGTGACTGGGCAGCTGACATATGAGGCTTGTTTGTGCCTTGGGCATTGACTGGACAGCCACCATCTAAGGCTTGCCTGCGCCTTGGGCCAAGCCTGGGTGGCTCGGGGGGCTGAGAGGACTGGGGAACTCGAGGCAGGTGTGCACAGCAGCCAGGCTGACCTGGGGGTGGGCCCAGCCTTGCCTTATGCCTGCCACTCTAAAGGGGCTGAAGAAACTGGGTGCCACCATCTTGTGGCTGTGGGTGCCGCCATCTTTGATGGTGTGACAGTCAATTATTCCCTCCTTATTGGCTGTGGGTGCCACCATCTGTGCAACGGCATGAGGGTCAATTAGCATATTCCATCTTTATTAGATAGGATATCTAATAAAGATGGAATATGCTAATTGACCATCGCTTTGCCACAAAGATGGCGGTGTCCATAGCCACAAGATGGCGGTGCCCAGTCCTTAAGCCCCGTTGGAGTCCCCCAGTCCTGGGAGGGTGGTCACTGAGAGTGGGCAGTGTGAGTGGCCTGGCAGAATGCTTGCTTCGTCACTGAAGTGATGAGGCAAGTATTCCACCCCAGCCACGGAGGGCCTCTGGGCAGCCGGCACAGAGCAGCTGGGAGGAGGGCATGGGAGAGGGAACGCTTGCATCATTGTAGGTCAAGCTGAAGGACCCTCACCCCCATGCACAAATTTTGTGCACCGGGCCTCTAGCATATATACATAATGTGTGTTAATATCTACATTAATTAAGCAAATATTATAGACACTGCTACTATATGAAGATGCAAAGATGAAGAGGAAATACTTCCTATTTTTAAGAGAAACATGATTATGATTATTATGAAGACAGATCAATCAACCAACATTGCAATCATTTTGATATGTCATAGTGTAGATATTTAGAGGGCGTTAGAGGAAAAGAAATGTTTAGCTCTAGAGATTATGGAGGGTTAAAAATAGAGAATGAATGAATTAATAAATCCTATACTAGTGCATTTCTTTTTTTTAATTTAATTTTTAAATATATTTTATTGATTTTTTACAGAGAGGAAGGGAGAGAGATAGTTAGAAACATCAATGAGAGAGAAACATCAATCAGCTGCCTCCTGCACGCCCCCCACTGGGGATGTGCCCACAACCAAGGTACGTGCCCCTGACTCAGAATTGAACCTGGGACTCTTCAGTCCCCAGGCTGATGCTCTATCCACTTAGCCAAACTGGTTTCGGCAATTTCTTTTTTAAAAAAAATACATTTTTATTAATTTCAGAGAGTAAGTGAGAGGGAGAGAGAGAAACATCAATGATGAAAGAGAATCATTGATGGGCTGCCTCCTGCACACCCCAGCTTGTGGATTAAGACCCCAACCCAGGCATTGGTCTTGACTGGAAATCTAACTGTAACCTCCTGGTTCATAAGTAGATAATCAACCACTGAGCCACACTTACCAGGCCATTGCTGCATTTCTTTATATGAGTATCTTCTGGTATACAATGGAGCTTTTAGTTCAATTTTACCTGATTGATAGGACCTTTTAAAAACATGTTTTGTTAGAAATCTTGTTTATTCTTAAGCACTTATAAGTCTATAAAATAACAGTGAGTTCTAGAATAACAGTATTTTAAAATAGAGATTTCAGATTCCCTTTCTTCCATTCTGGGCATTCACTGTTTCTAGAATTTAAGCCAAACCCAAAATAAGCCTTTTAGTCCATGCTATTAGGGTTTAACTTGTCAAAGAAAAAAAAAAATAAATTGAAACTTAATGTGATTTGAATTCCAATTTTAAAGACTATGAAACAGGAAAGAGACTTGATCTATGAGCCCAGAATTCAATCTCACCAACTTGTAGAGGCAAATGGACAGAGATGACATTTTTAGGCTAGGATGATATACCTGACCTCAGTTAACTGATTATTTTGATTGTCTTAATACAGACTAAAATAAAATTAATTTGCTTTAATTATTATAATTTATTGAAAAGGCAGTTTTGATGTTTCATCTGTTCTAGATACAGTTAAAGAATGTAAACAATGCCCTAACCGGTATGGCTCAGTGGATAGAGCGTTGACCTGCAAACTTAAGGGTCCCAGGTTCAATCCTGGTCAAGGGCATGTACCTTGGTTTTGGCACATCCCCAGTAGGGAGTGTGCAGGAGGCAGCTGATGTTTCTCTTTCATCAATGTTTCTAACTCTCTCTCCATCTCCTTCCTCTCTATAAAAAATCAATAAAATATATATATTTTATAAAATAATATAAACAAAAACTTCTTTGTATTCACATGTAAAGCTATCAATAGCTACCAGCTGTAAAGCATTTCTTTGAGTTGTTCAAAATCAGCATAAATTGAAATATATTTCATCACTAAACTAGATTGTAAAAAATTATTTCAAACAACTTTGAGATTTATTTTTATTTATAGAATCAAGCCAATGCACAGTAAAATTAAGAAATAATTCACCACTTATTTCATTATAATGCCACAAGACTTTTTTTTTTTTTCCAAAAAAGGACCAAATATTAGGTACAATTACAAAACATTTCAACATCCATCAAAACCAGAATCTTACAGTTTCCCCAAGAATACACATTCAAGTTCATCTGTATAGCATAATAAGCTAGGGGATATAGAACATTTGAACAACATTAATTCTTAATACCTTTGTTATAATGAGGAGCTAATACATCATAGAATGTGTCATAAGTCCCATGATAAAAAAATAACTGCCTTTATGTGTGGAAGTGCTAATTATTTCATATTAATACTTAATAATTATTCTGACATTACTATCAGATTTATTCTCAGAATTTCTCTTCTGTATTCCCTAATTTGACCCTAGGACACTAAAATATTTAACTCGCTCTGTGACACTTTATTTTTATATGAATATAAATCAATATAAAAAGATGTGATGTGAGTTTATATTATATAAAATAAAAAAGTAAATAATGGCATTTAATTTTTAGCCATAATATATATTTTTGATATGACATACTATAGGTAAAATATATCTTTATTCATCATAAATTACTATATCTAAAAATTGACTTAGAACAATATATTTTTCAAATGCTTAGGTATGCAGTGAAATCACACAATTTGTGTGATGCAGCCCCATTTCAGTTGCCTTGAGAAGATAACTCTTCTTTTGCTCAAATTTGAATAAAGAATTATTCTCTAGTATTTATTGTTCTGTGTTATTCATGATTCCAAGTGTTGCTAATGACACTGAGAGTGCTAAAGGGGCCACAGGGAAGGAGAAAGAGGAAGTGGGGAATGTCTGCTTCTGCACCCCCTGCACTAGCATCCCAGCTGGCCTGCCTGGGCTTACTTTATTTATTTATTTATTTATTTTTTAAATATATTTTATTGATTTTTTATAGAGAGGAAGGGAGAGAGATAGAGAGCTAGAAATGTCCATGAGAGAGAAACATCGACCAGCTGTCTCTTGCACACCCCCTACCAGGGATGTGCCCGCAACAAATGTACATGCCCCTGACCGGAATGGAACCTGGGACCTTTCAGTCTGCAGACTGACGCTCTATCACTGAGCCAAACCGGTTTCAGCTAGGCTTACTTTAAATAGAGCTGCTGCCTCCAGAATGAAAACCCATTAGGGGTCACAGTTCATGTGGATGGAAAGGGGACTAAATATCCAGGATGGAGGCTAGGCTCCATGTCTCTCTAGATAGCTCCTAATTATGCTTTCGTGGTAGAGAAAGCACTGAAGCTATAATTTAAAGCTCTGCATGTCCAATTAAGTTACAAAAAATGCATGATTTAGAATCTAAAGTTTATAGAACTTTAATATAATTGGATTGCTTTACTTGTGCTATCATAGATTAAAGTTGTGTTTTTTAATTACCAATGGTTTGTCCATTCTAGGAACTATAATATGTTTAGGAAGGAACTGCATGTTATCAGGATTACTAGATTTTTCTTTTTCTCTTTAAAAACCACACCCTTCCTTCAATCATGGTTGAAGACTGCTTTGATGATGATAGAAATTCTGTATGTATGACAAGTATGTAGTTAACCATGGAATTTCACTAGTTTTTTTCAGTTATGCTCCAAATGATATTTTAATATAAGAGCTGGGTAGTTCTATATCTTGAAAATACATGTCCCAAAAATTAATCTATTAAGTACATGATATACTTTAAAATGTTATTTTTTTCAATATCTACTAATATTTATCAAATACCCAGTGGACAATACCACCAGTTTCTCCCTGCAGTGATTATCTATCAATCACTTCCCCACTTCCACGTAGATACATTACTATGATGTACTTGCAGGATCTCCCAACAAATAATTCTGCAAAATAAAAAAGTGATACAACACATTTATTCTTAACTGCAAGCCTAACCCATAGAGAATGAGACCTTATACTTGCTTAGTGCAGAACTAGCACTGGATCTTCTGCAGTCTCTGACCTTTGTTCTGTATCTCACCTCCTGATGCATTTAAAAGGAGAAAACAGAGCGGGATATGTACCTGATTTGATAGATGTTCCCAGAAGTAAGATTGAAACTGAATTGTTTTATGTTTGGCAACCTATACAAGAAGCATGAGGTTATTGTTTTGCAACTAGATTTAGAAAAAGAAGTGGATTCATTTAGTTTTTGAACTATCAAAGAGGAGTTGTCACAAAGTTGACACTGTTACAGAAGGCAGGGTGATTGAGATGTGCCATTCCTCAACTAATAAAGAATTGATTAATTTAATTGATACCTCATATTGATAATTAATTGATACCTTTAAGAAACATTTTTATTTTTGAAAAGTATACTTCTAAGACCTAAGGGCTTAATGTCCATAAAACATTTGCAAACATTTTTTTAAAGGTATGTCAATCCAGGGAGTAAAAGGCCTGAGAATTTGTTGGTTTCAGGTGAAGTTGTTGGTTTCAGGTTCTCACAATGCAATCCAGTCCTCAGTTTTTATCTACAAAGTTATTTAAAAAAATAATAATAATAATAAACCACCAACAATGCTATTAAAATAACGATTACTTCCTTTAAGAGATGCAAAATATTTATGATGTATCCGCAAATTATTGCATGGTCTCTAAGAAGGAAAAGGAGCCAGACAAAATAGCAGAACAAACCCACTGAGTTCCATTAATAAAAAATGCAGTAACAACAGCCAAACAGTGTTGTGATTTATCTCTGTTTGGGAATGAGAGAAACTGATGCTCTCGGCTGGCTTTGATTTACCTGCATTCAAAGGAAAGCAAGTTCTGTCTTTTAAAAAGTGGAAAACAGGCAGAAGTCAGGCTCAGCCGTGCTGGCAGTGCTTTCCAATGAATCAGCGAAGCTATATTTAAGTTTTAGGATATTTTATATCCCAGACATAAAACCAACAAATTCTGGTTAATGAAAAGTAAACAGAAAAAGGTTGAGCTATTCTCAAGGCCCCAAGATTATAATAAAACATCCTCTAGCGTTTGTATAGCACTTGGCAGTTTATTTACGAAGATCTTTCACACACTTATTTCATTTAGTCCTCACAATGACTCCGTGAGAAGAGTGTTATCAACTCCATTGTATAGCCAAGGACATAGAGGTTATGTATTTTTAAATAATTTGCCAAAAGCCATGCATTTAATAATGAAGAAAACCAGAGGAGATGCAGAGCAGTTATTTTTTGTTTTGTTTTGTTTTGTTTTGTTTTTCTATCTCCCTCTGCATCCTGGAGAAACCCTGCCTTTCTTCTACCCATGCTGTTCAAAGGGTGGGAGATGGGAAAGAAAGACCAAGTTATTTTTAATTAAGTGCGAGGGGACATTTTATATCCTGGGTCCCTCTTTAGCAGACTTTCTTATCTATGAATTTGGACTCCCCAACCATGAAGTAACGATCATGTTATTATCCAGCAAACCATCTTGTTAAGGCCTATTTTCCAATAGCAGTGTGAGAGTTGGACACTGGTCAAAACATTCTAGAGAAAGTCTGCACCTTGGGCAATCCACTTCTACTTCTCTAATAAAACTGAGTATTCCTGATACAAATGTGACTTTAGAACGACCTTGCAGGAGAATAAAAGTATTATCAGTGAGTTGACACATTTTTCTAACCTTCAGCATCTTAGTCCATTGGCATTTCACAACCAGCAAAGCATGAGGAACCTAGAGGAGAGAACTGCCTGTTCTAAACTTCCTGTTTTGGAATTTTGGGTGATTTATAGCTTCTAATAAAACTTTCTTCTTTCCACTTTGAACCAGACACGCCCCTTTGAAGCCTTTTCTAGTTCATTTTTGACTCTTAACGCTGATGGATAGTGAGCTCACTTTGTTCAGAAATAAGGCCCCCACGTTATATGACTTCTAAACCAATCAAACCTTAGTTATATCAGAAATAAAAAGAGAAGAAACCAACAGCAAAATATAAAGTCAGGATGGTTAAGGTTTTTCCTTTAGAAATGTCTGTTATATTTCCTTTAGGAACTTGTTATATTTCTGGGAATTAGGCCTGAACATTGTAGTGTAGCATGTTTTTATTATTCTGTATAAACCAATTCATAGCATTTGGTCATAGCAATATGAAAATGCAACCAGAAACACAGTCTTATACCCAACAAATTGGCATATGCTTATCTGATGTAGTTCATTTGTTCTCAAGATGATGAGCTGGATTCAGCCAGTGGGCAAGAAAGTCTGTCCCAAGAGTCAGTCACATGACTGAGGGGCTCAGGTTGAAGCAGGAGTGAATTTGATGAACTTGGAAGATTTAGGTGAGTCCTTCCACGTACCCATGCTGTTTGTCGGGCTCTGGTTGACAGTGTAAGAAGTCTGCCTTCTGCTCAGACTGTCAGAATCTTCTTTGTTGAATGCTCGCTTCATGTTGTAGCAACACAGGAAGCTTTGGACACAGTCTTGCAGGAGATGGCCACTAAAAAACATGTATATCCAGGGGTTGCAGCAACTATTCAAGGAAGCCAGCAATGCCGTGATGGTGATGGCCGGGTTTTCCGACTCTAGGAAAAGCATAAGCAGAGATTGTTCAAATAGTCAAATGCACGTAACGGAGCACTGGATAAATTTATTTTTCTATTGACTCATGAAAGTAGGAAAAATTTATGGGTTAATATAGAAAGTGAAGGCTTTTGTTTATCAAGCAGGGAAATAGGTGGTGTGTGGGAATTGCCTGACTATAAAATATTTTTTTGTAAGGAAAATGCCTTGAAATGAACTCAGATATTTAAAAACACTCTTAAAATGTTTAAGTAGAATAAGTAAGTGGGATTTTTAAGAGGTTAAGAATATTAAATAACATTTTTTAGAAGTTTGCATCCTTTGTTCTAGTACCAGCATGTGCTAAAGGACACAGCACTTACAGAACTGCTACAATTGCAATGAAATTTCAAGAGTCTGTAACCACATACACCAAATTGTATTCATCCCAATAACTCAGGCAGAAGTATGACATCCCGCACCATGTTTAGTAGTTTAAAAATTTTAAATATTAAAACATATTCCTGTAATAACAAAACTATACCGAAGGGGATAGTTGAAATAGTTCCCTGGAGAATGCAGTATTTAGTTGTTGTTTTTTTTGTTTTTGTTTTTTGGTTTGTTTTTGTTTTTTGTTGTTAATTAGGAAATTCTTTTAATTTAAACAGAAAACCATCTTTGATTGTGGTTTAAAAATTAAATTATATTAAGAACAGTTGAATTAGGAAATTCCAACAGGCTCTTGAAACATTTTACTAGTATGTTAGTTTGCCCTGTAAAACTATGTATTATAATCATTCACTTTCACACTAGAACAATAGATAATACGCCTTTTTTGAAGATAGCAATAATTAGCAAGCACTGACTTTCTCTTGATTATCAAATACAAGCCTGGGTCTTCTCACTCATGCTATGCCAGAATAAATTACAGGTTATTTAATTATACTTTGTGCTAACATGCTATACTTTTAAAGGTGGTCATTATCCATGGCTAAGAATATTCAAAAAAGAATGGAATCATCCACATACCTTCACATAAATGAAGAATATTTAGTAATCATGTCTAAATTCTGATAGACTGATTCTTTATTTGATTGGCAATAATTAGGAGGCTGCTAAGATCAAACAAGACAGGAAACGGTAAACCAAAAATATAGAATTTATGTTATATTTTTCATCGGTAATATTATAGTCATGCATGAATTTTCATTTCTTTGAATTAAATTCACACTCAAATGTTTTATGTGTGCATATGAATTCCAAAGTATTTCACATATGCTCCTTAGTGAGTCCCAAATGACAGGAAGACAGTTCTTCCCAGATACCCGTTTACCAACTACAGTTGTTGGTAACATTCCTGTAATACAGTTCTTTTGAAAGTTTTTTTTTTCTTAATAAAAGGAAATATATATTTCAAGGCACAACATTAAATCATTTCTTTTGGGGTACATTCTAGTGAAGTTAGTTTTTCTAGTTTGTGAAGGAATTGAAATCAAACAAGCTAGTAAGTGTAGAGAACATTCTTCGTAAACTATTGCAAAGGTTGCATGAAGAGGTGTATAGCTGTGTGGTCAAGTTACGGCTGAAAGACTAATTAATTAGTTGAACAAATTTAGAGTTTATTAATAATTCTACTTTGAGATTCCCTCCAAGGAGTGTTAAAGTAGTTGTTAGAAAAGGATTGTAAGAAATGGAACCCTAGCTAAATGCCAAATTAGAAGTATTGACTTCCTAAGACTCTTTTTTCAGACTAAAAATGTACATTTTAACCTTGCCACAAAATTTTTTTTATTAATTGTGATACTTTTCACAAACTAATGAAAAGCAGTTGTGACGGTAAAAATATTTCCTTAAATCCAACAGATTTGAAAGTAAGATAATTAACATGGAGGTTAGTGATTGGCAAAAGTCACTCATATATGTATTGCCCATGGACACAGAAAACTGTGCAAATGGGGGCAAATGGAGGACATCTGTAATAGTGTCCACACACACACACACATAAAAGTTTATCATGGTTGCTGGACTCAAAAATCAACACATAGAACAATATATCAATAATCAGCAGCAACCAGTTAGAACGTAATTAAAAAACAAACTTACCATAGCATGAAAAAGTATAAAACTCCTAGGGAGAAATCTAATACAACACATGAAGGCCTTTATGGAGGAGAATTATTAAAGTTTATTGAGGGAAATGAAAGCCAGCCGCCTTGGAGTTGTGTGGCTCATTTTAGGGCATGGTTTCTGGATTTGTGGTCTTGGGATCACTGCAAACTACAAATGCAGATTCCTGGGTCCCGTTCCAAAGCTACCGAGTCAAACTGTCTGAGCTGGGGACCCCAGGAATACGCCCTTTTGAGAATTTCAGCCAAGGTGTAATTCTCATGCGCACAGAAATTTAAGATCAATGGTCCTAGGGGATATTATGGAAAGAACCCCCCCCCACCACCACCACACACACACACACACACACACACACACACACACACACACCCTACCCCCTGCCTCAGGACTCCATCCCAGCACTTTCCTCCCTGGTCCCGACACCTACCGATCCAGTGGAGGTTCTCGTCCCAGACGGACCACATTTGGACGACGAAGAAGGGCGTCCAGCAAACGACGTACGCCGTCACGATCACGAAGGTCATCTTCACGGTGCGGATCTTGGCGCGGGAGATGATCTTCACGCTGCTGACGCAGGGCTCCAGCAGCAGCCCGTTGTGGAAGGCGCCGGAGGAGCCCTGGGCGGCGGCGCCCCCCTTCCCCCCGCGGGGCGTCGTCTTGCCGCGGACGTTGCGCCAGATGTGGTAGCAGATGAAGCCGTAGCAGGTGCCCAGGATGACCACGGGCGCCACGAAGATGCCGCTGGTCATCCAGGTCACGTAGGCGCGGGCCCCCCAGGGCTGGATGAAGGTGGCCCAGCAGTCGCGGGCCCCCGTGGCGTTGTCCACCTGCACCATGGAGAAGATGAAGTACTGCGGCGTGCTCAGCACGAAGCTCAGCACCCAGGCGGCGGCGATCATGAGGCGCGAGCGGCGCGCGGGCTGCTGCAGCGTCTTGAGCGGGTGGCACACGGCGATGTAGCGGTCCGCCGTCATCACCACCAGCATGTACGCCGACACGAACATGGCGAACACCTGCAGGTGCTTCACCACGCGGCACAGCCCGTCGGGGCCCCGGAACCGGTAGGTGATGTCCCAGCACAGCTGCGGCAGCACCTGGAAGAAGGCCACGGCCAGGTCGGCCAGGCTGAGGTGGCGGATGAAGAGGTGCATGCGGGACGTCTTGCGGCGGGGCGTGCGGTGCAGCGCCAGCAGCACGCTGCTGTTGCCCAGCACCGCCACCACGAAGGTCACGGCCAGCACGGCGATCTCCACCTTGGCCAGCTCCTCGTCGCGCGCGTCCCTCGGCGGACCCCCGCCTGCCCCCCGGGTGGCATTGTCCCCGCTGCTGGAGTTGCCCCTGGCGAAACGCATCCTGGCCGGGGAGGCTCGCTCTCTCCCGGCCTCCGTGGGCGTGCGCTCCGGACCCGCCGCGTTCTCTCCCGCTGGCTCCGGGGGCTCCGCTCGCTCCGGGGGCTCCGCTCGCTCCGCGGGCTCCGCTCGCTCCGGGGGCTCCGCCCCCTCCGGGGGCTCCGCTCTCCCTCCCGCAGTTGTCTGTCTCCGGGCGCAGCGTCCCACCGGCCAGCCGCGCTGCTCTCCGTTCCTGCTCTCCCCCTTACCTCGGAGGAAACTGGGGAGGTGCGCCCCGAGCCTCTGGAAGCAACGGGCTCCTAACTCAATTATTTAGGCGGGGTTTGCTTCCTCAGAACGCGCGCTCTCTCACCCCAGTGGTTGGAGACTGCTCGGTGCCTACTCTCCCCACCTCCCTACCCCTTTTCCAGGGGGGAGGGGGGATGATTTTCCAGCCTTAACGTCGACGACTTGTCCTCTTTGCATCACAGCTGCAGGGGTGGGTGGGACCTGGAGACGTGCCTATTCCTCCGCATAAAAGGCGGGATCCTATGGTGTTCCCGCTCTTCTGTTCCAAAAATCAAAGTGCACAGGACGTGTCGTGCCTTTTCTGGGATTGCCACCATTCCCTCAAGCCCCCCTCCATGGCCACCTCAGCCCCGCATTTGACTTAAGCAGACGTGGGCAGTCCCTTTCCTAGAAATCCCGAGTCCACTCTGTCTGCCGGGCGCGCCGCTCTCGCGCCTGACACCGGCAGGACGCCGCCTCCTCTGGCCAGGTCTCACTTCGGAGCGCGGGGAGCCTGGAATTCTCTCTCTTCCTGCCTCGCCACTCCCTACCCTCCTCTGCCAAGTAACAACGGGTGGCTTAGAGGGTGCGCGCTCCCCGGGAACTTCTTGGCCGGCTCCCGGTTACCCTGCCCAGGTTTGCGGAGGGCAGGGACGCACTCACTCGGCCCACCGCAGCCCTCGTGGCCGCCGGGCGTGTAGCTGCAGCCGGGGAAAGGGTTGTCTCCCGGTTTTCCAGTTTCCCCCGTGCTGGGAGGAGATTTAGGAAGTTTTCTCTAAACTGGATTCCTGGTGTTTTCTCCCGGGAAAAGCCTGATTCCCACAGCGGGGATGCGCGGGAATCGGGCCACAGTAGTCCGTGGGGACATCGTCTGGTTATGGCTACATCGTGGGGACGTCTCTCCTGGTGGACAGAAGGCAGCTGCCGGAGAGCGGCCACCCAGGCGGCGCTGTCCAGAGCGCAGGAGCGGGCAACTGCCAGGCTCCGGAGCTGGGGGTGGGAAGGGGCGCGGGGGTGGGGGTAGGGATGGGGGTGAGGGATGGCAAGGTAATCTCCAGGCTGGAAGGCAGCGCTGCGAAGGAAGAGGGAAAAGACCTGTAAGTTACTAATTAGTTACTCTGGACAGCTGGAACGCAGCTGCTGGCCCAAGCGACTCAGAAATGCTCTTACTAGTAAGAGCCTTGCGTTTTAACTTCAGTGAAGATATGCTTTGAAAGACAGCAAGGGGGAACTGTTTTCAGGCTACTTCAAGAAAGAAAGAAATTAAAAAAAAAAAAAAAGAACCTACTCTGCAGATACACGAGCATGACTTATTATTTTGTTAAATATACTTTTATTGATTTCAGAGAGAAAGGGAGAAAGAGAGAGAGAAACATCAATGATGAGAATCATTGTTTGGCTGCCTCCTGCTCATCCCAAACTGGGAATGGAGCCTGCAACCCGGGTAAATGCCCTTGACCTGAATTCAGCCTGGGACCCTGCAGTCCACAGGCCAACGCTCTATCCCACTGAGCCAAACCAGCTAGGGCGACTTATTATTTTTTTTTAAATCAGAATGTTCATGTATTGTGACCATGGTATATATTTGCTTCAGAAAACTATCTGTGAAATGTAGGAACAGAAACCAAAGCTTTTCTGAGGTGCAGTTCTCAGCAGCAATTCCACTTGGCTTCCCAATTCATTCCTGCAGAGTCCCAAGGTTGTGACATTAAGGATGCTAGACTTGGCCTTTAGAGTCCGGCTTCCCTGTGGCTGTATAAACGTCAATTGTACATCTTAAGAAACGGGAATAAAAGGACCTGCTTTATCTATTATAAGGTTATCGTGAGAAGTAAAACAGTGCTCTGTGTGGGGAAATGCTCTCAAAACTACAGGCTCTGTTGCCTTGTTTCATGTTCTCCAAGATATTTTAAGAGGAAAAAGATTTTAAAAGTTCAGAGATGGCAATATAGTAAGTAAAAGGTTTTCAGACCATCTGTCTAGAAAAGGTCACTGACTTTGAGAGGTGGCCCCCTTTTAAATCACAAATTACATTAGTGCTCCTATGAGAAATAATGTCTGGCCTTAGAGTCCCTGGGTATTGCACAGGTGGTCCATTGACCAGACTCTGGCAACTCATTGCTCTTGGCCCTACACCGTGGAGTACAGTATTTAGGTTTCCGAAGGGGAGGGGTCTGCAGTACAGTGTCACTGGAGTTCCTTTGGGTGGTCTTATTCCCGAAAGCAGTGGTGGAGGCCTCTCAAGAAATCATTCATCTGTGTAAGCCGTCTGGTCCAATAATCAACCATATCCAATTTATAAAAATAACTTGCTAGTTTACATCAGTGGGCACAGTTGGAAGATATTTAGTGAATAGCAATGTTAGTTATCCTCATGCATTGTGTGTATGTATCTGACACATATGGAGATGTATAATATATGTATTCCAACAGGAAAAAAAAAATGTTCAATGCAGAATCCAGACCTCACTCCCTCTTTTAATCTACATAGTTTAAAAAAAAATGCATCTGTCTTAATTTTAGTGGTTCCATATTCAAAGGAAACCAGGACCAATGAAATAAACTAGTAGACTCAGTATTCATGTTCCTCACTGGAACTGCTATGAAAATTACTCAGTGGGGGTAAAAAAAAAAATGTGGTCTTAAATTGTGAAAAGAACATAGTAATCATTTCTGTGGAATCTTGTGCTTTTTCTTAGAGCAATTCACATTTGTTCTGTACTTCTACTAAAACATACTACTTTCCCCTTCTGACTCTCAGTGGATTCCAGTTAACATGCTTCTAGAAAATTAACAAATATCTGTGGCACATCACTAGGTCATAAGCTAGATTCAAAGAGGTATGTACTGATCTCACTAGCATTTATTAAACATTTTGTCTGTGCCAGACATTGTCATAAGTGATTTACAAGCATTACTTCATATAATCCTCCCAATGACTTTATGGGGGTCATTTCATTTTACAATTGAGGAAACAGAGGCACAGAGCGGATAAATAACCAGCCTTGGGTAACAGAGCTGGTCAGTAGTAGTAGGAACAGGATTTAAACAGAAGCAAGTGACTCCAGCAGAGTTTTCAGTCTTTTTTTTTTTTTCTCTCTCTCTCTCTTTAAATTTTATTTTATTTTATTTTTTCCTATTTTTTTTTATTGATTATGGTATCACATAATTGTCCTCATCCCCCCAATCCCATCCCAAGCCCCTCCCTCATATGCCCTCACACACACACCCCTCCCCATTGTCCATGGCCACTGGCCAGGCCCATATGCATGCACACAAGTCCTTTGGTTGATCTCTTCCCCTTTACCCCCACCCTCCCCTACTTTCCCTCTGAGGTTTGAAAGTCTGTTCAGTGCTTCTCTTTCTCTGAGTCTGTTTTTGTTCATCAGTCTATGTTGTTCATCATTTCCTCTAGATGTGTGAGATCTTGTGATCTAAGAAATACCTTTGTAAGAACCGAAACTGAGACAAGCCATAATGGTTATGCTGAGAGGCAAATGAATCAGTCTGTAGTGAGTTCCTTTCTGGACCAACAGTTCTTTTGAGTCCCAATTTCAATGTCAAATAGTTCCTTATGTGTACATGTCAGCCATGCTATTTCAGATCTGGTTGGTGGCCAAACGGTGGTGATGCAGGTCCAACCGTCTCTGGTTTGGTCCTGGGCATCCTTCAGCAGCACGCAGCTGCTGTCTGCTGGTGTGGCGAGGTGTTGTCAGCATCTTCCATCTCTGAATTGTTTCTCTTCTGTCTTCATGGCTGGAGCACTTCTGTCTATTCCTTTCTGTTAAGGATTCCAGATGGTCTCGGAGTTGTTTTCTGAAAATATACAAACATATTCTTGACCAAAAGTTAATAAAGGGATATTTTCTATAAGTTTGACTTGGGATCCTTTTTCTTCCCGCCCTCCTCCCCCAATGATTTTCCTCTGGCTTGTTTTGACACCATGTGTGTATTTTCATGGGTATCTTTCTGTTAGTGTTTCTAATGAAGGTTAATTGTCTAAAGTACAAATTTTTTAGATGTAAATTATTCACAGGATATTTTTCCTTACATGATATTCTTCCACTGTCACCCCCTTATTTAATTTAAATAATAGGAGACTTTTGGAAATTTTATAATGTAGATCCAGGTGACCACAACTGTTACCTGACCTTTCAGCTCATGCCAAGGCTGAAGCACCATGGTGGCTGGTACCATGAATCTCTCTCCTGCCCAGTGGGGTGAGCTGGACCCTCTCTGGAGAAGAATCATGGGTTCCCAAAAATATGAGATCAGCGCCCGGGCCTCATCAGCAGGTGAGGGTCCCTAAGGCAGGTGCTGGGCGTGGAGCCCATGGGGGCATAGACTACCAAGGAGTCAGACCAAAACTCACATCACCCTGCTTGGCCTGGAGGATGGCTGGTTAGCCAGAGAAGGGTAAGATTCCTCAGGGAAGGAACAACCTAAGTCAGGCACAGTTGCAGGGGGGCCATCTGGAGAGAACTTGGGGGTCAACAGAGGTGGGGCACAGACCCTTACCACCCCCCCTGCAAAGTGGCAGGCGCCTGAACCTTCTCCCATTCTGAGGGAGGTCTCCTACCCTTATGGCTGCTTCGCTTCCCATGCACAGCTCAAATCGGGACCCAGGTAACAGACAGAGACTTGGCTGACAGCAGCTGCCCTTTCACTGCAACAAGACTTGTTTGAGAGGTCTGGTACCCATGGTGTGAAAAAGAGGGTTTTTAATATCTAAATCCAGCCTAGTACCAGGAATGCTCAGGCCCTTCTCAAGAAGGCAAATAATCAATTTCACTAATACACACATGGTAAATAAGATTGTTGCTAGAGTGTTGAGTTTGACAGTTGAATAGTAGCCAATTTCTCAGAGGAAATTAATGTGGCTAATGGAAATAAATGAATATTCTAGAAAAACTGAGTGTACTGTACAAAAAGCTGTTCTTAAAGTGTTAACAAAAATTCTTATTGGCAGAGCATTTCATGGTAAAATTGCATAATATGTTATGAACCTAAAGCAGTCATAGTTTAGCACAAATAATTAAAATGTAAAAGCTATCAAGAGTTTTCAGTCTTTACCATCACACTGTGCCGCCATCACTGAGTTCCTGGGTCTTGCTGCTCAGATGGGGTACTTGGTCGGTCATTTAACATTTCATCTGTGCATGACATGTTCTCCTTGAGGACTAGCAGATTCTATAGAATCTGCACTGGTTATTCCATATCTTTGGTTTCCTCTTTAGGAAATCAAGCCCAGGACAATAATAGCAATAGTAGTGGTTGTTGTAATAGTAGTAATAATAATAGATAATATTAACATTTATCAATATCACATAAGCTCTTAATGCATGAGCTAAGAGTTTTAATTCATTATTTCATTTAGTATTTAAAATAAACTGCATATAGGAATACACTTATTGTTTTCCCACTTCATAGTTGAATAAAAAAAGGTCACGGAGGGTAAGCCACTAAGCCAAAGCCACAAGCTCCAAGTGGCCAAGCTGAGTCCCACCCGGGTGCATTTGAAGTCAAAGCCTGGGTTCTAACCTCTGGGCCCTACTGCCTCCTGTATATATCACAAGCACTTAACACATATTTGCAGTCAGAATGACAAATGCTTTAATACAAACTGGCTTTTCTTAACTTTTTGGTCCTCCTTTTCTTCTTCTTGAGGTTTGACAGAGGTTAGTTTTGAAGAAATACATTCTATTTCCATCCACTCCTCCTACCACTCACTCTGCCACCTCACACACACACCTCACATATACATCTCACACACTCTCACATATACACCTCTCACACACACACCTCTCACACACACCTCACACACACACACTCACACACACCTCACACACCTCACACACACACCTCACACACACACACACACCTCACACACACACCTCACACACACCTCACACACACACCTCACACACACCTCACACACACACACACACACACACACACACTTCACACACACACCTCACACACACTTGTCCAAAACTTCAGTTTTCTGAAAGCTTTTCCTTTTCTTATCATCAGGGAGGCTGTGATTAATATGGAATGGGTTGAATCTTATTTTCTATTAGGATTTTCATGGTGACAGTATATTTACAATTAATTTATTCTGGATAAAGCAGACATGTTGCCTGAGAAAAGTTTAAATTCATAGAACTGTCACTTCAATTTATATGTGAGAATCTCTGTGACTTAGTTTCATCAAATGTTTTCAAGATACGGGTGTAACAGAATAAGCTTGAAATATTTGGAGCTATACCTCAGTGTTCCTGAAGAGACTTTTATCTGATTATATGGAAAGTCAATGGGATGAGATAGCTACAAAGACACCATCATCACAATTTCCTGAGAACCTGTAGTCAAATGGACATGTGATGCTCTTTGTTCGTTCTTACATGAAGTACAATATTAAAAACAAAAAAATTAATATGTAACTGATGTTCATAGAAGTCTTACAGTTTTCCAGGATCTCTGTTTAACTTTGTACTTGAAAAGCCAGACCACCTTCTCCAGAGTTTAGCTATTCTTTTAGTGAGCACCTTGCACTGCCGTGAGCATTGTAGGAAGCTGCTTCCCACAAAGGACCCTGCATCTTAGCATACTAGAATCACAGCTCAGGTCCTTGGCCACAGAAGACTCAAACAGAAATAAAAATCTACAACATATCTTTAACATTACTTTTCAATAAGGTTGTGAATAAGGAGAATAAAAAGAGAAGCTGTATGCATTCATTTATTATAGCTATATTTTTCAGCTTAGAATGATATTATTTTATAAAAATTGAAAAGTGAAAAATATGAAGGAAATTAAAGATATTTCATACTACTCCCAACATCCACAGATAATCACAATTATAATTTACTTGTGCCTTTTCAATTCTTTTTCAATGTCTGTGTAGCTTATATACAACCAAAATTAGACCATACTATACATAATAATCTAATTTTTCAAATTTACATCATATTGTGAACTTTTTTCCATGTCATTGAATAGTCTTCTATATGATCAATTTCATGGCTTTGTAGTTTTCCATCATATTGATGCACCTAATTTACTTATTTTATATATTTCCCTTTCCCCTCCAAAAAATTTTGTTTTCCATTTATCTGACTCATTATGTCTCAGTTATTTCTGAAGACAAGGGAGGCAGAAAAGTATTCAAAAACCCAAATAATTACATTTTTCAAATATGTTTTTATTGATTTTAGGAGAGAGTGTAAAGGCGAGGAAGAGAGAGAGAGAGAGAGAGAGAGAGAGAGAGAGAGAGAGAGAGAGAGAGAGAGAGAGAGAGAGAGAGAGAAACACCAATCTGAGAGAGAAACATCAGTTGTCTTTGGTACACACTCCTACTGGGGACCGAACCCTCAACATGAGACTGTGCCCTGATTGGGAATCGAACCAGGGACCTTTCAGTTCACAGGGAAGAGTCAGATATATGGAAAACAAAATAATTAGTTTCATAACGGATGTCTTAGATTGGAGGATGTGGCTCAAATTGTCTTAAACCAGACAAACTTACCCAGCCACAGGCATGTCCCACACTAGCAAACAGCTCTCTGCATGGCACAGAGCAGTCCAGAGTGCACTCTGTCTAAGGAGAGGTGTACCTAAACAGGAAAATCCCCGGGGTGAGCCAAGCAACTAATATTCCTCTTCTCTCCAGAAAGAGCCAAAGTGTGGAGGAGCAGCCATGTACATAACTGTCTCTATATGAAAACACAAAACCAGAGGGATATGATCATCTTTATCCTCATATAACTGGACACAACTTAGTTCTAAAATGCTCTACCTGCGGAAGGTAACAAACTTAACGTGACTAATCCCAGGTAATGCACTTGATTCTAGTTTAAAAATTAGTTTGTTAGTCTAATGCCTCTTTCCCCACTCCTGTGCCTCACATTCCTCTTCTTCTCTACTTCCGCTTAGGGTGACCTAATGTCCTGGGGGTTACGTACTTTTCTGGTATCAGTAGACAATCTGTCACGGGCTCTTGTTGGCTTCAACTGAGAAGTGGAACAAACTGTCAGGAAAAATTGTTCGAGACTTAAAAATAGGCAGAAGGAATTCCTGGGTGTTTTTTCAGTAGAGTGATAGGCATTGTCACTGCATGCACCTTAAGTTGACTTTCTATTGACTAGCCTATTTTACAAGTCTGAGAAGGTAAGTTGTAGGAATCCGATGCATGTAATTCTTGTCCATAACAATGCAAATGAATTTAGCCCAATAGCACTGTGGATGATTTCTCCACTATAGTAACTGTAATACCGATCAAACATTGTGTATTATGATCCTACTAGAGACCTGTTGCATAAAATTCATGCACTGGTGGGGTTCCTAGGCCTGGCGGGCAATCAGGGCCTATTGGGGCCATCTTGCGCAGTCCTGATTGGGGCCTGCCCTCTGGAACCTGGGGGTCTGCTGGCTACCAGCTGAGGCCTGCTGGCTGCCAGCCAGGGCCTGCCAGATGGGGGGAAGGACCATGAGAGAATTGTCAGCTGGAGGGAGGGACCAGCAGAGGTTTGGCTGGCCATGGGAGGTTGGCTGTGGGAGGGTACTGACCACCAGGGGGCAGATCCTGTATTGAGCATCTGCCCCCTGATGGTCAGTTCTTGTCATAGTGACTGGTTGACTGGTTGTTCTAGACATTCCGGTCATTCGGTCTTAATGGTCACTTAGGCTTTTATATATATAGATAGGATAAGAAGCAATCTTACATCTGTTAGCAAATTCAGTTCTGCATTCTTGGCGTCCTATATATTATGCTTCTTCAAATTCACCTCTGAACAGATTTTAACATCTTCCTGGTTTCTTCCTTAATTAATATGTTAAATAAAACTAGCATGTTTTCATTTAATATTTGTATAAATCTCTTGATTTCTTTTAAATTTTTTTTATTTTAGCAGCTCTTTGTGGTCTTGGGAATATGACTCTCTCTTTGCTACATCCCATGCTGAGGCCCCTGGCTTTTCTAGCTGGTCTTCTGTTCTGTTACAGGCTAGGCAGGCAATGGCTCCAAGGTAGAGCTGAGGGAGGAAAACTCAATGTTTTCCTTTTCTTTGGCCCCTCTTCTCTCTTACCAACACTGCTCCTCCTCTTAGACTGCTCAGATCCATCATCTGTCCCCAGCTTGATTATTTACTTTAGAACTCCTACCCTCCATGAAGACTAACTGCCTGGCCTCCTCTATAAGTCCTCTGCTACTTCTTCCCCCCTTGGGCACATAAACTTTTGTTTTGTCTCCTCTAGGTCTGTATGGAGTAAAACGTGATGGACGATCTCAGATTCTTTCTGCTTAAACAAACTGAAATATCATATGTATTCTGTTGAATTCACCCTGGGTATGACTAGGGACTCTCTATAAAGCTTTCTCCTTTCAGAATTCCAAGCTGGAAATGAGATACAAGCCTTTTCTACTTTTGGGTTTCCAAATTTATCTAGGAGTTTCTTTTTCTTCCTTCCGGTGGTTTCAAAGTTAAAATGTAGTAGGCAAAAAGGAGATTCCCATTTTAAAGATGTAACTTTTTAAAAAAATCTTTTCTCCTCTCTGTAAACTCTGTGCTTTCTGGAAAGGATTCTTATTAGGTGGGAAAACTCTTCTTCAGTCTTACATTAGAATCCTCTTCCACTCTGTTATCCAAGACACGATAAACTCTGTTCCAGTCACCAGCCAGGATTTTCTCTTGAAATGCAAATCCAGGCTTTGAAATACCTAAAAGTACCCCCTCCCCCCCAGCAAGATCCTGGCATTTGGAAATCAAACATTCTTTGAATTTTATGCTTTTTATATGCAGTGGACTTAGCTCTATTTTAAAGTTCAAAGCTGAACAATGACTGATTTCAGGATAGATTTGCACCTCCTCTCTCTTTTCCTCCCCTTATTTCCTTTTACATACATCCACAGATCAATGAATGATGCTTTTTACACTATAGAAACGCTGCTGTGAAACTTAGAAAAACTAAAAATTACTGAGAATAAAAAATATATCAATTGATATTTTCAAATACTTCTGCAAGCATCATTAATTTTCAAGATATGAGATAATATTAATGCACTTTTTTCTCATTGTTGTTCTAAAAGCATCTCAAAAATAATCTTTTTGAACTTCACCCAAGGAGTTATGGGGTCAGATAAGAAAATGAGCCAATAAGACTTCTATCTGGTTTCCCATCCTTCGTTTTGTTTTCATCCAGATGTCTGAGAGTATTAATGTTCTAATTGCAACTAAAAATTTGAACTCTCTCAGCGGATAGAATTGTGAAATAATCCTATTTTAAGATAGGATTATTTATGAAAAGTATAAACTCTCATAAACGATGTTACACTCTCCAAATGTTTCTTGTTAAGAATACAGGGCTTCTTTTTTAGAAGTGTTTTAGATATTTTAATACATTTTATGAGATAGCATAAGCCAGTAGTTACCAGCTTTTCTCCAATCCCCAAAGCACTAAGAGACCTGGCATTCACCCATCACTAGCAATTGCTTTAGGCCAGTGGTCAGCAAACTGCGGCTCACAAGCCACATGCGGCTCTTTGGCCCCTTGAGTGTGGCTCTTCCACAAAATACCATGGCCTGGGCGAGTCTATTTTGAAGAAATGGCGTTAGAAGAAGTTTAAAAAATTTTGCTCTCAAACGAAATTTCAATCGTTGTACTGTTGATATTTGGCTCTGTTGACTATTGAATTTGCCGACCACTGCTTAAGGACAATGATTTCATGGAAAAGAAACAGGAGAAGGCATCGTAGAATTTCTGGGAAACTGTATGGAGACAGTATTATAAGTTCTTGTGTGGTTAAAAAAAAATGATTTTGAAATATTATATTTTTGAAACTCCTACCACATACTCTCACTGAAGGAGGAGTCCACCCTCCTAAGATATGTAATTTTAAAGGAGTATTTTAATTCCATCCTGTGCATATTGTGTTAAACAAACAATAAAGGCTTTTATAAAATGTACTTTTAATTAAAGCCAACCCAACCTTAAAAAAAAAAACACCTATGTTCCCCTTTTCCTCTAACATTTAAAATTTTCAATGGCATCTTTTCCAAAACATTTAAGCATTCAACACCATGATAGTTCTTCATTTTGGGAGGTTTTTAGTAAATCTGCAGTACAGAATCTACTAATCTATTGCTACTCATTTCATTTCCCTTTCTCCTCCTCATCTCATTTTTATATTCTCTCCCGCCCCCATAACTAGTGTCTTATGGAGGTACTTCTGATTTAAGACTCTGTTTTAATAACATGTATTTTTAAATTTTTTTTTTTTTGTAAAGCAGGAAATCCCTTCAAGGCAAGACAGGTAATATTTATGTGAGGTATAGAACAGTAGGAAGTGAGGAGATTATATTTAGATGACTAAACCCATGTCTCCCTTAAGAACATTCAAATTCAAATTAAAAAGCCTCGGTGTTCTGATCAGATGAAACAAGTGTACAAAGGCAAAAGTTCCACTCCTCCCCAACAGTACAGCATGTGCTCAAAAAAGAAAATCCTAATACTTTAGAATTTTGCCATTGCCAGAACAGCTCTTCCTGCTTTCGTATCCCTCACTCTTGGTACTTCAGTGACATTTCTTAGAATTCAACAAGTATGTTTACTTGGCTATAATAGTCTCCTGAGTTTTTACTGTGAATATTTTGGCTGGTTTTCTTCTGTCTAGATCATTGCAATAGTTAATTTGCGCCATCTAAACTTGCTTAAATCATGCCTCTCTCTATTCATTCTGGTTATTAATAAAACATTGGAAAGTCTCATTTTAGAATAATCATAATATCATTATTCTAAATTTTTTCTGTCCCTTCTTTATTTCTTAAGTATTTGGCCAGATTTGTTTTTTAATGCCAGGCTCCTTTCATTATAGCTAGAGAACTTTCAGCTAATCTCTAATGATTACCCAGAAAGCGAACTGATTTGTTGCTGCAGGATTTCCACAAGGTTGTTATGACTCAATGTCCTCTGAGTGCTGCTTATTCCTTCCCCGTGTCTTCAAATCTATTGGTCTTATTAGAGTGCTGCCCTAAATTAGGGAATCATTTGAAGTGGTAGTTATAAAGGAAAGAGAAGATTTTAATTTGAATTAGTTATTGAAACTTTTCTTAACATTAGAGGCCCGGTGCAAGACATTTATGCACTGGGTGGGGGGGTCCCTCAGCCTGGCCTGCGCCCTCCTTAGTGCTGCTGTGAAGGTGGGAGAGGTTTCCGCCATCACTGCTGCGCTTGTCAGCAGTGAACCCGGTTTCCGGCTGAGTGGTGCTCTCCCTGTGGAGTGCACTGACTACCAGAGGGCATTTCCTGCATTGAATGTCTGCCCCCTGGTGGTCAGTGAGTGTCATAGCAACTGGCCATTCTACCGTTTGGTCGATTTAAATATCGATATTAGCCTTTTATTACCATATTTTCCGGCGTATAAGACGACTCCCTAGTTTTTACAGTGAAAACATAGGTTTAGGCCTATATTCGCTGTATAAGACCACCCCCCACTTCCGAGGCAACACCAGTTCTTTTTTTAAATTAAATTTTTAATGAATGACCCCCAATTTTCGGTTGACTTTTTTTCATTTCAAAAGTCGTCTTATACGCCAGAAAATACGGTAAATAGGATTTCTCTCTCTCTTTTTTTTTTTTTTTTTTTTTTTTTTTTAAATTTTTGCACATGGAATTATTTCTTTTACTGTGTTGCTCCCTGGCTGATGGCCTATCTTCGATTCTAGAGGCCTCCTTGAATCAATGGAAATATTTAAAAAAAAAAAAAAGAAAGAAAGAAAGAAAGAAAGAAAGAAAGAAAGAAAGAAATAAATTTGATTTTAGTTCATTCCAAATACTAGATATCTAAAAAGGTTTGGACTTTTCTGTAACTCCTCTCTTGACATCACCAATAGATAGCAATTATACCTGGTCTTTTATTCAGAGGGATCTTGTTTGAATCCTGTTTCTGGCCAAGTGATTTTTAAAGAAGACTTAAACCTCTTCTTAAAATAGGTATGCTAATACCAATTTTAGAATAATTTTTGAAAGACCTAGTGTTAGACCAGGTACAAGAAAGTGTTTTCAATAAAAGCTGTGTCCTTCCAAGTTCCTATTTTAAATTGGGGTCATCACTGTTCTTATCCCCATGGTTTGGTGTGTGTATCAGTTAGGATAACCAGGTTCTAAAGCGACAAACTATTCCAGATCATAGGGGCTTACAACAAGATTTACTTCTCCTTCATGCTAGTGTTAACATGTTAGTTGGGGCTTTTCTCCATATGTTCCTTATTCAGGAACCCAGCAGATGGGGGCTCTGTCATCCACAATATCAATGGCCACTGCAGCAGAGAGAGGGAAATATGAAGAATCCTGCACAAGATCTTAAACAGTTTTGCCCTGAAGTTACACACATTACTGTCACTGATATTTTATTGACAATCGCTAGCAAAATGGTTAGCCATGCTTATCCTAAAATGTCAGAGAGGTGAAAGATTTCTGTGTGCTCAGAGAAGGGAAGAGAGCACCACATATATTGTGGAGCAGCATGAATGTCTACTGTCAACTATTTCCTTGTTCCCCTTTCTGAGCTCAAAAATAGGATCTTCCCTAACTATTGTAGTATTCTTCTACTCTCGGAGCTATGGATGTTTTTATTTGTAAATTATTTAAAATTGAGCCAGAGTGCATAACTCTGCTTTTTCTTTTCTTCCTTAAAATAACTTGTGAGGATGCAAGGTGGATAATAGGCATTTGTCTGTACAAATATTCTTCTAGATATTTGGATTGCCTACTCATCGCAAGTGCTTCTTTATTTTTAAAAATGTTTTAATAGTATGTTTTTATTAATTTTATAGAAAGAAGAAGGGAAAGGGAGAGAGACATAGAAACACTGACTTGAGAGAAATGTTGGTCAACTGCCTCCTGCACATCCCCCTCTGGGGATAGAGTTTTCAACCCGGGCATGTGCCCTGACTGGAAATTGAACTGGTGAACTCTTGGTGCATGGGCTGACACTCAACCACTGAGCCACACTAGCTGGGCACAAGTGCTTCTTTCATAGGGAAAGGGGCTGGAGAATAAGAAAATCAAAATAAGGCAGTACTCAACTTAACTTCTCTGAGCACCTCCAAGCCCAATACAAGTAGCAGCCATCTACAGAGGGCTCTGTAGCTCATGCTGAGTGACTGCAGGCAGGGCTTAGGCAGTGGCTGACTTTGTAGGTTCTAAGTGGCACCAAGAGCCAGTGCACTCAGTGGAAAGCTTTAGACAAAGCCAGATTACAACCCTACCTCCACAAGCAACATACTCAAGGGGCAGACTCATTGAGCAACAAAACCCCACTTGAAACGAGTCCTTCTCTGTAGGTCAGTTTCTTCAAAGCAGATCCTCTGCTGTAGCCACAGCTAGTCCTCACAGCCAATCAGCTTGGGGATCAATTCCTCCCAGTGATGCCAACAGTACAACTACAACAGCACAGTGCACACAGTGCACACAGGGTTGCACTTGGTAGTACCCACCATGTGTGAATGGGGAAGCTGAACCACTGGGCCTCAAAGACACCTACTACATAAGCCCAATCTACCAAGCTTGGGAGATATAGCAGCTCTTCCTAAAATAGAAATAAACATAGGGGAACTGCCAAAATCCGAAGACAAAGAAACAGTTCCCAAATGAAAGAATAGAACAAAACTTCAGAAGAATGAAATGGAGGCAAGCAAACAATCAGATACAGACTTCAAAACAATGGTTGGAAGGATGCTCAAGAAACTTAATGAGAACTGCAACAGCATGAAAAAGGACATATAAGCCATAAAAAAAAGAACCAGTCAGAAATGAAGGGTATACTAACTGAAGAATAATTTACAGGAAATCAGTAGTAGAATAGATGAAGCTGAGAATCAAATCAGTGATTTGAAATATAAAGAAGCAAAAACATCCAATTAGAATAGCAACAAGAAAAAAAAATGAAAATAGTGTAGAAAGCCTCTGGGACAACTTCAAGTATTCCAACATTTGCATCATTGGGGTACCAGAAGGAGAATAAAGAGAGCAAGAAATTGAAAACCTATTTGACAAAATAATGACAAACACATGCTTGTCATTATGCTTCCCTATGTTTGTTCTTAACTTGGTGAAGGAAATAGACACAGATTCTCTTTACATTTTGATTTAAAAAAAAATTGTCTTAGAAGTTCAAGATTCATATCCTAGTAATTTGGCAACCTCATTAAAAGATAGTATATTTTTTACAAGACCTAATATAATTTCCCAGGGAGACTTCTGTTTAGGCTGTTTTATATACCCATCCTTAGATCAACCACAGTAGACAATAGAATGGGGTTCTGTGGTTGGCTTGGCCTGTTTACATATTCATCCCCATGGGCAGAGAAATGGGTGAAAACAGACTTATGTGAACAACATTAAATAAATTCCTCCTAGAAAATAATAGGCCTGTTTCCAGAAAAGAGGGCCAGGATATTAAGATGGTAAACACAATTTGTTCATGTCACAAATTAAAACCTACTTGTTGGTCTCTAAGTTACAATAGATGGCTGAATTTTATCCAGGCTGATCTTTGCATAAGTGAAGAGAGAAATGAGGCACTCATTTACTTAATTTTTTCAAAATTATTCATGGTGATAGTTCCTCTGCTAGTTAATTAAATTGAATGAAAGAAATTCCTACATTTTGAATATTTTGTCTCACTAACAGTCAATAAATGATTCTGGAAATTACCCACATTTGTATTGAATGTTGAATATTATATCATTGAATGCTTTATTTAAAGCATCAGCAATTTGAGGGTGAGAATCTTACAACTAGTTATCTGTAAGCCACATCACAATCTATTTACATCTGACATGCATCACACTTTAGCTATACCATCAGAGAGCTGCTGGTCTTGATAGAGGATTATGAATACATCCTGTTGTCTTCAATTTACAATGACTACATTTCAAAAACAAAGTTTAAAAGGAAAAAAAAATGAGCCTAGAATCCTCTGGCAGAATAGTTCTTAATAATTTCTGGGGAATGAAAAATGTTCAAAGAAGTTCATTAAACTATTGGGTCGGCAACTAAGTAATTGCGGGTTCCACACACATATGGCTTCAGTTGAATTTTTAGTTTTGCAGACGTAGTACAAATGTAAAACACATTTTGTTATTTGATAGTTGGCTATTCAGCTGTTAATCAGTAAAAAAAGTTTTTTGATCTGTTTTGTAGTTTTTGTTTGGCGTTCGTTAAAAAATGGAAAATCAAAAGGAACATTTTCGTCATATTTTGCTTTTTTATTTCCTCAAAGGGAAAAACGCATCGCAAGCTCATAAAAAGTTATGTGCTGTTTATGGTGACGAAGCCTTAAAAGAACGGCAGTGTCAAAATTGGTTTGCCAAATTTCGTTCTGGTGATTTTTCACTCAAAGATGAAAAATGCTCTGGTCGTCCAGTTGAAGTTGATGACGCCCTAATCAAAGCAATAATCAATTCGGACTGTCACAGTACAACACGTGAGATTGCAGAGAAGCTTCATGTATCACATACATGCATTGAAAATCACTTAAAACAACTTGGCTATGTTTAAAAACTCGATACATGGGTTCCTCACGAACTGAAAGAATCACAGTTAACGCAACGCATTAGCAGCTGCGATTTGCTAAAGAAACGTAATGAAAATGATCCATTTTTAAAATGACTGATAACTGGCGATGAAAAATGGGTTGTTTACAACAATATCAAGCGGAAAAGATCGTGGAGCAGGCCAGGTGAACCAACTCAAACAACATCAAAAGCTGATATTCATCAAAAGAAGGTTTTGTTATCAGTTTGGTGGGATTACAAAGGAATTGTCTACTTTGAACTCTTACCACCCAACCGAACGATCAATTCTGATGTCTACATTGAACAACTAACGAAATTAAACAATGCAGTTGAAGAAAAGCGGCCCGAATTGACAAATCGAAAAGGTGTTGTATTCCATCATGACAATGCAAGGCCACACACATTTTTGGTCACTCGGCAAAAATTAATGGAGCTTGGTTGGGATGTTTTGCCACATCCACCATATAGTCCTGACCTTGCACCATCTGATTACTTTTTGTTTCGATCTTTACAAAACTCCTTGAATGGTAAAAATTTCAATAATGATGATGATGTCAAATCGTACCTGATTCAGTTTTTTGCTAATAAAAACCAGAAGTTTTTTGAACGTGGGATTATGATGCTGCCTGAAAGATGGCAAAAGGTCATTGATCAAAATGGGCAATACATTACAGAATAAAGTTATTTAGTTCCATGAAAAAATTGT
Organism: Pipistrellus hanaki; assembly: GCF_964339955.1. Lineage (NCBI taxonomy): Eukaryota > Metazoa > Chordata > Mammalia > Chiroptera > Vespertilionidae > Pipistrellus > Pipistrellus hanaki. The sequence goes on along the minus strand of NC_140505.1, from coordinate 135,087,808 downwards.
CTTTGATTTTCTTTTAAAAATCCGCAATTACTTAGCTGCCGACCCAATAATAGCGTTTTTTCCTTAACAATTGCAGATACACAGTGTTGTTACAATTTCAGGGAATTCTGTACCTCTGATGTCCATTCCTGAAAAACCACAGATTCTAGCTTACAAACCTGGGCTATATAACAGAAAGACACAAGGAAAACTGATGTATTGAGAGTAGTTTGGGACAATGAAGAAGAGGCATCTCTTGGTCTTACCTACTTCAAAGCAGTTCTAGAACAGTTTTTATATGTTAGCCCAGGGAATTTATTTAACCTGAATATGAGTGTTCATTTGGGTATAAGCGCCAAATGTGTCCAGGAGCTCGTGTGTCCAAGATAAATCAAGTTGACAGTTTTCACACCGAAACCTAATTTTATAGGAAGATAGGAAACTCATGTGGCAGGTTTTAAAAGGGTGTACGTTTATATTTTCCTTTCATTGAGACGAGGGATTCTACGTCCTTTTTCCTTGAATCAAGGCAGGCTCCATGATATTTGGGCCAAAGGAAGCAACAAAAGTGAAGTTTCAGGCCCCAACCTGAAAAGGCTGACAGTTTCCCCTTCTTCTTTCTTGGAACACTCTTGGAGGCCAGCTGCTCTATAAGAGATCTGACTCTCCTGAGACCTCCACTCTGTGAGAAGCCTAACGCATGTGAAGAGACCCTAGACTCTCCTAGAGGATGAGATACCGTGTAGAGAAGAAGACGGTCTGAAGAGCACCAAGGCACCAAACATGTGAGTGGAGAAACCACCTTGTATGTGGGATCCTCTGGCTCCTGCTGCCTCCGGCAACACCACATGGATCAGAAACAAGCTAAACTGCTAAACCTTTCTAGTATTCCTAGCCCACAAGATTGTGAGAAAAATAAAATTGTTTGAAGCAATTTGTGTTATACAACAGTAGATAACCAAAACAATTCAAATCACAGAACACCCATGATTAGATGTACACATCTATTCAGAGGGATCTTGTTTATTCATTTCACATTCTGAGATAAATGTGAAAAATGAACTTTATATTGATCACTGAACATTTTGTGTGTGTTTTTTGCATAATAAAAGCATATGTACATGACTTCTTGGAAAATATATTAATCCAAGCATTTTAACTCTGGTTATGTCCAATGAGTGTCCATTAGTCTCATTAGTCCTTCCTCTCTTAAAATGATTCCAGCTTTGTCATTCCCACATAAAGAAATGTCACACTTCCTGCTATGTTATCATTTGTTTCATTGGATTCATCAGTTTGTATTTAGAACCCACAGTGCTTAACATGGTACTATCCTGTTTTCAAAGGATTTCTCTTACAGTTAAGAGAAACAAAGCATATAAACCTATTCAATTAGAGAATAATGCTTTACAAGACAAGCAACTTTGAAAATGTGTGAGATGGGTAATAAGCACTTTGCATATAAAAATAAAGACAATGAGTGTCTTTGAGTGAAAAAAAATTATACTTTATATGGGTTATAAGTAAAGGCTTGAAATGAGGAACAGATGTGAAATGAGAGTTGAGAGGTGTAGCATTGTTGTAGGTGAAGAGAGTTTTCTAGTTAGAACACTGATCAAGAAATAATGACATTTTGGGACATTTCTATATTTATTTAGAGATGAAGTTGATTGTGTTTCTTTACATCTCTTCTAAAACACTTTCTTTTTGGCATGAAAAATGTATCTAATTTAGCTTAATGATTAATAAAAGAGGGGAAAATATTTCTCCAAGTTTCATATTTAAAATGGTTAGTCTGAAATGTTAACAACAGCTTTTCCCTCTTGAAATTTCCAAAAACTTGTCAGTTCTTTAGATTCCATCAATCAGTATGTTCCACTTAAGTTTAAGTGATTTGTGATAACTCTAGGATATTCTACAAATAAATGCTTCCCTTTCATCTCCTAATTTTTTACTTCCTTTTATTCATTAATTCAAATGTTTGATGAGCATCTATTCATACTGACCTTTTATCTGAACTCTACTAGTTGTACTTCTGTATGTTGACTAAGAAATTATTTAAAGAGGAATTTATGGACTATAAATACTCATGAAATATAGCATCTCTGAATTTTTTTGTAGATTTATTTTCTATTCCTTTCTTAAGTTCTTTTTTTCAATTTATATTTATTGTTGAAAGTATTACAGATGTTCTTCCTTCTTCCCCAATTGACTCTTTCCATGCTGCTACCCTCTACCAGGCATCTCTGAAAATTTTTTCTAAATATATTATTGCTTTTTTTTTTTTTTTTTTACTACACTGTCCACTGGTCATAACTCAGGGCAATCTTAGGCAGACCAGGGGATTTTCTGAGAGGATAGAAGAAGCCTGGATAGGAAAGTTGAACCTTGAATTAACGGAAAATTTACCTAAAGAGGCTGAATAAATTCAATAAAATCCATTATCAACATATTTATAATGATATTGGGAAAACAGTAGGGACTTTAAGCTACTTAATGTCTGGCATGAGCCTCATATCCTATAATAAATATTTGCCAACTCTTTAATAAAAGAGCTCAAAATGAATTTTTTGATTGAGAAGACAACCAATTACTTTTAGTCAGGCTGATTCTTTCCTAGCTACTGGGACAAATGTTTTGAGAAACTTTACTGTTGCTTTTCCACAACACATTTTGGGAGGTACTGTAAGGCAATCCATTCTGCCATTAGGGAAGGGATATTTCTTCATATAGCAACCCTCACATTGCAGACCAATGGATTATCTGTACATTAAAAACAATACACTTTATGTATTAATATTTAAAATACTTTACACAATAGAGTAATTTTATAAATATGAAAGTTAAGGAGTCAAAGACATAATATGTTTGTTCTTAATTGAAAATATATGCATTTGTTATGACCATGTGTTTTCACTTGCCATAGAGGGTACATATATTGCCCGCTAATTCAGTTTTCTAATGATGTTCCACAGCCCAATAGCAGATTTTAAACACTACTCAGTTGCTTATTAAGGATATCCTCTCACATCACTGGAATTTCTGCACCTCCTTATAAACTTCCCTACCATAAGTTGTTACCATGTGGTATTATTTTCAAAGTGAGTTTGGAAAAACAGTTGTTTACTTTTACCCTGTATGTCTCAGTCTTATCTAATTCCTCTTAAACTCCAAAATTCACAAAATTGCCAATACTGGTGTTCTGTTTGTAACAGTTGAAGCCAATTTGGAATTTCTAAACCGTCTATCTGTACAATATGCCAAAGATTAAGGTAGGAAATACCTGGGTTACCATAAGGCAAGTGATTCTCAACCCCGGTTGCCATTAGAATTACCTGGGAAGTTTGTGAAACTACAGATGATCATAAAGTGTAGCTGGGGTTGTGAGCCATACTCAAAGTGGATCTACCAAAGTAGAAATCCACAGACAGGAGTCACTGAGCTACAGAGGAAGATGAATATTTTTCTCTCCCTTCCTCCATGTACATCTTCCTCATTCTATTTCTCTCCTCTACCCCACCAGGTGTGTTTTTTTGTTTGTTTGTTTGTGTTGGTGTTTTTTTTGTTTGCTTGTTTTGTGTGTGTGTGTGTGTGTGTGTGTGTGTGTGTGTGTGTGTGTGTTGGGGGGAGAGTGTTGTTTTTTTAAAGATAACACTATCCTAATGTATACCTATGTTTTCTGAGGGGTTAGAGGAGAAAAGTTTGGTAAAGAATGAGGGTAGAAAGGATGTTTGGGTGAGTAGAGACAATATTATGATGAACTAGACTGAAGACTCCGTATTTCTACCTGACATCAGAGCGTTATTTTAAGGTTAGAGATAAGTATATAAATCTGAAGGACCCAGGAAGAAATATGGAGACAGAAGGCAGTTTTGACCTGATAGGTGAGGAGAAAAGGCAGCCTGGATTGGAAGAGGTCACTATTGTCATGGGAAGTACTGGGGAAGCCTTTGAAGTGCTTCTCTTCCAACAGCCAGCTCCACAAGACCCTGGCCAGATCATTGCTTGGAGCATTGCAACCAGAAGTAGAAAATCAGCAGCTGCCTAGGGTTGTAGAAGGGGCATCAGGACAATTTCAGAGGTCTGACTGGGGAATGCAGTAGGTATCCAGAAATCTTGAGACTCCTGATTTCACCCCTTCCTCTACCTCTTGCCATGCGATAGGAAGGGTATTCAAATTTTGGAAAATGTCAGGGAGTGGGTAAAAGAATAGGGAAGTTCTCTGTGGGGAAAAACACCTCCATCACTCCCTACCCACTTAATGTCCCCAGAAGTGGACAGTAGGGCCTGTGCTTTGCCCTCTTACCTCATTGCCAACGAAGGGAAAGTGAGTTCTCAGGAATTATAACAAGCAAGCATGCGATGAGCACAAACATTTTATAATAGAAATGATAAATGAATGTTTTATGCTAAATGAGCCAGGATTAATGAAACTGACTAAACCAAAATTTGAAATAAACATAATAAATTTTATCCAGGAGACAAAAGAGAAACAGAAATATGCCATTATAAAGAAGAGCCAATTGGAAATGCTGGGTATGATAAATATTACAATAGAGATCAAGAACTGAAAAGATAGGCTAAATATTCAAAAGAATATAGTTCAAGTATGTTAATGATATGGTCAAAGAATTTTTCCAAAGGGGATCGGAAGGAAAAAAAGAAGAGTTAGTAAACCTGGTGATGAAAAAGCAAGTATGAAGATCTGCATATTGTTATATAGGAAATATGAAAAGAAATTAAAAACCAAACATTCCCAGAATCAAATTGGGTGGAAGAAGTAGAACTCCACATAAACAGATTATATAAAATTGGAAACATCAGAAAGAAAAAAATTCCAGAGAGAAAGAACAGAACACATGAAGAAAACACAATTAGATTGATATAAAACCTTGGAAGAGAGACATACAAAGAAGAGTAATATTTTCTAGGTGTTGAATAAGAAAAACTCTGAACTTAGAATTTTATATCTAGTTAAATAATATTTTAAATGTGAATTGCTGTAAAAATAAACTCTGACATATTAGCCCCAGAAAGCTCATGCAGAGATGAAAGCATTTTTTTTTGTAGGAAATTTAACAGCAGAAAGAGAAATTAATTAAGGAGGAAGTTTTGCAAATTATGGGGAAAAGAAAATAAATAGTTGAGTGAAGATTAGCAGAGGCTGTAAAGTATTTTCATGGCATTTCAAAAGTATCAATAAGAGAAAGGGGGTTCAGAGCAGGAAGAAATGAGATTCACTAAAAGCAATGATCTTCCTTAGAGAGAAGTTCTTGGCATTAAGTTTAATAAATTAATATTCAAATAAGTAAGAAAAAATTTTATCTCTCCAAAGGGAAGGAGGAGACATTATTATATTGTAAATAGAAAGGCAAAATCATATGGTAGGAATAAGTTCTAGCATACTGTTAAAAATGCCAGGTATAAGTAATAGTTTAAAACACAGATGGCTTTAGATCAGAAAATAATAAGAGACTAGAAGTATAATGTATATTTAAAACAAAGGTTTACCGAACACTGGAATAAATAGATTGAAAAAGACACATCACAAAAAGAGAAGTAGCAATTTTGTATCAAAGTGAAATTCAAGGTAAAAAAGCTTCATGAAAAACAAAGCCATCAAATGATAGTTAAAAGGATAAGAATTCATAAAATCATTCATATCCTTAAAATACATAAGTCATAACTACTAGGAGAAAGAGATAAATAATTACAGTTCAGATTTTAACAAAGTTCTCTTAGAAATTGATAAGCAATCAGATAAAATATAAGCAAAGGCAGAAAATATTTGAATATATTGAGTTTAGACTAATGGGTCTATATGGTTTTTAACAAATTTTTGTTTGTTTTTGTGTACACATGGAGCAATAATAAAGAACAGACCATGAGCAAAGTAACAAGAGATTTATCAATAGTATAAAAGAATTTACATCATATAGTTTATACTCTATAACTACAATTCAATTAAATTAGACTTTAATAACAAAAGAGTCATTAATAAAAGTCTACAAGGTTGAAAACTAAAAACTAAACAAAATAGAAAAAAACATAGTAATGTAGAACTTTGGGTTAAAGAATAAATCATTAGAGACATAATGAAATATTTACAATCAGATAACAAAGTCATGCATGTCAAACTATGTGAAATAGAGCAGTGCTTAGAAAATTATAAAGCTTTTAATAAATCATTCTTTGAAAGGATTAATAAGATTAATAAATCTCTTGCAAAACTGTTCTATTATAAAAATAATACTAGAGGCCAGTGCACAAAATTAGTGCATGGAGAGGGGTTCCCTAAGCTCAGCCTGCACTCTCTCCAATTGGGGACCTCTTGGGGGATGTCCAACTGCCAGTTTAGGCCCAATCCCACAGGGATCCCACAGGGATCAGGCCTAAACTGGCAGTTGGACATCCCCCTCAAAATCTGGGACAGCTGGCTCCTAACTGCTCACCTGCCTGCCTGATTGCCCCTAACTATCTCTACCTGCTAGCCTGATCACCCCCATCTGCCCTCCCCTGCCGGCCTGATCTTGCCCTCAACTGCCCTCCCCTGCTGGCCTGATCTCGCCTCCAACTGCCCTCCCCTCCAGGCCTGATCTTGCCCCCAACTTCCCTCCCCTACATGCCTGATCTTGCCCCCAACTGCCTTCCTCTGCTGGCAAATTTGATTCTGATTGGTTGGTTTCTATGCCAGTGTCAAAAGCTCAGCATCAAAAGCTCAGCTTCCTAGGCAGCCATGGGCTCCCCATAGCATCCACAATTGGGTCTGATTGGTTGGTTCCTATGCCAGTCAGCATTTCTAGGCCTATCTCTGGGCATGATCAGGGAGGCAGGGCTTAACAGCAGCTCCAAGGAGTCTGGGAGAGAAAGAAAAGCCCTGCTGTTGGCAAAGCTCAGAAAGAAAGAGGGAGAGAAAGAGAGAGGCAAGTACTGATCAACAGCTGCCACTGAGGCTACGGATCAGACCCTGCCTCTCTCTCTGGATCTCAGCCCCCTGGGCAGTCAAGGCTGGGTTGCCAAGCTGCAACCCAGCACTGACTGGAGGACTTCCGAGTTGTTAAGCCTTCACTCATGATCGGCCATTACAACCCTGATCTTTCATATATTATTGATATAAGATTAAACAACCAATTGAAACACATATCTAAAACTTTATTCAAAATTATAGACATCTACTTGCACATAAATATTATGTCCCAGATGAAATACATAAATTTATAGAAAAATAGAAAATTCTAAGTTTTTCAGTAACAAATAGAAAATTATTTTCTATTGACTCAATCAATTTTTACCGTAATTCTGAGGAAATCAACAAACCCATTCTAAAAAGTAGAATGGGCCCAGTTGGCATGGCTCAGTGGTTGAGTGTTGACCTATGAACCAGGAGGTCATGGTTTGATTCCCCGTCAGGGAACATGTCTGGGTTGCAGGATTGGTCTCCAGTGTGGGGCATGAAGGAGGTAACCAATCAATGATTCTCTCTCATCATTGATGTTTCTATCTCAATATCTCCCTCCCCGCTCCTCTCTAAAATCAGTAAAAATACATATATTTTTAAAGTATACTAGTATGGAAGAGTAAAAGTTCATGAAAAGTTAATTTTGTAAATAAAGAGCAAAATGGAGAGGTTTACTCATTGAGGGACTGTACAAAGTCATAGACATAAAAAAAAAAAAGTATACTAATTCAGGAATAGACAAGACACCTAATAGAACAGAATAGGTAGCTCATAAATAGTTCCATGGGTATTTATTATTTGATGAAGATGGTTCCACAAAAACAAGAGAGAAGGATGGCTTATTTAGTAAATGAGGTTGAGAAAACCAACTTATTATATGTACAAAATTAAGCTGGCTTCCTTTACCTTACCACACATCTTAAAGGTAGAATTTAGATGAATTAATGATTTAAATGTAAAAGGTAAAGTTATAAACCTAATAGGAGGAAAATGTAATAGAGAATTTATATGACCTAGGGATTGAAAAAATACTACTAAGACCCCAAAACCACATACTAGATAGAGTTGTGGATGCTTTTAACTACATAAAAATTAATCATTTCTCATTAGTGTTCACTACTCTAGACAGATTTAATAGTTGGCAGACTGGAAGAATTTTTTTCCAGTGTGCAAAACAAAAAGGAACTAATAGCTAGAATAAACAGAGGTCTCCTTAAAATCAAAGGCAAAAGCTAGAAAAACAGATAGAAAATAAAAAATAGATATGAAGACATACTTTACAAAGGGGAAATAGCTGACATGGGCATGAAAAGATACTTAAATTCAATAGTAATTAGAAAAATGCATATTTTAATATTTATAACATACCACATTTTCCCCATTTGAATGACAACAATTAGAACATGGATGATAACAAATGTTGAGCAAGATATGGATAGATAGGAATTCTCATGCCCTGTTGGCAGAAGTATAAATGGTTATAGCTATTCTGGAAAGAAGTATTAGAGAAATAAAATATGTCTAGGCCCTGTAACCCAGTCATTGTCTTTCTGAGGTATATGTCAGAGAAACTCTTGCACAGGCTCATATATAGAATAGATACAAGAATACTTATCCTCATGATGTTTGTGGTAGTAGATATATCATGGCAATATAGATAAATAGAATATGGCAGATGCATACCATGGGATATTATGCAATAGTTAAAAGAGAAGCTCCAGAGGCACAAGCAGCCAAATTGATCTTTAAAACAGTGTTGGACGTAGTAAGAAACAAAAGATTTATGGCTCAACAATGTATGTACATTTCAACATACATATGACAACAACTGCATAATCTGTTAGGATGCATAAATATTTGAGGAGTATATCCCATATTTCTGAGTGCATGCCTATGTAAAGAAGGAACGGAAGTGAAGTGGTTTTTGGGAACAAAGGTGAGATTTATATTACAATGAAACAGGAGAAGGGTCTCATTTAGACTGATAGTGATAGTGTGCTATGAACAATGGCGTGTGAGTGAATGGTGCTTAATTCAACTCTCCAGGCCTGGCGGTCAGAAAATGCATTCAGAAAGAGAGAAATGAATACACATTTACTAATGGATGTCTTCACTGTGCTCTAAACACCAGTTATAAGTACACATCGTTCTCTCTGTCTCTCCCCTGACTGAGTGAGGTGGTTACGTCTTTATTTCCTGCAATCAACCAGGATGTGAAAGGTTTCAAAAATAGATTTTGGTCTTCAAAGATGTGACACAATCTTTTAGTACTGAGAGCCAAAGCCACATGCTCTAAAGCAGCTTCACCAAAATCTCAGCATTGATTATTATTAGGTTCAGCTACCAATGAAGTGGTATTTTGAGCCCCACTGTCCAGAATCTATTGAGAACAGAGAACAGACCTGAAACCCAGTTTGGTCCACTACTACTTTGTGTCTTTGACAAATAACCCTCTCATTGAATCTAATGAGAAGACTGGGCGATATGATTTTTAGTGTATTGGGTTCTCCACCAAACACCTTAAGAATCCCACCTTGATAATGAAATCCATGGTGTGCTGATACTTTGCATTATGAATGTTACCTACATTATCATTATAAATCATTAACAAAATCTTAAAGCAACAAAACCTTACCTGAGACATTAAATGAGTGTCATATCCAAGGTTTTTGGTATCAAGCAATAGATATGAAGCCTGGCTAACTTAATCAGAAAAGGAATTTATTAGAAGTAAGTGAAGAAGACTGGAGAATTAGGTTCTGAAAATAACCAGGTGTCAGTGAAGGTTTGATGGCAGGACCCACACAAACACAAAGCAAGTATCATTATTCTTTAATTTCTGTAGCACAAATTGGCCAACACCAAGATTCAAGCAATGAAATAATTCTCATAAATAGAAAGAGGAATTTGGAAGTGGGCCCGTCACTATATCAATAAAACTCGAATGCATCAGACATAGAAGGGTTAAGTCATTTGTCAAAGACACAAAATAGTAGGTGACAGAACTGGGTTTCAAGTCTGTTCTCTTTCTAGTTTATTGTGTTTCTAACCAAAAATGAATAAAAAAAAAACATTGAAAAGCCCCCAAAAATCAAACTATGTGAGAATAAAAAGTTACCCAATCCCCACTTCTCTCTCATCTTATATCTCATAAGCCTTGAACTTACCTCTATATCACTTTGCACATGACATTCTAAGTCCTATTTACACGTCCTTCATTCCCATTAGACTGTCAATTAACTATTATTTATTTGTGTATTATACAACTGGACACATATTAGGGACTAAATGAAATTATGTTGAATGATCAAGTTAATAAATGAATGAAAGGAAGAATAACTATAGCCCTGGCCAGTGCACTCAGTGATTAGAGCATCAACCTGCCCATGGAAGAGTCACAGATTAGATTCCGATCAAGGGCACATACCTGGGTTGCAGGTTCATCCCCCGGCCCCTGTTGGATGTGTGTGGGAGGCATCCAATAGATGTGTCTCTCTCACATAGATGTTTCTCTCGTCTCTCCCCATCCCTCCCTTCCAGTCTCTCTTAAAAAAATAATAATAATAATTGGAAGAGATATCCTCAGGTGAGGATTTAAAAAAATTAACAAAACATAATAAAAAGAATGACTATAGAAAACCACTTTGACTTAAAGATCAGGGCATTAGTCCTTAAAGAGAGGGTAGGAAGGAGTGAGCTAGGTGAGACCTGAAACAAACATTTTTTTTAATCTAGTGTTTTTGCTTGAGTTCAGCTAAACAAACAACTTGCTCTTTGCTCTCTGTATGAGTAAATTCAAAGGTTAACAAGGACAGCTGTAAGGCATTTCAAATTATAGTGGAAAAGATCCTATCACTTGAGTTGTTGTGAAAATATGACTAGATGACCAGACAAGGCTTAAGCTGAGAGGGCTAGAAGCCAAAATCCATAAAATATGCAATTAAGTTTTCAACAGTCAATCTACACAGATTCTGTACAAAGTTATTTCCAAAGACACTATACAGCTTTTAGTTATTTGAAAAATGCCAAACCCTAAAATTTAAATATGTATAAGCAATCTGCATGCATTAAGTGGCTACATCAATAATACTTGGATAAAAACTTAAATGCTTAAGAAAATGCCAGCTTTTTTTTTTTTTTTTCCTATAAGCTTTCTCCCCACTTGGTGAAAAAGAATTGGTTTTAGAATAAAGAAAGAAAAATGTAACTTATGCCCAGTTGGATAAGATTTGTTGGATTTAGAATAGCTGCTTTTAAAAACAATGTGTTCGTGGAAAGGCAGGCGCACAAAGGTGGCAGAGGAGACCTCGGAACTGGCCCCTGCCATGAGCACATCAAAGATGCACCTATATTTACAGCATTTCCTCCCGAGAGACAGCTGAGGGCAACTGAACAGTTTCTTCACAACAAATGAGAGAGAAAGATCAAAGAGACAAGGTTGGGAACTGTGAGAGCTCCCTGGAATCTGAGGGTACTCTCTGGGCTTGAAGGTGCATCATTGTTAGTGTTCCTCTTCCATCCAGATGGTGCCAGTGGGAGCTCTGCCCAGGCACTTGGGCAGGTCTAAAGAGAGAGAGAGAGAGAGAGAGAGAGAGAGAGAGAGAGAGAGAGAGAGAGAGAGAGAGAGAGAGAAACTGGATCAGTCTTTAAACTGTATACAAAATAAACAAAAAATGATTGAAGACTTAAATGTAAGACCTGAAGCCATAAAATTCTTAAAAGTAAACTCTTTGACATTGGTCCTAGCAATATAGTTTTCGTATGTCGCCTCAGGCAAAGAAAGCAAAAGAAAAAATAAACAAATCGGACTACATCAAACTAAAAAGCTCCTGCACAGTGAAGGAAACATTTAACAAGACAAAAAAGACAATCTACTCAATGGGAGAATATATTTGCAAGTGATATATCCAACTGAAGAATGGGCAGAAGGTATCAAAAGGCATTTTTCCAAAGAAGACTTAGAGATGGTCAACAGACATATGCAAAATACACCATCACTAATCATGAGGGAAATGTAAATCAAAACTACAATGAGATACAACTTCACACCTGTCAGAATGACTATTATAAAAAAAAAAATAGCAAATAATAAGTGCTGACCAAGATGTGAAGAAAAGGGGTCCCTTGTGTACTGTTGGTAGGATTGCAAATTGGGGCATCCACTATGGAAAACAGTATGGAGATTTTTCAAAAATTTGAAAATAGAATTTCGATATGACCCAGTATTTCTTGGTATTTATTGAAAGAAAACAAAAACACTAATTTAAAAAGATATATACTCTTCCATGTTCATTGTAGCATTATTTACAATAGCCAAGATATGGAAGCAACCTAGATGTCCATCTGTAGATAAATAGATAAAGAAGATGTGGTATACACACACACACACACACACACACACACACACATATGTACAGGGTGGGGCAAAAGTGGATTTGCAGTTCTGAGTACATGAACAGAGTTTATTTTTGCATTACTTATTAATTATTGTATTACTAAAGGCCCGGTGCATGAAATTCATGCACAGGGGATGGGAAGAGAGAAGGAGGTGGTAGTGTCCCTCAGCACAGCCTGCACCCTCTCCAATCTGGGACCCCTCGAGGGATCTCCGACTATCTGACTACCAGGATTGGCCTAAACAGGCAGTCGGACATCCCTCTCACAATCCAGGACTGCTGGCTCCCAACTATTCACCTGCCTGCTTTCCAGATTGCCCCTAACTGCTTCTGCCTGCCAGCCTGATCACCCCCTAGCCACTCCCATGCCAGCCTGATTGATGTCTAACTGCTCCCCTGCCAGCCTGTTTGCCCCCAACTTCCCTCCTCTGCTTGCTTGGTCACCCCTAACTGCCCTCCCCTACAGGGTTGATCACCCCCAACTGCCCTCCTTGCAGGCCTGGTCCCTTCCAACTGCCCTCCCCCGCTGGTCATCTTGTGGTGGCCATCTTGTGTCCACATGGGGGCAGCCATCTTGTGTGTTGGAGTGATGGTCAACCTGCATATTACTCTTTTATTAGATAGGATTTTCTATATTAACAACCCACTTTTGCCCCATCCTATAAATATGTATATTTATAGGATGGGGCAATAAAATATTACTCAGCAATAAAAATGGAATGAGATCTTGCCATTTTCAACTTAGAAGGTATTATGCTAAGTAGAATAAGTTGGACAAAGACAAATACTACATGATTTCACTTACATGTAGAATCTAAACAACAAATGAACAACAACAACAACAAAAAGATGGGGGTTGAGCAAAACATGTGAAAGGGGAATAAGAGGTACAAACTTCCAGTTTTAAAATAAATAAGCCATGGAGGTGTAGTAACTAGCACAGAGAATATAGTCAATAATATTTTAATAACTTGGCATGGTGGCAGAAGGTTACTAGACATAGTGTGGTGATTACATAGTAAGTATATTATATGTAAATGTCAAAACACTATGTTGTACTTTTGAAATGAATATACTATTGTAAGTCAATTATGTTTTAATAATAAGAAGAAGGAAATGTGTTCTTAGGGCATCACAGTATAAAAGATACCTGGGAAAAATTCTTTGTTTGTCAAGAGCACTTCTAAAAGAAATCATGCTCAATGAGCATATTGGCAAAATACTAAAATAAGACCAGCAATAATAGTAGCAGAGCTGTCCATTACCAACCATTATAACATGCCAGAAAAATCACTTACAATTTTGTACTTAATTTACAACATAATAAAGAGAAAGTTATACCAGGAGGGAAAATATTGATGACAAAGCTCCCTTTTCTCTCATCCACATTTTATTCAGGTCAGAATTTAACAACCACGATGTCCTTTACTATAAATATAAATAATGAGTATTTAAAGAACTACTGTTGACACGTAAAAACAGAGTAATGAAAGACTGCAGGCAGTTTTCTGTGCTTGGCTCAGAACAATTTTGTTCCAATTATTCTAATGTTCTCTTTTATTTCCGTATTCTTTAAAAAAGAACCACACATATTGTGTATAGTACTTAGCCAATGTTGATTCTATTTTAGTTGTGGAAGCTTTACAGAAAACATTTGATAATAAAAGATGGAGATGGGTGGCTTATTAGTGAAGTGATATTTTTCTGCTTTATGAAATTCTATAATAGGAAGATTCTCAGAATTTTTTCCCACCCAAATAAAGCTTGCATTCTCTCAGCTGGGACTTCTTCCATCAGTCCATTCACAAATGCATCCATCCTTATTGATGTGTCAGTCCAATAGGTTATTTATGGGGCTTTTATTATGAGTGTGGCATCATACACAGTGAGAATAGAAGGACCATTGTGCAGAAGAGGCAGCATCTTTTGGTGGTTACAAGCATGAGCTCTGGAGGGGCCTGCTTACACTTAAGTCTTCATTAACAAGTTACTTAATCTTTTCACACTTTAGGTTCTTCATCTGTAAAATAACTCTTCATAGGTTGTTGTGAGAATTAAATAGGCTAGTATACCTTGTAGCACTTTAACTCCAAAATAAAAATCTTTTGCACAGCAAAAGAAACCATCAGCTGAAACCAGTTTGGCTCAGTGGATAGAGCATCGGCCTATGGACTGAAAGGTCTTAGGTTCGATTCTGGTCAAGGGCATGTACTTTGGTTGCCAGCACATCCCCAGTAGGGGGTGTGCAGGAGGCATCTGATCGAGGATTCTCTCTCATCGATGTTTCTGGCTCTCTATCTCTCTCCTTCCCTCTCTGTAAAAAAAAAAAAAAAAAAAAAAAAAAAAAAAAAAAAAAAAAAAAATCAATAAAATATATTAAAAAAACGAAAAAAGAAAAAAAGAAACCATCAACAAAACAACAAGAAAGACCACTGTATAGGAGAACATATTTGCCAAAGTTATCACCACTAAGGTGATATCTCCAGCATTTACAGGGAACTCATACAACTTAAAAAAAGGAAGATAAACAACCAAATCAAAAAATGGGCAAAGGACCTAAATAGATACTTTTCAAAAGAAGACAGAAGGAAGGCCAATAGACATATGAAAACATGCTCAAAGTCACTAATCATTTGAGAGATGCAAATCAAAATGAAAACGAGATACGATCTCACACCTGTCAGAATAGCTATCATCAACAAATCATCAAACAACAAGTGCTGGCGAGGATGCGGAGTAAAAGGAATCCTGTACTGCTGGTGGGAATGCAGACTGGTGCAGCCACTGTGGAGAACAGTATGGAGTTTCCTCAAAAAACTGAAAATGGGACTCCCATTTGACTCTGTGATCCCACTTCTAGGACTATATCCCAAGAAACTAGAAATACCAATCAGAAAGGATATATGCACTCCTATGGTCATAGCAGCACAATACACCATTGCTAAGATTTGGAGAGAGCCTAAGTGCCCATCAGTAGATGAGTGGATTAAAAAACTGGTACATCTACAGAGTGGAATACTACGCTGCGGTAAAAAAAGGAGTTCTTACCATTTGCAACAGCATGGATGGAACTGGAAAGCATTATGCTAAGTGATATAAGCCAGTCAGAGAAAGATAAATATCACATGATCTGACTCATTTGTGAAATATAATGAACAACATAAACTGATGAACAAAAACAGATCCAGAGATCTCTAAGCATCGATCAGACAATCAAACCTGAGAGGGAAGGTAGGGGAGGGTGGAGGTAAGGGGGAGAGATCAACCAAAGGATTTGTATGCATGCATATAGGCCCAAACAATGGATACAGACAACAGTGTGGGGGGGTGAGGGCATGAGTGGGGGGAATGGGAGGGTAATGGGAGGATAAGGACACATATGTAATAACTTAATAAAGAAATAAAAAATATATTGGGGAAAAATTAATAAAAGAAAGAAAGAAAGAAAGAAAGAAAGAAAGAAAGAAAGAAAGAAAGAAGGAAAGAAGAATGTGAAGCATCCATGTGCATTAATCATCATTATTCCCTGGACCATGTCAAATATTTTAGGGCAGAAGGGCAATTTTCAACTCTGATATAGGCTTTGTGTGAAGCTGCAACCAGCATGGCTAGGGTTCAAGGTCTGGAGAAGGGACTGCACACAAATGGATATACTAGACAAGAAATATAAATTTAGAAGGCATGGGGGGGAGCCAGGCAGAGACTTTACTCTCTAATGGAGAGGTTCCCTGAATGCTCATACCCATTAGCTTTTTATTTACTAGGATACACATTTGCCCTTTAGCAAAGCAAACAGACATATCAATGGTAAGGTTTGGTTAAGAATGAAGGATTATCAGGTTAGGGGATTGCCTTCAGCCATTCAGCCATCAGCAGAGTAATAATACAATGGATTTTCAGCCCTTGCTGAATATCAAAGACCATCAGCCTTCTGGACTTCTCACATAATTATGCTAACTACTTTTTGGTCTTAGCCTCTGGCACTTTTTATTAATAATAGATTAATTTCATAAAGTAAAAGTAATAAACTAGAACTTTTACCACTCTTGTTCCAGGGCTGCAATTTTATATTACATGAGTCCCTGTCTTCCCCAGACACTTCCATCCTGGAGTCTCAGTTCTCTGATTTCTGATGCAGTCCTGATCAATGCATCAGACAGTGAAATCTTAAGGTGGTCCTCCCAATGTCTGCCTGGGAAGTGACGGGGAAGAGCATTTGCACACAGGCTAAGTTTTGCTTCCTTCAATACACAGGCCTGGGCTTTGAGCTTGGTTTTCTGGTGAGTACCCTTCTTCACTGGAATGAGAGCTCTGTTATGAACCTCAAATAGGTTGGTGCTTCATTTAGATTTTCTAGCTCTTTATCTTGGGAAGATTGGATTCTATTACCTATGCCTTCAGCTTCAGATTCTATTGTAAATGGATAAAGACCTGAAACCACTCGTTCAGCTGTCCCTGCTGAGAAATTTTTCCATTTCTGTGGCCCACACATTACTTGGAACCCCCAGTGTCCACATGTATTTTGTTTGAAAGAATGAGTAATCCTACCTAATAAAAGAGTAATATGCAAATTAACCATCACTTCGCTCCACAAGCCACACCCACCAGCCACGCCCACCAGTCAATCAGAGCGAGTATGCAAATAAATCCAACCAAGATGGCTACAGCCACAGAGAGCAGGAGGGAAGTGTTTCCCCGGCAATGGAGGAAGCCAAGCTTTCCACCTGCCCTGGCCAACCTAAACCTCCACTCAAGGCTACAAAGTTTCAATTATAGAAGGTAAATATATCCCAGATACCAGGGCCTTAACTTGGGTCGCTGGGGGGCATGACTGGCTTGCAAACCACCATAGGCCCCTTCCTCAGGCCGCCCCATGCCCCAAGGGAACCTCCACCATGATCTGGGACACCCTTCAGGGCAAACCAGCTGGCCCCCATCCATGCACCAGGCCTCTATCCTATCTAATAAAAGAGTAATATGCAGATTGACCATCACTCCAACACACAAGATGGCTGCCCTCATGTGGTCCAAGATCCTGCCCGTATGTGGACATAAGGTGGCCAGCAGGGGAGGGCAGTTGGGAGGCACCAGACCTGCAAGGGAGGGCAGTTGAAGGCAATCAAGCCTGCAGGGGAGGGTAATTAGGGATGACCAGGCTGGCAAAGGAGGGAAGTTGGGAATAAACAGGCTGGCAGGGGAGCAGTTAGGCATCAATCAGGCTGGCATTGGAGTGGTTAGGAGGTGATCAGGCTGGTAGGCAGAAGCTGTTAGGAGCAATTAGGAAGGCAGGCAGGTGAGCAGTTGGGAGCCAGCAGTCCTGGATTGTGATAGGGATGTCCAACTGCCTGCTTAGGCCCAATCCCACCAGGGATCCCATCAAGGTGTCCCAGATTGGAGATGGTTCAGGCTGGGCTGAGGGACAATTGCCTTCTGCCCCCCACCCCCTCTTCCATGAATGATTTCGTGCACCGGGTCTCTAGTTAATTATATAAACATCCAAATAAATTTCTAATTATATAATATCAGAAAGAGCAATTTTTAAAAAATAAGTTTTTATTGCCCTAACTGGCTTGGCTTGGTGGTTAGATCATTGGCCCAAGGACTAAAGGCTCTCAAGTTCAATTTCAGTCAAGGGCACATACCTCGGTTGCAGGCTCGATGCCCAACCCCTTCTGAATGTGTGTGAGAGGAAATCAATGTGTTTCTCACACATCAATGTTTTTTCTCTCTGTCTCTCCCCATCCCTTCTACTCTCTTTAAAAAAATCAATGGAAAAAAATATCTTCAGCTGAGATTTAACAACAAAAATTAATTATAAAAATATTTTTTTATTGATTTTATAGAAAGAGGAAAGGAGAGGAAAGAGAGACAGAAACATTGATGAGAGAGAATCATCAATTGGCTGTTTCCAGCATGCCCCCAACTGGGGATCAAGCCTGCAACCCAGGCATTTACCCTGACTGGTAATTGAACTAGTGATCTCCTGGTGCATGGGACAATGCTCAACCAACTAAATAAGTCACACTATCCAGACAGAAAGAGCATTTTAAAACTCATCCTAGGCCAGGCATTGTTTTTCACTATCAAATTACTAATATGACACTTAGTTTTGGATAAGAAAAATTAAGTATAAGCCTATGTAGGAAAAGTAATGAAATAATAATTATATATGTCTAATTTTTGTCCATGATTATTTCTTCTTTATGTAGGAATAGCATTTATAATTTCAGTGAATTAAGTAGATTTAGGGAATTATTTATAATTTAGCAATTAAAAATTAGAAAATTTTGGATTATGAACAATGTCTTATAGAGTACAAAGGATGCATAATTCCTGTATATCTTCAGAATGAAATTATAAATAATTTTAATAATTATAACAAAGAAAAAATCCTATACAAGGAACAAGGAAACTTAGTACACATCACTTGCATTGACATTGGAGATTGATTGTCTGAATAAGTTACAACATTTGTCTCCTCTAAGTTTCATGGAGTTGCTCAAGTTTTATATGGGGAAGTTGTTCTATGTGGTCTAAGAGATTTTATACAGGTCCAAAAAGAAAATGCGTCAGAGAAAATCCTGAAATACTACAGTATATTTTCATCTCTTTATAGAGAAACTAGAATATTCGCTTAATTGAAGTTATTACATTTTTCTCTGCTATTCTAGCCCTCATTTTAGTCTGAAGAGCATTTGAAATCATCTTGAACATTCCTGTACCATTGGGAGAGAACTAATTGAGATGTCTGGAAATCTCTGCTCAGTTGACAAAACATTAGGTTATATGGTCATGTATCTTGTTGACCACATCCCTTGATTTTACCTGTTTTTAATAGAAACTGCTTAGAGCAATAATAAAATAGGAATTTTCTTTCCATGAAGCAATTAAATTGAAGTAACCTCCTTGTGTTTCCTTCTAAAAAATGTAATGTCTCTAGCTAATCTATCTTTGGATACTACTGAAGTTCATCCAGAAGAGATGGTCTTTCTCAAGATGAAGATGTTGAAACGGCATTTATCTACACCAGACACATCAGCTGCATTGTTTCTTCAAAAAAGAAGAAAAAAAATGAGCAGGGACAAAAGAGATGAAAAAGGCAAGAAAGAAAAGAGGGAGGAAGAATAGACAAGAGATAGAGAATTCTGATTAATCAGAAAAAGTTCCTTAGAATTAAATAATGTCAAATCTATCTTAGGTGGACTTAATTTAGTTATTTACTTACTTGACTTTCAAAAGGACCTCATTGAAAAGGCAGTCACATGCACAATGTGGGACTTTTGCTAAAGACTTTAAGGACCTTGTTAAAATCAAACTGCAAAATCTATCATAATACTCGTAGTTTCTCAGTTCACAATATCTTTTGTTAGGTGTTTTTCCTCCTTTCATGTTCCTTGGCTAAGGTCTTATGAAAAAAGTCATCACAAAAGATAGGAGAAACTATGACAGAGTTACAAATATAAACTTCTTTATCTGACATTTTATAGGCAATTATAATTATTGTTGAATTTTTTATATTACTAGAGGCCAGGTGCACAAAATTTGTGCACTGGGGTCCCTCAGCTTGGCCTATAACCTCTTGCAATCTGAGAACCCTCAGGGGATATCCGACTGATGGCTTAGGCTTGACTGACAGGGAGCAAGACTAAACCATCAGTTGGACATCCTTAGTGCTGCTGCAGAGGTGGGAGAGGCTCCCACTACTGCAGCTGCACTCACCAGCTGTGAGCCCAGTTTTTGGCTGAGTGGTGCTCTCCCTGTGGGAATGCACTGACCACCATGGGGCAACTCCTGCATTGAACGTCAATCCCCTGGTGGTCAGTGCATGTCATAGCGACCAGTTGAACAATTTGTGTATTAGTCTTTTATTATAATATGCAAATTGCCATTTTGTTGATTTTCATATTAATCTTTTATTATAGAGGATGGTCTTTGATTGATTACCTCCCACCCTCCATGATTTTATCCCATGATCAGGGCCTGGGAGGGATGCAGGAGGTTAGCCAGCTGGGTAGGGACTGCAGGAGGGCTCCAGGGCATGTCTTACCCATCTGGCTCAGTCCCAATCGGCCGGACCGTAGCAAGAAGCTAACCTACCAGTTGAGGAATCTGCTTTCTGGTGGTCAGTGCACGTCATAGTGAGCGGTTGAGTGGCCTTAGCATATCATTAGCATATTACACTTTGATTGGTTGAACAGGTGACTGACTGACTGGACACTTAGCATATTAGGCTTTTATTATATAGGATTGTTGTTGTGGACTGAATGTTTGTGTCACCTCAAAATTCATATGTAGAATGCCTAAATCCCCAGTGTGATGGTCTGGAGATGTGGCCTTTGACAGTTAGGTTTAGATGAAGTCATGAGGGAAGAGCCCCCACGATGGGATTAGAGTCTTTGTGAGAAGAGGGAGAATAGCTTACCCCCAGAACTCTTAGAAATAAATATTTTTTGTTTAAGCCATTCAGTCTACAGTATATGTTTATAGCAGCCTAAACTTACTAAGACAGTTTTTTTTTTTTGGCAGGGCATGTAGAGCCATTGAAAAAACCCACTTGTGTCTCAAGATCTCTAGTATAGGCAAGGATCCAACAAGATGAAATAGAAATTGCCTTTTAATAGTTTTATAGATTCTTTTTTATAAGGCTGTCATAAACTTAAAAACAAAACAGTCTAACATAGAACAGGCACACAGTTATTCAGAATGATTATAGCATTAAATTTAAAAATAATCTAGAGGATGCAATAACTGTCATTAGTGGCAATAATGGTTGTCATCATTATCTACTATGAATATTTATAGACTGTGCACTAAATGAACAGAATTTTGCTCCTTAGTAATCCCTTTATTTTTAAATCATTTTATGAGATGAGCTGGGCAGTATATGCGATTCCCTTGGGTGGGATTTAAAAAACACAGACAACTTCCCTCCAGGATTTTATACACTTACCAGGCCCCCTCATCTGTCATGAGATCTCTGTCTGGTGACCCACTGATAATGGTGAGATGTGCCATATCCCTTGGTGTGTTGAAATGGGAAAAAGGTTGAGAATAGGTTTCTACAACCAAAGGAACTGCTACTTTTGTTCCACTGGTTCCATTATAGCAGTTTGGGTCATAAAGGAGTACCTCTCCATCCAGTTCAGTCATGTGGGAATATGATTCAGCATAGAGAACACAGATATCCTGAATCTCAATACACAGGTTGATAATAATAACTGCAAGTAAATACCACTCTGATTTTCTCCTGCTGTCTTAAATACAGCTGAACTATTTCTCTTTACAATCAGTTTATCTGGCCCAGAAAATAGAACTTATTTTTAGAATGGTCTTAGAAAACTCAAATCAGGAAAGCAAATATGCATAAATAAATAAATAAATAAATAAATAAATAAATAAATAAATAAATAAAGTATATGTTATATTCCAGAACCAACCAAGATGATATAGAATTAGTCACTATTTGTTGTTCAATACTATCCTTCCTCAGCACAACTTGAACTTGAACTTTAGGTTAATCCATTTGTGCAAACTGTATACTCTTCTAGATCATTTCAGAATTTACCTCTATTTTTACTACCAATTGGCAATATGCATACAAACTGTATCCTCAGAATCTATTCTAATCTAATTCTGATTACTCATAATCAGTGTTTCAAAAAAATCATTGCATATTGATTTTGCCTTAAATGTTTTCTGTTCCACCTACAAATTCAGAATTAATTAAAGAAACTTAGAATAAGAAATACCAGAAATTCAAGATCACTACTAGTAAATTGACATACTTATTTTTATTCAGATGATAAATTGTGAAATATTTTTGAAGCAGGAACTCATAATATTTATGTAATTTACAATGTTTCAACCATTATTTATATATGGTCCAAAGGAAAGGATTGTGTATATAATTTATTCATTTGCATATTTGAAATGTGTTGTGGCATAGATTTCCTAGCACAGTACAGCTATTTTCAACTGGTGTGCCACAGCAAACTGGAGTATGGCAAGAATTTTTAAAACATGCAGTACCCGACTATTTAGTCTGAAACATTAACCTCTTTTCTCATATATTGTAAAATAAAAAATGACAGTAGTCCACACAATAATAGCTATACAGTGTGAATGAATCAAAATTATACCTATTTTTGTCAGATCAGAAAAATATATATTTTTTGGTGTGCTACAGAATTGTAGTAATTAGTTTGCATGTGCCATGAGATAAGAAAGGCTGAAAATCATTGCTGGCATAGAATATTTTTTAAGCTCACATGAATGTTAGGGTTGCCATGCAGTAAAAACTGTGGGTCGGTTCTCATCACCACCTGTGAGAATCAGTAGAGTGGCTATGTGTGTTCAAACCCAGACCTACCACTTACTAATTGTAGTCAACTTATTTAACCCACTCCTTGCCTCATTTCTTGTGCTGTAAAATGAAGCTAATAACAATACCTACTTATTGCATTGTGTGAAAACGATCCAGTTAACTTCTGAACAACTGGTTTTACTTCATGGTTGTATATTACTCAGAGACCTATTTTAATGAATAAATATTTGAGAACAATTTCATGTTACTACTGCAAACATGGACCAAACATTAAGACTATTTCCTCCACTGGCATGAAAGCATCAAGAATTGAGGGAATTAAGTGAACAATTATCCCTTCTCGCTGAAATAAACCAAAAAACCTCCTTGATTTTAGTTCTAATGAAAGTGGCCCCCTCTCTACTCCCCACAACTTTATAGAAATTATCTGACTATTAAGACAGTAAATAAGAAATCATAAAGCTGGCTTTGAAAGAGCACAGACTTTGGAATCAATAGGCCTGAATTTTGAGGTGCTTCCTCTTAACAGTTGTGTGATTTTGGGACAAGTTCATTAAATTCTAGATATGGTATTGAGTTTAGTGTAAGTATATTCTGGCAAGTGGTAGGTACTCAGTATTTAGTAGTTTTTATGGAGCCATCAATTCTATTTTGAGGGGAACAGAAGCTATGATCTATGCCAAGAGATGAAATGATTCACCGCAAGCTACATTTTTTTTTTAAGTTTCTGTGGATCTTGCTGCAGTGGTTTGGAAAGGAATTGATCTTAAGTAGTTTTGCTGGTTCTTAATAAAATCAAAGTTTATCTTGAAAACCACGCCATTCATCGAGGGACTTCCCAAATGCACGATAGCATGCAACTCTGAGTGTGCCGTCATGAAGAAATTCTTAAATAGCTCTTTTCACTGAACCAAATTTGGCATATGTTACAGCTTATGGAAAAGTCTGTGAAAGAGAATGACTTGTGAATGAAATCTTTAGAGCCATTTCTTGGACATGTATTTTTATCAACAGAATTTTTGAAAGATAGGAAATCATAACCCTAAATAATTACCTCTCAGTTCACACATACCAGCTCCAGATCAAGAGAGTATAGGTGCTGTACCAAAGATGATTTGCAGATTCAAGAACTAGTTCCACTTGGAGGAACCATGGCATTTATGAGACATTAGAATGAAAACTCAACAATGGAGTCAGTGTTATACATTTATTAGATGCACCATTTCCAAAAGTGCAATGTGTGCTGTACTACTCCTGAGTTACAACCCAATATGTACATTTATTTTGGTTATGAAGCTTCCACAATATTTTGTTGCCAAGATCTTTGCCAAAGTTATAAGGCCCAGTTGTTACCACAATCACACATCTGATGTTCCTAGGAGCTTGGCTATGAGTGTAGAGTAGAAGCTGCCATTTTTTATTGCCTGGAAGCTGCATCAAGTCTTTAAAAAGGCAACTGACTTCTGTCACTGGTATCTAATGTCCAGGGCATTCCATTTCATTGAGCCAGCTGCTTGCTATCTGAGTAAAAGTATAATCAAAAGAACTTGGCATTACTTTTAGGGATAAATGTTTAAAATATCAACCACATAGTAAAGTATAAAAATCAAATTAAAACTATTTTTCTGGTTGATGAAGCAAGACTCACTCAAGAAAAACCTAGTGATCTTAATGTTCATGTTGTGAATACAATAGAAATGCTAATCTTATTCCCTCCTAATGTACATTCACTGGCCACATTTTAATCATTGGGTCCCCCATAGGCATCTGTAACATAAAATGTAGAATGAGCACAGTCTCCTTACCTCTCTAAACACCACACAGAGCTGCCTCCATATTTGTGAAGTCTACGGCTAGCAATTTGTCATGAAACTACTAGGTTATTAAAGCATTTTTTCGGTATGAAAAATAATATAGAATCATTGTAGAAAAATTGAGAAAGACTGAAAAGTATAAAAATATAGAAATCATCCATAAAGTTATCATCCAGAGATATCAAACACTGCATTTTGATATGTTCCCTACCCCCCAGTCCTTTTATAAGCATACTAGAGGCCTAATGCACAAATGTGTGCACCAGTTGGATCCCTCAGCCTGGCCTGTGGGATTGGTCCAAAACTGGCTCTCTGACATCCCCTGAGGGGTCCCAGATTGTGATAGGGCATGGGCCAGGCTGAGGGATCCAACTGGTGCACAATTGGGGCCAGAGGTTGGCCAGCTGGGGAGGGACCATGGGAGGGCAACAGGGCATGTCTGGCTGACTTGCTTATTCCCAATCAGCTGGACCCCAGCAGCAAGCTAATATATCTGTTGGAGCATCTGCCCCTTGGTGGTCAGTACACACAATGGTGAGTGGTTGAGCAGCCTTAGCATATCATTAACATATTACACTTTGATTGGTTGAACAGCCAACCAGATGATCGGACACTTAGCTTAGTAGGATTTTATTATATAGGATATATTTTTCTGTTACAAAATTGAGATCATGCTGTATGTCTCTCTTTTTTTTTTTTTTACTTTGGCATAATATCAGAAACATTTCTATTGCTATATATAATGATTTATAATAGCTAGAGAATATTTCATTGTACAAAAGACTGTATTTTACTAAAATTTTCTACTTTATTAAGTTTTCTCTATTTCCACATTACTTCTTCATTTCCATATTATTAAATTTTTTTCTATTATAAATGAGATAGGCTAAGTTTCTGATAAGACTGAAATTTCCATTGAAACTTTCTTGACTCTACTACATACATACTTTAGCCCCAGAATACCCCTGTGTTACCGTACCCTCATTATAATAGTAAAAAAAAACAAAAACATCCAGGTTGGAGAATGAACATGCTAATGAGACACAGGGCACATGAACAAGCATGTAGTTGTACTGTGTGTGTGAGCCAGTGCAGAAGAGTTCCTGCCTCAACTTCTTTAAAACTTCTCCCTGGCCTTTGTTCCAAGAGCAGCATTTTATTTTTCCCTTTGAATTCTGTCTCCCTAGTACCTGAGCTATAGTAAACTTCTCACCTGAGCATTATTTTTTTGTGGTGAACTCTCTTGATTTCCATCTTAGGACTTCCCAAGGACCCCAGACTATAGTAACCCAAATAGAGACTAACACCAATGCAAGTATTTATAACTCTGATAATTTCCTTAAATGATGTTCCTGAAATGTCCTAAAAATGGAATTATTAAGTCCAAGTATAAATAAATGATTTTTGATTAATACATGAGAAAGCAAATTAGAACTCAGATATAATGTTGATTCTTTGTATTTCTCTCTTTCTGAGAGGTTTCTGTTTTGAATAATTTGCCAGATAAAAGAAATATATTGCTAAGGGGACTCAAGAGAAAAAAATCCTTTAGGAACTTGGGTTCTCCTTATAGCCATCTCTTTTTTTTTTCATTTAAAAATATGTTTATTAGAGTTACATTGATTAATAAAATTATATAGGTTTTAAGTGTGGGTTTCTTTTTTAAAAATCTTTATTGTTCAGATTATTACACATGTTCTACTTCCTCTCTCCTCCAGCTCCCCTCCACCTGGTTCTCACCCAACTCCAGGCCTTCTCCCCCAACACTGACCTCATCCATATATGTAAGCTCTTTGTCCAATCTCTTTCTGCACCCCCTCACAGCCCTTTCCCCTGAGAATTGTCATTTGGCTCCTTTCCATGCCCCTTATTCTATTACATTCACCAGTCTGTTCTGTTTATCAGGTTTTCTTATTCATTTGATTTTTAGGTTCACTTGTTGATAGATATGTATTTGTTGTCACTTTGTTGTTCATATTTTTTTGTATTTACCTTTTTCTTCTTTCTCTTCTTAGAAGATACCTTTCAGCATTTCATATAATACTGGTTTTGTGGTGATGAAGTCCTTTAGCTTTTTCTTCTCTGTGAAGCTCTTTATCTGACCTTCAATTCTAAATGATAGTTATGCTGGGTAGAGTAATCTTGGTTGTAGGTTCTTGCTATTCATCACTTTGTATATTTCTTGCCACTCCTGTCTGTTGAGAAATCAGCTAACAATCATATGGGTACTCCCTTGTAGGTAACTAATTGTTTTTCTCTTGTTGCTTTTAAGATTCTCTCTTTGACTTTTGCCCTTGGCACTTTAATTATTATGTGTTTTGGTATGGTCCACTTTGGATTCTTTTTGTTTGGGGTTCTATGCACTTCCTGGACTTATAAGTCTATTTCTTTCACCAGGTAAGGAAAGTTTTCAGTCATTATTTCTTCAAATAGATTTTAAATATCTTGCTTTCTCTCTTCTTCTGGAACCCTATAATTTGGATGTTGGTACAATGAAGTTGTCCCAGAGGCTCCTTACACTATCTTCATATTTTTGTATTCTTTTTTTCTTTTTTCTTTTCCAGTTGGGTATTTTTTGCTTTTTTGTATTTCAAAGCTTTGACTTGATTCTTGAGATTCTCTAGCCTGCTGCTGGATCTCTGTATATTATTCTTTATTTCAATAATTTTTTTTCAATAATTTCAATAATTATTTTCAATAATTTCTGATTTGTCCTTTTTCATATTTTTTAAGGTCTCACTAAATTTCTCAGAGGTTTCTAGAAGATTCTTAAGTAACCTTATAACCATGGTTTTTGAACTCTATATCCAGTAGTTTGCTTTCCTCCTTTTCTTTCATCTGTTTCTTTGTCTCCACATTTTGTCTGCTTCCCTGTGATTGTTTCTATATAAGGGGGAGCTGCTAAGTCTCCTTGAGTTGATAGAATGCCTTAGGTGATAGATGTCCTATATGGCCCAGTGGCTCAGCCTCCCCAGTCACCTGAGGTGGATGCTCTTGGTGCACTCCTTTGTGGGCTGTTTATACAGTCTTGTAGTTAACCCTTGATTGCTGTTGATATCACTGGGAGAAATTGACCTCTGGGCCAGTTGGCTGTGATGACTAGCTGTGTCTACACTGGAAGATCTGTTGCTCAGGAGACACCCTTATAGGGCAAGACTTGCTTCAGTGTGGCTATGGTGCTCACTGAGTCTGCCCCTTGAGCGTGTCTTTTATGGATGTGAAAAGTTGTAATCTGGTATGGTCTTAATATTACCACTGGGTACACTGGCTCTTGGATCTCTAAGGAGATGCAAGGTCAACCACTGTCTGGGGGCACCCAGCAGGAGCTACAGAGACATCAGCAGATTCCTCCTCTTTGTATGGAGCTTGGAAGTGTCCAGACGAGGCCCAGCTGTAAAGCAAGGCAGGCTGCTGCTGCTGGGCCTTGGGCCTTCTTTTGGAAGCTCTGGGGCTCTCTGACCCAGCTGCAGTTTGACAGGTTTTAGGTGGAGAAAGAACAGGCCATTCATATGCAAAAGCCAATGCACATAGCTTGGGTGGGATTGTAAATTGGGTGGGGTCTCTGGGAATCATCAGAGCTAAGCAAACAGCAATGTCTGCCAGTCAGGCCTGCACTGGAAAGGTCCCTGGGTCTCCATGTCCTGCGCCTCCATGCAGAGATTGCCTCCATCTCTAAGAGAAAGCCACCCTCACGTTCCTGTCCCGATTCCAGACAGTCCAGTTTCTCCCCATATGTGCCTGGGTCCCCCCAGAGTCTCACCCGGAACTGGAGTTCAGAGCAAGCAGGAGCTTGTATCTCCCTCCCTATTAAAAGGGCAGCACATCCAGGTCCCAGCACTTTACATGCCTCCACACCTCTTACCAGTCTCAATGCGCTTTCTTCACCTCGCTAGTTGTGGAACTTCCACTCAGCCAGCTTTCCTGCTGTTCTGGGTGGTAATTGTTCTGCCTTTTAGTTGTAATTTTGATGTGGTTGTGAGAGGCAGCAAGTATAGGTGTTTACCTATGCTGCCACCTTGGTTCTTCTGCAGTCATGTCTTTATACAGAAGCTTTCTCCTCTGATGCCTATAAACCTTAAATATGAATCAGATTTATTCAACATATTATAATACAGGGGTTTAAATTTATTCTCAAATGCTGTATTTAAAATGCTAAGGTTTGGATGACCTTGTACATGTTTATGAAAGGTTGATAGGTACTTGTGCCTCGTCAGCCTAGTCTCTGAATGCCTGACCAATTTTACAAAGAATCAGGATTATATCCAATCAATGCTCTTAAATTTGGACTTGTTTTCTTTCCAGGGAAGCATGGTTCCAATTGTATAAAATGAAACCACATGTAACAATTACCAGATTCTCCAACTACTATCGGCTGGTTTTCTGAATATAGTGACATGGACCATTTGGCCATTCTGATGTTACTGGTTTTCTGAATAGATGAGCCAGGATCCAGTTTTCTCAGAGACTCAGGGAATGCTTAGACACACTCCTCTACTGGCAGCATGGCCAACTTGGCTGAAGGAGAGAAGGCTGGGCTAGGGGATAATATTTGTTGGCATCAGAAAGCTGTTTGTGTAAATCCCACCCATGTCACCTCTGAGAGGCAGGGTGTGTGCTCTTGTTAAACAGTAGTCTCTGGTGTCAGGCCACATGGGTTCATAACCCTAGTTTCACTACACATGAACGTTATGACCACGGGCAAATTGCTTAACCCATCAACCACACTGTGTCTCTATCTTCTCATTCTTACAAGAGGGATCGTGATAATGGGAATACCTAATAAGGTTGTTCTGAAGATGAACCAAGATAAAGCATGTAAAAAGTATAGAAGAGTTCTGCTTAATAAAAGCAAACTTAATTTTCAAAGAAAAAGAACCTACTTAGTTGTGCCTTGAGAAATATAAACAATCTAAAATTTAGTTTATATGTCTTAATCCATGCACACATGCATGCATTTATTTATTCAACAAGCACTGGACTCTGCTTAGTGCTAAGGTAAGAGAAAATAAGCAGACACAATGAAAAATGAGATTGTGTGTGTAAAGAATATATGGTGCTTGTACTCAAGTAGCATTGTGGTTATTATAAAATCATAATAATGTTTCAATGTGTTATAAATAATTATGTTACAGACACTGTGAATTATAAATTGTTCTTCTAAGTCAAAACATTTTAGAATAAACTTGGACCTAGAGGAGGTGTGGATTCAGAGATGCTAAGAAACTTTGGACTTTGGTGGGTACTCTCTGGCTCAAATATCAAGACACAATGTACTTTGAAAATCAAGTTGAATTTTGAGCCTGGGTAAAAGCTGTGTGATTGAGAAAGAAAAATGTTTTGTTGAAAAGATACAGTTATTACAGTGCTTGTTTTGTCAGTCATTTTTGCAGGTAAACCCTGGATGAGGTAGGATGGGGAGAACATGGGAGAGAAATAAGTTCTCTCTCATGTGTGGGATATTCCACACAGGATTGATGCACTTTCGAAAATGTATGTCAATGGGAGGTGAAAAGTCAGAACTACATTATAGGACATATAAGACATGAAATCATGAACGATTAATTTACCATCTGGTATTCTTTGAAAAAATAAAATTTTACATGTTTGAAGAAAAATAGTTTATCTGGATCTAGCCTCTGATTAAATTCAACTGAAAGCTAAAAATACTTTTCCTTAAGAGAATGAAAGAAAAATGATTATCTATATAATCTAGGGCTATTGATTGCTTTGGCATTAAACGTGATGGAGAGGTAAAATTGGTCAAAGCATATCCAATAAATAGAAAGTTTGAAAATGTGATATTTAGAAGGCTAAATTTCAAAAAGATCACTTTAGACAAATTTGACCAAAGACAGTATATTCTAATTCCATTACACAATTAATTAAACTTATGCCCAAATTATATATTTGGATGCTTATGTTTATTGTAGATGGTAAGGTTAGCCAGGAGCCGATTCCCAGCCAAACTGAAATTAAGGACAGAAGAGTCTTATCTTTATACCGATGTGGAGCTTGTCTCCAAAGTCTCTCTTGAGTCTTTGATGAGATCTTGATTATCATGGCACTCAAGCTAATGGGACTTCTGTAGTCCCCTGTGTCCTAACTTTCGACACATCCTATCATTTTTTTGATTGATGTTCTTATTGTTCTTGTTGAAGAGAACAAGATCTTCTGCCAAGTTAAGCAACACCCTTTTTTTCTTCCATGAATACTGCTCAGGCACTTGGAATGAACCTCCTGGTAATTCCCAGAATCCTTTTAACTAAAAGCATTTTGATTGATGATTATACCCTTACCCATGTTTCCAAGTATTCATTATTAGGTCACACTTACAAAATTTTAAAATACTTTTCTACATATTTAACCTAGTATTTTGTACTGAAATCATCCTTGCCTATAGCCAAAATTATTAAACTACAGTGCCTCCCAGACATAATTATTTATTATATTTTATTCTCAAATTATTCATTTAAAAACAATCATTATAACTTATTAGTACATACTCTATGCTTAATTATTTACATATAATGTCATTGAATCATCATAACAACTGAAAAGGTGCTGAGTTTCAGATAGCAAGGGACAGAAATGAGACTGAAACAGGTCTCTCAGCTTCCAATGCAAATGTATTTCACAACAATATGGTTATTGCAATCAACTCCTTTTGGTTCCAACTAAGGGGAAAGGTATTTGACAAATCTAAATCTGTCAGAGTTTATCAACAGTGAATTGCTGGTGATGCTAATTCTGGAGCCAAATAGTTATCAAACGTTAAATGATGTTCCAAGCCAAGTTATTTCAGTACAATCTTCAATGCATGAGACATTTTCTTATGTTTCATTGGAATAAGTTTTTTGGATCCTGATAATGGAAAAAGCAGAGGAAAACACCCATGGGTGACTTCATAAAACATTACCCTGTTTCACTAGACTAGGCATTGGCGAAAAAAGAAAACCGGAATTTGATGTCACGTTCTTTGCCTAACACATAGACAGTAAGGTGAATGTAGTACAAAATTTCATTACTCAATTATTTATTTATTCAATACTAATATTTTGATACCCTACTCTATTGTTTGCCACTATGTTAAAGCCATGAAGAGCAAGATACCTCCAAAGAGTTCAGAGTTTATGCAAAAGGACTTACCAGGACTTGAGTTTAAAATATAGATTTCTAAGCTTCACCTTCACTAATTTAGACTCAGTAGATAGGACAGCAACCCAAGCATCTGTATTTTCAATAAGCCCTTGGGTGACTCAGATGCATATTGAATGGGACTATTCTCTGAACAGCAATGATCTAATAGGAAATACATACAAATAAACAATCAAAATAAAATACAAGTTCTAAGGTGGCAGTAAGCACATGGTACTGTGGGATACATGAGTATATTTTAGTATAGGCTTGGGCCAAGAGGAAAAAAATGAAGTTTCAAGTCCTTTTATGTTTTCTCAAAATTCACAAGATTTTCTATTACAACCACTGCTGAGCCATCTCATAAAAAAATGTGAATATACAAAAGCAATTAAAAAAAACACATATCAAGAAAAGTTTGGTGAAGACATGTTCCAGGAAACAAAAAAAAAGTTTCCTACAAGAGCTTCATGTTTTGGAATAAATGAATGAGAGCCAAATCCAATCAAATAAGCATTCAAATAGTAAAGACTGATGTGGTTCAAGACACACACTACCCCAAAATATGCCACCTTAGCATACTAGATATTTTGAAAAGAAGGAGTTTGAGAAAACAGCAGAAGGAAGGTCACTGTAATCTTCCTTCTACCCTTTTCCTTTGAAACAGACATTAAAACTCTTATGTGAGAGGTGCCCTCCCTATGCTTGGAGAAGCATCTTTATCTTTGTAGACCAAGGGACATCTAGAAAAACAAACAAACAAACAAACAAACAAACCTTTAGACCTTGCTAAATGTCCCCCAGTTTAGCATAATTACTTCATATTCTTTGACCTATCATATTCTGCCACATCTATCTACTCTTCATCAAACCTAGCATAAAAATAGTCATGTCTGGCCCAGCTGACTTTGCTCAGTGGTTGAGCATGGACCTATGAACTAGGAGCCCATAGGTCTAATCTCGGTCAGGGCACATGCCTGGACTCAATCCCCAATAGGGGGTGTGCAGGAGAGGGCTGGTCGATGATTCTTTCGTATCATTGATGTTTCTAATTCTCCCTCTTGCTCCTTCTCTCTGAAATCAATAAAAACATATTAAAAAATACTCTGGTCTGTTTCTTTTTGTCTTCATTTCCGTATGAAGGCACCTGTATCATGCAAAATTTATATTAAGAACTTTGTATGTTTCTTGTCTTTTAATCTCACAGTTTAATTTTCAGACACATCCAGGGAGGACTGAGGAAAATTTTTACTTCCCTATAACACAAAACAACACAATGACACAAAAAAGAGCAGTGCAAACCTAAGGAAACACATTAAGGATTATGAACATTATTACATAAACAACACAAATTAGAAACAATAAAGCAAAATATATAGCTACAAATACAGTGATTGATGTGGAAAAAGAATTCAGTGTATGAAAATACAGAAGGAAAAAAAACCCTAAGATTAAAGAAACAGAAGAAAAAGTAATAAATGTGCAAGTCAGATAAAAAAAATCAAACAATGATATACAATGCAAAGTAGAGAACATCATAAATGGGAAACAAAATAGTCAAGTGCATAACACAAGAAAATATTTCTGGAATGAGAAAAAACTATAATTTTTTTTACTTGAAATTTTATTTTTAAGGGGGGAAAAATTAAATTTTTGAGCTTCATAGGTAAAGAATATCAGTGCAAGCACATATCAGGAAATTGTCACCCCTAAAAAAAGGACATTATATCAATGTCATAAAATTTGGAGTTCCAGGTGAACAGCAGTGAATAAAAAAGAAAGAAGAGAATTTATAATGATAAAGGGTATAATTTACATGAAGATTCGGTCTTAAGAATGTTTATTTATGAAACGATTATCAAAATTAGTATGGTAAAATCTGCAGGAAATACTAGAATGAATATATATATAAATCATATATATATATAAGTATATATACATTATATATATATATATACTAGAATATTATATATAAAAATACTGGGATATATATATGTAAATCAAAGAGACAAAAATATAATACAGACATAAATAATCCATATAAAAATAAAACAAAAGGTGTATATATGTATATAAACATAGATATATGCATATCTTCTGAGAACTGCTTTAACCTGATCCCATTTATTCTATTTTCATTCTCATTATTTCCTAAATATTCTTCAATTTTAATTTTGACTTTTATTTTGAATGGAATTTATAAGGCAGGGACTCTTTTGTATTTCATTTTTATTATTACTTGCTAATGAAAATCAGAATTTTTACTTTGGTCTGTATTTAAATTTAGAAATTACTGAGGTAATCTTTGTAGACTCATTTATGACAATGTTATATGCATACAAATTCCCTTACAATTTTTTTTATACATACATTATCTGCTTTTTCATCTTTTCCCTTATCATTTAGATATACATCAATGTCAAAGGCTATAACCTAAAAATATAGAATAATCCCTTTTTGTTCATATGTTTTTGATTTATAAAAAATGGATCATAAATTAATCAATTAGCTCACAATTAATAATAGCTCAATAATTGTTATAATGTTAGTGTAGTACTAAGGTTAGTCTCTAGTTATTAAAAAACAAAAATTTTATAATAAATAGATAAAAATTGTTTCTCTCTTTTTAAATTTTTTATTTATTGATTTGAGAGAGAGGCACATGTATTGGCTGCTTTTTATGTGCCCTGACCAGAGGTCAAACCCATAACCTCGGCTACATCTGGACAGTGCTCTCACCAATTGAGCTACCTGGCCAAGGCTGAAGATTGTTTCTCTTTTATCTAATCCTATTCAAAATAGAAATCAGAATTGCAACTGCAGACTATTTAGAAAAAAAATGAGAATGAAAATAGAATTAATAGTATTAAGCTAAAGCAGTGCTCTTAGGTGATAGGCTATACATGTATTATGTGTGAATTGTATATAATTTTATGTTAACATATAGTAATATGCACTGTTATAAAATATATAATTATATATTCTATGTAATAATTAAAATACATATATATTTTAGACACACATAGAGAAAAGTTTTCGACCTAATAAATTTACTCAAGAACGAAGAAATTAACTGAAGCTCTCTGGAGAGAAAATTACTGAAACAATAAAACATATAAGCCACAATGGATCCTAATTAAGAAGAAAGGGAATAAAGTACAAACATACAAAATTTAAAATGAAACTGAATTAATAATCAGAATGGTGGATTACAAAGGCAACAAATTCTTAGCCACTTTTACCATCAAGGGAGCGGTCTAAGTCCTCTCAAACATGGCCTCTGAGTTTGGCTGTATGGCTTGCTCTGTCCACTGGAGCATGAGTAAATGTGTGGACAGGACTGTGGGGTTCAGAGACTTGATAAATTCTTTTGCTTTGAGGCTTGCCTTCTTGTAACTCACGACTACCAGGATAATCTACCAGGGGATAAAAAACCATGAAGGAGAACCAGGGTGTCCCAGTGAGCAGCCAGGACCTTTGCCAGACCTTGGAGTGAATCCATCTGGACTCTTCAGTCCCTGTCAGGCTGTCAGATGGCCGCAGCCACAAGAGTGATCCCAGAAAAGACCAGCAGAAGGACCTCAGATTGCCAGCACATAGAGTCATGATGAACAATTAACTACGGTTTAAGCCATGATGAACAATAAAGTGATGTTTTAAGTTTTGAAATGATTTATTATATAGCAGTAGATGTGTGAGAAACATCGATTGGTTGCCTCCTAAACATGCCATGACTGGGCTGGAACCTCAACCTGGGCATGTGTCCTGATCAGGAATTGAACCGATGACCTTTCAGTACACAAGACAACACTCAACCAACTCAGCCATATTGGACAGGGCTCCTCATCCTTTCTTACTACCAAGTGGGTAGACTTAGTTTGTGCTTATGACATTTGTGTCCAGAAGTTTGGGTGAGCGTTGGCCACTGTCACAGCACATCTCACATTACACTGCCTGCTTGACTAGACATTTTGATGATAGAAGACTCCTCAATCAACTTCTTCAAGCTGAATGATTTGTATTATTGGCGGCATAAAATCCCCTGTGCATTAACATGGGATGCTAGGGGAGTATCACAGATGAGCAAAACAAAACAAAACAAAAACCTAGGAGACAAGTTTGTTCTTATTTTGTGTGTGTGTTGTTGTTGTTTCTTTTCTTTTTTTAATAATAGAGAACTTCTTGAGAAGAGAACAATTTTGATGTTTTTTTTCCCCCAACCCTCACATGAGAAGGAACAAATCCTGCTTCTAACGACCGCCCAATCAGCATTATGGAATTTGAGTAAATAAAGCTTTCCAAATTGGAATTTCAAAATCAGAGCCATGCAGGGCACAACAAACAGTCTGTAAGAGCAAACTCAACGAGGGCATAGGGTACACAAAAAATCAGATCAATAATCTCAAAAATGTCCACACAAACTGAAACACGAGACAGACTGAGTTTGGGGGAGTCTCTGTGTCCTATTTTGGAATCATGTTTAATGAGTAGCACAAACCTCAAATTAGTACTTGGTTATGAAGGAAAGTACAAATGGTGGGGGACTCATTAAAGCACTCTCAATAAGAAGCATACTTTTGAATGAATTAGGTCATTGAAGGTTATTGAAGCTTGCATGGGGTAGGGCTGGTATGGTATTAGGGTAAACATTTATCACACTTGTTGGCCAAACATATTTTGGAGCCCACATCAAACAAAATAGGTATTTCAAAAGACTAGCTAAAACCAGAAATAGGTAAAGTTAATGGTTATACAAATTTGAACCTTTAGTTTTCACATTTCAGTACTTGTTTCTCTCCAGCCCATTTTAGTCTCTACTGTTCGGCTTAGAATTCTTAAATATATATATATATATTAAAGTACTCACATGCCTGAAACTCATAATTAGTTTTATTTTTTATTTTACTGTTAGGTTTGGTTTTAAAATTTTTTTTTACAGAAATGTATACAATTTGGTATTTTGTGACAAAAGGAATATTTACAAAGTTATAATGAGATATAACTGAAGTGTTTTTTGCCACTGGAATTAACTTCTGTCTCCAAATGATTATTGCGCAAAGATGACTGAATGAAGTTACAGGGATTCATAACTCAGAAGCACTTAATGATAAGAAACAAAATACATGAATAAATTTCGTGCTATCTTGGAAGTGAGGTTGATAACACTGCTCTTAGGACCATACTTTGAGTAGCAAGACTTTAGTGAAAATCCCTTAACTACTATAACGGACAACAGCGTCAGAAAACCTATTCTCCTTTTCTTCATAAGGCAGTTATAGTAGTGTGAGCAATGCCATTGGATTTCAGCAGGATGCTTGTCTTTTTGGAATAATGGAAGTGGCATGATGAGTGAGGCAGGTGTGAGAGATGAGGGTGATTGGAAGGAAATCTAATTGATTAGTTGACCAAATCAAAATCATTATTACTAATGGATTGATGCATCTCTGAAGGTTTCTAGAATTTTGTTGAAGACCTCCATCTTTGATTCTTTCCAGTGCAGTAGTGTTTTTTGTTGTTGTTGTTGTTGTTTTGTTTGTTTGTTTTTAAATCAATCTTTATTGTTCATATTATTACAAAGGTTCCTCATTTCTTCCCCCTTCCACCAGGTTCCCACCCCATCCTCCGCCCCCTCCCCACCCCCCATTGTCCTCATCCATAGGTGCACAGTTTATGTTCAGTCTCTTCCTCCCTCCCTTCCCCCCCCCCCTCCCCGAGAACAGTCAGTCCCCTCCCCTCCCATATCGCCAACTCTACTACAATGAACTGCTATTATTGTTCATCAGGTTTTTCAATCTCCTTTTGTTGTTGTTGTTGTTGTTTGTTTGTTTTTTTTAATTAATAAACTTTTACACTTCTAAGAATAAATTTTAAAATCTAATAATTTTAAACCTTGTTTTTTTCTGCCCTGGGAATTGAGAGCAAACTTGTTTACATGTAAACTTGCCCTTAGGCTATCAAAAGGTGTAGCCATTCAAGTGTAAATGGACACATTGTTTAAACATAGCTGCTGGTTGGAATTGGATTACCTGTTCTGGGTGGGAAGGGCTTGTCATTCCCTTTCTCCATTAAAATTAAGGTGTTAGCTTTAAAACCTCTTTTTGGCAAGAGACCTTAAACTTTCAGAACTTTAAATTTTTCAGATAGTAAATCAGTTACTTAGCATTTTCTCAAATCAATAATATTTGAGAAATTATTATTTCTCCACATGCCCAATGATACACTTCACACAAAAGACATTTCCAAATAGATCAACCAACCTCATCCAGGCCCCACACAAGGCACTCACAGATCAACACCCCAGTGCTATACTAACTCAACACATCCAGATCTAAGCCTTCCTCATTTGATTCAGCAGACCCTCAAGTTCCCCCAAAAGTTTCCAGCCATGTCTGAGAGGCAGCTTTGGGGTGGAGGCAGGCAAGGAGCGAGCTGTTCTGGGCCTGGCTGCTCCGGGCCTGGCCTCTGTTGCTCTGGTCCGTTCCACAACCAGCTGCTCCGGGTCTGGCCACTGTGGCTCCCAACCTGGCTTCTCCAGGCATGGCTGCTGCTGCTCCAGGCCTGGCTGCACCCGACCCGGCTGCTCTGGGCCCGGATGCTCC
This sequence comes from Pipistrellus hanaki, assembly GCF_964339955.1. Classification (NCBI taxonomy): domain Eukaryota; kingdom Metazoa; phylum Chordata; class Mammalia; order Chiroptera; family Vespertilionidae; genus Pipistrellus; species Pipistrellus hanaki. The sequence goes on along the minus strand of NC_140505.1, from coordinate 135,049,604 downwards.
AGGCCCGGCCGCTCCCAGCCTGGCTGCTGCTGCTCCGGGCCTGGCCACACCCGACCCGGCTCCAGTGTAGTAGTTTTAATGATGACTTGGGTGAGGATATGGGAAAAAATTCTTATAAAATCTGCAGTTACAATGATCTGGGAGGGAACCCAAGATAGCTAATAATGATGCATAACAAGTGCATTGTAAACCACAAAATGTGATTCAAATGAGGTAGTGTTTTTGTGTATATTTTTAAGATTGAGAAATTTTAACTATTGATATGACAAAGTATACCCAAATAACTCTGGTAACGTTAAGGTTTGCTTTAAAAAATATAATAGGGCCTCCTATAAGCTCAAAATACAGCTGGACAGTGTATATGGAGAGAAAACAGTACCAGGAGCCAGAGACTCTGTGCCCTCCAACCTCCGGATCTGTCAATATCTAGCTGTGTGGCAACTAGCAGATCACTTCCCCTTCCTGGATCTCAGTTTTCTTTAGTGCCCATAAAATTTTATCCTATCTATGCCAAAACCTGTTTGGCTCAGTCGATAGAGCATCGGCCTGTGGACTGAATGATCAGGGTTTGGTTCCGGTCAAGGGCATGTACCTTGGTTGCAGGCACATCCACAGTAGAGGGTGTGCAGGAGCCAGCTGATTAATGTTTCTCTCTCATTGATGTTTCTAACTTCTCTCTCTTATTCTCTGTAAAAAATCAATAAAATATATTTTAAAAATTCTATCCTAGCTAATAAAAGAGTAATATGCAAATTAACCATCACTCTGCTATACCCACAAGCCATGCCCACAAGCCACACCCTCCAGCCAATCATGAGTGAATATGCAAATAAATCCAATCAAGATGGCTAAGGCCACAGAGAGCAGGAGAGAGGCTTGGGTTTCCCCGGAGATGGAGGAAGCCAAGCTTTCCGCACACCCTGGCCAGCCCAGGCCTCTGCTTAAGGCTACAAAGTTTCAATTATAGAAGATACATAGTGAGGGCAGTTGAGAAGGACCAAGCCTGCAAGGGAGAGCTGTTATAGGCAATCAGGCCAGCAGGAGAGGGCAGTTGGCAAAAACCAGGCCTGCAAAAAAGGGCAGTTGTGGGTGATCAAGCCTGCAGGGAAGCGCAGTGGGGAGGGACCCAGGCCTGCAGGAAAGAGCAGTTGGGGGCAAACAGGCTGGCAGGGGAGCAATTAAGGGGTGATCAGGCTGGCAGGCAGAAGTGGTTAGGGGCAATCAGGAAAGCAGGCAGGTGAGCAGTTGGGAGCCAGCAGTCCTGGATTGTGAGAGGAATGTCCGACTGCCTGTTTAGGCCCGATCCCAAACGGGCAGTTGGACATCCCTCCAAGGGTCCCAGATTGGAGAGGGTGCAGGCTGGACTGAGGGACTGCCCCCCTCTGCCCCCCTCCCCCTGTGCACACATTTCATGCACTGGACCTCTAGTAATACAATAATACATCATCTTGGAACCTGTATAAATATTTATTTACTTTTATACCATCTTAACTTCAATAATATGTACAAATTCTGCTCCTTTAACAGCTCCATTCCCACCCTTTGCAGTTGATGTCACAAAATTATATGCTGTGTGTCCAAAAACAAATTAATCATTTTAATTCATTAAGCTCTTACACTATGAAGAGAAAAAATGATAGCTTTACAACCATTGTTATAAAATTACCAGCTTTTAAACTAATGGATTTTTTAAAAATATATTTTATTGATTTTGTACAGAGAGAAAGGGAGAGAGTTAGAAACATCGATGAGAGAGAGTCATCCATCAGCTGCCTCTTGCACACCCCCTACTGGGGATATGCCCGCAACCAAGGTACATGACCTTGACTGGAATCGAACCCGGGACCCTTCAGTCTCCAAGCCGACGCTCTATCCATTGAGCCAAACCGGTCTCGGCCTAATGGATTTTTTAAATGCATTCGTCTCTAGAGTCATGTAGAAAATAAAAAGTAGAGTTACAAAAAAGACAAAAGACTGGCGAGTTTTAGTTGACAGGGCTCTGATTGAGTCTACTAGTATAAGTCTGCTTTGTGCTTTTGATGAGAAGTGAATAGAGAGGCATGCTACCTCAGGGACTAGGGTCAGAACCCTAGTATCTGTCAGAACTGTGATGTGGGGGCCAAAAGGGAGTGATCTCAAAAGGAGCTAGTGTAGCGTAAAGTCAGAGCTGAGAGAGAAGGGGAAGATAATCCTGCCCCAACCTGCTCTGACTCGGCCATGTCCAGAAGTGGTTAGCTCTGTGCACTATAACGACTCACAATAAACCTGAGTCCAGAGGACAGTGAAAGAACTAGAGTCTTTCGTTTAAAGAAAGGATGCAAATAACGGGAAAGTTTAACAAAAATATATGATGTGGTAGTGGCATGGGTGTATTGTGAGAGTGGGCTGCTTGTGTATAAGAAAAAGAGGGCAGATGAAGTGCTTCATACTATATTTCCAAATATTTGAAAGATATTGGGGAGGTGGGATTAGAGTTATAGTTGGTAAGCCTAGAGAGCTACACTAGAACCCTGTAGTTGGAAAGCATAAGGGAAATGATTTCCAGTCCACACAGGGGGCTATCCATGGCAGTTAGTGTGCACAAGTGAGCTGGCTTCTCAGGAGGCAGCGCAGTCTCTACCAGGTGGACATACAAGCAGAGTCTGGGAATGGCATGAGGAGAATGAAGCATTGGGTTAACTAGGTCCTTGTTTTGTTCCTTTGTTGGTTCATTCATTCATTCATTCATTCATTCATTCACTTATCAGTTCATTTGTGTGAAAAAGGATTGTGTCATTATACCATTCATGTGAAAAACAGAAAGGAAAAAAAAAAACACCACGTTTAATAGAAAAAATCATTTTCACAATTTCAGTCTTTTCTATTTAGTTGAAAGGGCAAAAGCACCACAAAGCTGGCCAGTGATTGTAGCTTATACATTTATCTTTTAAAACTGATTAATGCTGAATAGTTTCACAAAATAAGTAGCTTTTTGCTTTATGGAAAGTCTGGGTGAGTGGTTTTGTTGCTTTTTAACTGCAACCTGTTAAAATTCAACTCAGGGCAGTAAATGTAAATAGAAGGGCAGATGCTGAGGAAAGTCCAGGTGATATTTCCTAAGAAGGGGTTTCTGAAGAAAAACAATCCAAGGGCAGATCTTTCTTCTTACACAGTAGGAAGGGATAGTTCATAGGAACTGTATGGAGGTAGATATTGGAGTTACATAAGGAAAAAATGAATTAGTAGGAAGTTACAAAAGTTTACATGATGTCTCTTTCTATCAAAAATATATGTAATGTTCACAAATAATTCTTCTGTAAAGCATTGAGTTAAAAATTAAATTGGTGTTCTCAATATCTAAATTTTTATTCTAAATTAATATCTCTTTTTCTCATTATGCCTATCCTACATTGCAGTCTGATAACTTTGTGTTTGCTGCTTTAAAAACATAAGCAGGGATCATCGTTTTTAGTTTGATTATCAAATAATCGCTTGAAACTTTTAAGTCAACTTGATTTTCTGTTTACGCAAGGAGGTGCATACATTTTAAAAGACCAGTGAATGACCTCAAACAAGGAAAGTGACACTAGACTATGTTCTAGGTTTGATTTATTTTCTGGAAAAAATATGCATATGATTTCACATAATATATTTTACAAAGCCATGTTAAGTATTACTACAAAATTGCCATGAATATTTTTCAGTGGTGGGCATGCAGGTATAGAATACATACACAGAAGAGTGCATTAAACTCCGAGGTACACTCTCAAGCAGTGCTGCCCAATAGAACTTTCTACAGTGATGGAAAAGTCCTATATCTGTGCTCTCAAATATGACAACCACTAACACATTATTTAGGGGTAAGTCTGACAAAAGTTGGAGAAGTCATGTACACTGAAAACTACAAAATATTACTGAGAGAAATGAAAAGCATTCTACCAACTAAGATAAAATATTTTCAAAGCATATAACTGATAAAGAACTTATATTCTCAATATATAATGAAGTCTCAAAACTCAAAAAATATGATTGATATTCTATACTAATAAAAGGGTAATATACTAACTAGACCGGACATCCATCCGGATGTCCTTCTGGACAAAGCCATGGTGGCAGGGGCTGAGGCAGAGGTGGTTAGGGGCGATCAGGCCAGCAGGGGAGAGCAATTAGAGGTGACCAGGCTGGCAGGGGAGGGAAATTAGGAGCAACCAGGCTGACAGGGGAGGGCAGTTAAGGGCGATCAGGAAGGCAGGCAGAGGGGTTAGAGGTGATCAGGCAGGCAGGCAGGTGAACAGTTAGGAGCCAGCGGTCCCAGATTGCAAGAGGGATGTCCAAGGAGTCCCAGATTGCAAGAGGGATGTCCAAGGGGTCCCAGATTGGAGAGGGTGCAGGCCAGGCTGAGGGGACATCCCCAGCATGCACGAATTTCATGCACTGGGCCTCCATGTGCTACATGCACATCTTTGATAATAAAATCAAAGATGTGCATGTAGCAAATAAATACATGAAAAGATATACAACATCACTATCCAATTAGAAAATGCACATTACAACCACAATGAAACAACCCTATGCACCGTTAAAAAGACTAACCATATCAAGTTTTGGTGAAGATGTAGAGAAACTGAAACTCAAGCGTCACTGATGGGAATGTGGAATAGCACAACCACTGTGGAAAGAAGTTTGGCAGCTTCTCAACAAGTTAAGCGTGCAACTACACGTGATCCAGCTATTCCACTTCTATCTATTTCTCCAAGAGTAAAGAAAGTAAATGCCCGTACAATGACTTGGACATGAATGTTCAAAGCAGCTTCATTTATAATAGCTGAAAATTGGAAACCACCCAAATGTTCATCAGCAAGTGAATGGATAAGCAAATTGTGGTATATCCATAAAAGAGAATACTATTCAATGATTTTAAAATGATGCATATACCTGTACAGATGAATCTCGAAATAATTATTATGAGTGAAAAATCATACAAAAACAATACTGTTATATTGGGGGCTTAAAAAGCTATTGGGATAGCAGAGAAAGGGGACGGGAGGCAAAAAAGAGTAGCGATGCTGCTAATTGTTGTGTTCACACGGGGAGAAAATGCCCAGGGTAGCTACCGTAGAAGCTTGTTGTCACTTTCTGTTATTTTTCCAAGTTCACTTCAAGTTGCATTCCTTGCCATCCCTCTATGATCTCTTCCCTGATTCTACCATACCTTCCTCCAAATAATCTCTATACTTAGAACTCACAGTTTGTCATCAGGGACCTTGTACTTACTGACCCAATTTTAAAAGTTTGTTTTTTTAATGAGCATGTATGTCATCCACTTTTACTTTAGTAAAGGCCAACTCAGCCTCACTACATTTAAAGTTAAAGATTAATAAATTATCTGGCTACATATGTGTTTTTATCTTGGAAAAAATCTGAATTTGAATATTTCTTTGAATCAGTTTTGTGTGTGTGTGTGTGTGTGTGTGTGTGTGTGTGTGTGTTTAGTAACATACTTCTGTTACAAACTTTGCAATGCCTGCAAGCTACTTGAGTGCAATATCTAAATCTGAGTCATTTTTCCATGCCACAGACCTTAACACATTGCTTTTCCTACAGGGTATTAATAAATACCTATTAAATTCCAGTCAGGGTAGAGTACCTTGGCAGTATTCAGCAAATATCCTACATTGGCCAAATGATCACTTTTTCCATTAAACTGTGGAGTATATATGTGTGGGAAGTTTGGGGAGTAGGGACAGGAAGGTTATGGTTAGCACAAACTAGCATTTTCAACCTTGTTCACATCTCAAGACACATCACAAAATTGTTTCCAAGTTAGTGTTGCTAGAGTTAGGACTCTGAAATTTTCTTGTTTGAGAACTTTCCAACCTTGATCTTTAAAAGCCACTGGCATACAATTTCAATTTAAATAGCATTGCTTTGACTTTGATTTATGCTTCTGTAAACAGTGTTAAATATCCTAATAAAAGAGAAACATGCAAATTGACTGTACCTCTGCTATGTCCACAAGCCTTGCCCACTAGCCAATCAGGAGCAAGTATGCAAATCAACCCAACCAAGATGGCGGTAGCCAAGGAGTTGGAGCAAGCAGGAGGCTTGGGTTGCCCCTGGTGGTGGAGGAAGCCAAGCTTTCCGCCCGCCCTGGCCCACCCTGGCCTCTGCTCAAGGCTACAAGGTTCCCATTATAGGAGATAAATAAATCCCAGATACCTGCTTTCAGCCGGCCCTGGCCTTTGCTTGGGTTGCTGGGGGGCATGGCCAGCCTGCAAACCACTACAGGCCCCTCTCCCAGGCCACTCTGTGCTCCATGGGAACTCCCACCCTGATCTGGGATATCCTACAGGGAAAACCAGCCAGCCCCCACCTGTGTACCTTTTATTATCCTATCTAATAAAAGAATAATATGCAAGTTGACTGTCATTCCAATACACAAGATGGCTTCCCCCATGTGGTCAAAGATGGTTACCCCATGTGGACAAGAGATGGCTGCCACAAGATGGCCAGCAGAGGGGGGCAGTTGGGAGGAACCAGGGAACCAGGCCTGAAAGGGAAGGCAGTTGGGGGTGACCAGACTGGTAGAGAAGGAAAGTTGGGGTGACCAGCCCTGCAGGGGAGGGCAGTTGCAGGGATACCAGGCCTACAGGGGAGCTCAATTGAGGGTGACCAGCCTGCAGGGGATGGAAGTTGGGGTGACCAGCCCTGCAGAGGAGACCAGTTGCAGGGACCAGGCTTGGAGGGCAGAGCAGTTAGGGGAGACCAGACCTGCAAGGGAGAGCAGTTTGGGGGTACCCAGGCCTGCAGGGGAGGGCTGTTGGGAGGGAGACCAGACCAGCAGGGGAAGCAGTTAGGGGCAATGAGACTGGCAGTGGAGGGCAGTTGGGGGGGGACCAGGCCTGCAGGGGAGGGCAGTTGGGGGCAATCAGGCTGGCAGGGGAGCAGTTAGGCATCAATCAGGCTGACAGGGGAGTGGTTAGGAGATGATCAGGCTGGCAGACAGAAGCAGTTAGGAGCAATAAGGCAGGCAGGCAGGCAAGCAGTTGGGAGCAGTAATTGTGAGAAGGATATCCAACTGCCTACTGGGATTAGGCCTAAATGGGCAGTTGGACATCCCTCGAGGGGGTCCCAGATTGGAGAGGGTGCAGGCTGAGCATGGATTTCGTGCACTGAGCCTCTAATAAAATTATAAATATGAGTGTGTTATGTAAGCTTCATGGATTCCCTTCAGTAACTTTATTGTTATGTGATTGCCTTGCTAGCAGCCACATATTAACCATGTATTAGCCATCTATGATTGAAGGTAAATGAGTTCTACCCCACATTATTACTGACTTTAATTAGCTCTAAATAGATATCGGCCAACTCAGCCTCACTACATTTAAAGCTAAAGATTAATATATATATATCTACATATCTATTTTTATCTTGGAAAATCTGAATTGAGATGTTTCTTTAAATCAGTTTTTTTTTGTATCATAATTTTGTAATAAACTTTACTATGCTTAAAAGGAAAATGTTCTGTCTTTTACTATGTTCTCTAGTTAAAAGTGACACAACAAAATGTAGCCCATTTGGTACATGTTAGAAAAAAATGTGAAAGAATTTGCACTTAAAAGCTTATGGGCACTTTGCAAGGCATAACCACAGATATACAAATACTGCACAAGCAGAAAACAGTCAGCTTATTCCATTAAAGGTAGAACATTTTACAAATGAGTTTAAAGGTAATTTTCCTAATGATTATACCTCTGAAAAAGTTATAATTAAATTTGTGCTTTGAAGGTTAATTTTCAATTAAATGAGAACTGATCATGGTACACATTTGTAAACTCGTCTTAACTATATTGCATAAATACTATGCAAGTAAGATAGTCATCAGTCTGGGTGTATTAAGATATTTAAAGAAAAATATCAATCAGAAGAGGGCGAGGCTAGCAATGAAAGTAAGAAAAATTGTAGTAAAGCAGGCACACACTGACAGTGCCTACCCGAGCATTTTCCAGGGACGTTGACCTGACCCAAGAGTAAAATCTACCCATGTCCTTTAATCCACTTACTCATTCAAAATAATTTATTGAACATCTGCTATATGTAAGTTAGTTTCTACAAATGCAACAGTGAAAAAAATAATATGTGGCTTCATATATTTATATTCTAACTAGAGGCCCAGTGCATGAAAATTCATGCACTAGAGGGGAGGTCCCTCAGCCCAGCCTGCCTCCTCTCACAGTCTGGGAGCCCTCAGGGGTAGAAGGGGACCTAGTGATCAGGGAAAGGTGATGCCCCATAACACCTCTGCTGCTGCCGCTGCCGGCAGCACAAGCCTCAGCCAGCCCTGGTTACATGAGCCTCAGGTGGCCCTGGGCAGCTGGGCAGCTGCCATCTGAGGCTTTCTTGCATCTCAGACATGTTTTGGGTGGCTGAGGGGCTGAGAGGACTGGGGGACTTTAAAGGTGTGTGGAGTGGCTGGACCCCCCTGGGGGAGGGCCCGGCCATGCTGCATGCCTGCTGACCTAGCGGGGCTGAGGGGACTGGGCACCGCCATCTTGTGTCTATGGGTGTGGCAGTCAATTAGCATATCCCCTCCTTATTGGCTGTGTGGCCACCATCTTTGTGAGGACAAGACGGTCAATTAGCATATTTCTTATTTATTAGATATAATAAGGGGTGTGAAAACTTTAACTCTTTCAAACAATTCCCCATGTTCTGAACCCTAGTGCACCAGGAAAACTTCTAGATTAAACCTGATTTCTATGTAGTTTATTCACAAGAGAGGAAGAATCAGCTAGGTTATCCAGATATCCTTGACAGCTTTATCTCTCATTTTAGTACCAAGTACTTTTTAAGTTACTAATAGTGAGCTGGTCAGTGGTTAAGTGTTGTCGACCCAGGAACCAAGAGGTTGCTGGTTCTATTACCAATCAGAGCACATGCCCAGGTTGCAGGCTCAATCCTCGATATGCAGGAGGCAGCCGGTTGATGATGTTCCTCTCTCCTCATTGTCTCTCTCTCTCTCTCTCTCTCTCTCTCTCTCTCTCTCTCTCTCTCTCTCTCTCTCTCTCTCTCTCTCGCAAAATCAATTAAAAAATATTTTTTAAAATAGTAAGCTGATCCCAACCCCCCTCTGATCTCAAAGCCTATTGACTATACTATTCAATGACCCAGTGAATGTTAATGATTACATCTTTATAACAGTGGTTTTTAGTGAATTAAGGTATTGAATTTTTTATAAGAATCACTTAGAAAACTAATTTTCTAAAATATCTTTTTCTCTTTTCCACCTCCAACTTCTCTGTCATTTTGGTGGTTCTGTAGAAGTTTAGGTTCTTACTGCAGTCATAGGTAGACTCCCATTTTAAAAAAGCACCTCTTGTGTGCTGGACATTCGAATAGAAACTTTACATCATATAACTATACTTATGTAGAATTTAGTATGTGCCATTCACAGTATTCTAATACTTTATGTCCATTGATTGGTTTAATCCTGAAAACAACTTGGTAAGGTAGGGGTTATTAATATTCAAACTTTGTTTGAATAAACTGAGCAATAGTAAATTTAAGTATTTTACCCAAGGTCACATGTCCAGTTAGTAATAGAGATAGAATCTGAACTCAAACAAGTCTCACTTCAAAGCTCCTATTCTTTACCAGCAGGCTGCCCTACCTCTTGTTATTACATAATTTCATGTAATCTTCATGACAATTCTGTAAATCAGCTATTATTATCTTCATATCACAGACGGAAAAAATGGAACCTCAAAGACATTAGAAAATACTGTATTTTCAATGTAACACTAACAAGTTGTGGAAATAGGATTTGAACCAATATAATTTTTCATCCAGAGAATGCATTTGGCATTCTTGTTTGTCAGTCTCCTGTGAATTAGTTCAGCATACAATTCTTCCAACTCAGATAAACTCTGGGCACTGATAAGTTTAAGTCTCTGGGCTTGCAAGGCTGTGAATTATACAAAATCATACTATAAAGCATTGAGTGCACCATCAAATCAACTTTGTAAATTAAAATTTGTTGTTTTTGGTAGGTATTATTAACAATAAAATCATCTGGTAGCTTCCTATTTTAACTATGTATTCTTTATAGCTAGATACCAAGAGCTCTTGCCTCTCTCTCTCTCTCTCTCTCTCTCTCTCTCTCTCTCTCTCTCTCTCTCTCTCTCTCTCTCTCTCTCTCTCTCTCTCTCCGTGTGTGTGTGTGTGTGTGTGTGTGTGTGTGTCTTACCTGCCATTGAGCTGACTCAGATTCCTGGTGACCCCTTGCATCAGTGATGACCACAATGTTTTGTCCTCAACAGCCCCGCTCAGCTCCTGTAGACTCACACCTATGGCTTCTATGGATCAGTCCATTTCATATTTGGTCTCCTCTTTTCCTGTCGCTTTCGATTTCCCCCATCGTTATTGCCTTATCAAAAGAGCCCTGGCTTCTCGTGAGAGCCGGAAGGAAGACAGCTTGTTTTGTCATTTTTTACTCCAGCGAAGTTTCCCACTTAGTTTGCTACAGGATCCACTTGTTTTCCTGCTGATGGGAAAGTGCTTTGATATAATTTTTAAATACTAATTTTTTTAAAAAATCCACAATGTAAAGGAAAATTAAAACATTTTGTGTTCTAACCATTAGGGAGCAATAACTCAAGATTGCTCCTTTGTGGTAAATAATTTGAAAACTGGGAGGGGGGAAAAAAGAAAGAAACAACTATTTCTGGACATTGAACAACAGGCAGTATAGAACTGTAGCCAGAAAAGAAGGGGAACACATAAGGTGAGGCTTACCATTCATTGCCCAGGCTTTCTGCTTGGAGGTGATTTCTGGATTGTTTGCAGGGACAGGAAATACCAATGGAGCCCACAAGTCACATGTGAGGAGAAAGAGACTGGAGTTTGGGAAGGCCAAGGTGGCTAGAATTTGAGGGTAGAGTACTTGAGAGGAGGAGTTCTAGATATCTGCAAAGACCCCCTTGTGTCTTTGGCCAAAAACCAGTCTACATTTGCATGGAGGACCTTTCAGGGAAAGAACTAATATTGGGGAATTGTAGGCTAAACAATTCCAAGGATGACACTAAGAGAAATCATTGAGGTTCCCACAAGTCAGAGCAGAGAAAACTTTTGGAAGCAATATTATTATAATATACTAGCAATATACCACATACAATGATATAAAAACGAGATATTGAGGGATAAATTCTTAGTATTATTATAATATACTAGAGGCCCGGTGCAGCAAATTTATGTGGAGGGGTGACGGGGGGAGGGGGGATGGGGGGGAGAGAAGAGTGTGTGGGGGGGTGTCCCTCAGGCCAGCCTGCATCCTCTCCAATCTGGGACCATCTTACTGTGCTTTTCTTTGTCTTTTTTCCTTCACTGGAAACCTGGCTCTCCCCTGAGAACACTGTTCCTTGAAGCCTTTCAAACAGTGGCTGTATTTTTTCTCACAGCTCAAGAAATACTAGGAACATAGATTGGAGGTTTAGTCTATATATTTAAAGTAATTACTGGTAAAGTAGGATGTATGTCTGCTATTAATTTTAAAAAATTATTTTAGAAGTAGGAAGAGAGAGAAAGAGAAATCAATGTGAGACATCAATTGTTTGTCTCCTGTACGTGCCTCAACTGGGGATTGAACCCATAACCCGGGTATGTGCCCTGATCGGGATTTAAACCAGCCACATTCTGGCGAATGGGATGACATTTCAACCAAGTGAGCCACACAGGCCGGGGCTGTCTGCCATTAATTTTTATGTAATGTTTTTTTTTAAAAAATTTATGTCTTTCTTCCTTTAATACTGTTTCGTTTGTGCTAAATAGAATATTTTCTAGTGTTCCATTTTAATTTCCTTATTATTTTTTTACTTTGTTTATGTATTTACTTTTTAGCTATTTTCTTAGTAGTTTCCTTGGAGAATACAATTAAAATCTTAATTTGAAACAATCTAGTTTGAATAATGCTAATTTTGTTCAAAATAGCTTCATTTCCTTTCCTCTCTTTTGTGCTTACAAATTAATTTTATAAACCTAACAAAAACAGTTTTGAAATTATTGCTCTATATAGTTTTCTCTTAAGTCAGGAAAAATAATGCAAGCAGGAATACATTTTTATTGTTTTATGTATTTATCTATACAGGCAGCTTTGCCAGCACTCTTTACTTTTTGTGTGGATTCAACTTCTTATTTAGTATCCTTTCACTTCAGCCAGGTCATTTTTTTTTTAATATTTTTTATTGATTTTTTTACAGAGAGGAAGGGAGAGAGATAAAGAGCTAGAAACGTCGATGAGAGAAATTATCAACCAGCTGCCTCTTGCACACCCCCTACCGGGGATGTGCCCGCAACCAATGTACATGCCCCTGACCAGAATCGAACCTGGGACCTTTCAGTCTGCAGACCAATGCTCTACCACTGAGCCAAACCGGCTTCGGCAGCCAGGTCATTTTTAGTATCCCTGTAGGACATGAGTAATTTTTCTCTTGCTCGTTTCAAGTTTTTCTTTGTCTTTTTCTTTTGACAATTTGATATAATGTGTCTAATGGTATATTTCTTTTATAAGGTTCATATTTCTTGGATTTTGTTGAGATTCTTGAATGTACACATTAGTATTTTTCATCAAATTTGAGAAGTTTTTAAAAAAATGTTTTAACTGATTGGGAAAGGGGGTGAGAGACAGAAACATCAGTGGGCTGCCTCCTGCACGCCCCCTTCTGAGGATGCGCCCTGACTGGGAACCAAACCAGTGACCTCTTGGTGCACCATACCACGCTCAACCGATGGAGCCATACCAGGAGGGCAAATTTGTAAAGTTTTTAGCTGTTGCTTTCTCTATCCTTTTGGGAAACCCATTATACTTGATGGTATTCCACAGAGCCCTGAGGCTCTGTTCCTTTGTCATTAATTTTATTTTCTGTTCCTCAAACTGAATAAATGCCAGTTGACCTTTCTTGACTCTTTCTTCCGACTGCTCAAAATCTGATATTGAGTCTCTTTAGCAAATTTATCATTTCAGGTATTGTACTTTTCAACTCCAGAGATTCTATTTGGTTCTTTTTTTATAATATCTATCTCTACCAATATTCCCCATTTGGTAAGATATTTTTTCATGTTATCTTTTTAATTTTTTATAAATTTTGTTTTCTTCAGTCCTTAGATCATATTTATAATAGCTGCTTTTGTGACTTTGACTAGTAGCTCCAATGCTTGTTCTTTCTCAGGGACAACTGATAACATGCAATAACACAGATGTAGGCCCATGCCCATTGCATTATCCTCAGTGAAAGATGTCAGTCTCAGAAGGCTACATAGGCTCTGATCCCATCATGTAACAAGCTGGAAAAGGCAAAATTATAGGAGCAGGGGAAAAAAATCTTTGGTTATCAAGCAATTGACTAAAAAAGTAAATTAGGGAATTTTGGAGGGGGAAGACTGTGCTACATCTTGATTATGGTGATGGCTATGCAACTACATGCATTTGACAAAACTTACACAACAGTACACTATAAAAGATGAATTTTATTGTATGTACATTATACCTTAACAAAACTGACTTTTTTAAAAAGCTAAATGCAAATTAGTTTTGTTATCTATTACTCACAATTAAAATTTAATCTACAGATTCAGTTAGTACTGCTTACATGTTGAATTTTTTACTTATATTTAAAAATATTCATAATAAGGGGCATCTGATGACCAAAAATTTAGTGAAGCTTATGAAATTTAACAAAAGAGATTATTTTCAAGCCAGGCCAATTTGTAGATAAAGTTCACTTCCTCTTGACAGTTTTTGATAAAATCCTTTATTGACTTGAAACAGCAAAGGAGAATGTTCATATATTTTTAAGAAATCAGAATATTAAGTGGCATGGCATATTTACTTTGATTGACTATTACTGGTAAAATTTTAAATACGTATTCAATCACAATCTTTTTTCTCTTTTGGTGACTTAAAACTTCTTGATGAGATAAATATTCTCTCAATTGTTATACTTGACATAGAACAAAAAGGGTATTTTCATGAACTCTGCAAAATTAAAATCATGAAAGGTGAATATAATTTCTGATTTATTTTTGCTTCAATTGTGAGCACCAATTCCAGCAAGTTCTCCTCAAATCAACTGAATTTCTAGGAGCTGAAGAACCTAGATATAAGATACCATGAGATCTTATTTCCCAGTTTTAAACCTACTTTCATTTAGATACACAAACATATTTTCCTCTTATTTTTATTACCTTTGCATAACTTGGTTGATTATCAGTTTAGTGTTCTCATTTGTATTTATTCATCGTCTTATGTAATACCATATAATTCAAAACTCTAGCTTTTTTCCTAAGGTTAAAATCTTCCCATTGCTCAAATTTCAATAGAAAACCTAGAATTACCATCAAATGCCCAATGGTTTAGTGACAATTCAACATTTAAAAGTTATATTAGTTGCATGTTCAGAGCATGTTTTAGTACAGATTATATAACCTCTTATTTCATCCAAATGGACATTTCCAACTTAATTTTGTAGGAACAACTAATGAAATTGCATGGGATAAGTTTTTTTTTTTTTTTTAAAAAAAAAGGTCATCACTCTGGTCAAGCTTATACATATTTTTCCATGAAGTTCTCTTCTTAATGCATTTTGCAGGATTTAATTTTGTAGAAAACTACTTGTCTAAGACCCATGATCTAAGCTAGTAGAAGAAAATTATATCTAGAACAATTGCTTTTACTAAAGAATTAAAATATATGCTTCATTTTGTATAATCTGTTTCATGTTACAAAGGTTTGGTAGCTATAATTTTATATTCATACAGCTGAACTGGGACACATTTTCATTTTTCCTTTAATCGTTTCTTGACTTTAATCCTGTAAAGCTATTTGCCTGAAAGACTATGCTTTTTCTATGATTGAGGGTGGGATTTTTTTTTTAATAGACTAGATGACTTATCTTTGAAGTTTTCCAATAAAAGTTAGATAATTATAATGATGATGATGATGATACAAACTACAATAACAGTTGCTGAGCACTTATATCCAACACATAGATTGGCCCAGGCCATTTGTATGTTTTGCTTATTTTCATAGAATACATATGAGGTAGCTACTCATTAACCCCATTTTATTTTATTTTATTTACTAGATGCCGGGTTCACGAAATCCGTGTACTTGGGGTAGGGGTGGGGTCATCCCTCAACCGGGCCTATGTCATCTTGCAATCTGGGAGCCCCCAAGGGTTGTCCGACTGCCATGGAGGTGGGAGAGGCACACCGCTGCTGTGCTCACCAGTGATGAGCCCAACTTCCTGCTGAGAGGTGCGCCTACTGTGAGAGCACACTGACCACCAGGGGGCAGCTCTTGCATTGAGCATCTGCCCCCTGGTGGTCAGTGTGCATCCTAGTGACCAGTTGTTCCACCATCCATCAGGCAGAAACCGGCTCTCTGACATCCCCCAAGGGGTCCCGGATTGTGAGAGGGTGCAGGCCAGGTCAAGGGACCCCACCAGTGTACGATCAGGGCTGGGAGGGAAATGGGAGGGATGTGTGAGGGCTCCAGGGTGTGTGTGGCCCATCTCACTCATTCCCAATTGGCTGGACCCCAGCAGCAAGCTAACCTACCAATCAGAGCATCTGCCCCCTAGTGGTCAGTGCATGTCATAGTGAGCAGTTGAGTGGCCTTAGCATATCATTAGCCTATTATGCTTTGATTGGTTGAATGGCCCACTGGACGACTGGACACTTAGCATATTAGACTTTTATTATATAGGATTTTTTAATTAAAAATTTTTAGGGTGACAGTGGTTAATAGGATCACATAGTACATTTTGATGACACACGATCTGTATATTGCATTGTGTTCTCATCATCTAAAGTCAAATCATCTTCTATCTACTTAGGAAACTGAAATACAGAAATGCTCTATAACTTGTCTAAGATCCCTGAGCTGGGCTGTAACACATGTACTTCAGCTCCATTGCCAAGCTTTAACCATGGCTTGGATCATGTCTAGTGACCAGGCCTACATAGTAATCAATTTAATACTCTGGTGCTCATCTCTTAGATTCTGTTGCTGAGTTAATTCCACTGCTAAGGAATAGTTCTTTCCCACAGAGGTGTTTTGGGTAGTAAGTCCTAGAGCCAGGAAGCTGTCTCTTTGGAATATAGACAGTATGATATCTCATAAAATGCAACTTACTGAATGACCTCTGACTGTGACAGGGTAAGGACACCCAACTCCGGGTCTTCTCTTGGAAGAGATAGAGCCAGCCGAGACCGGTTTGGCTCAATGGATAGAGCGTCGGCTTGGGGATTGAAGGGACCCGGGTTCGATTCCGGTCAAGGGCATGTACCTTGGTTGCGGGCATATCCCCAGAAGGGGGTGTGCAAGAGGCGGCTGATCGATGACTCTCTCTCATCGATGTTTCTAACTCTCTATCTCTCTCTCTTCCTCTCTGTACAAAGTCAATAAAATATATTTAAAAAAAAAAAAAAAAAAAAAAAAAGATATAGAGCCAAAGTCCTTTCAGGGATCTCACCTACACCTAATCCTTTTTCTCTATTCTCTTCACTCTGGTCTATACTGTGTTTCCTCAAAAGTCATATGTTGAAGGCTTAACTCTAATGTGACTGGATTTGGTTACAGGGTCCTTAAGAAGGTGATTAAGGTTAAATGAGGTCAAAGGGTTGGGGTCCCAATCTAATAGAACTTGTGTCCTTCTGTAAACGGGGATGCCTCACCAGAAACTATCCCCACTAGCACCTTGATCTTATACTTTCAGCCTCCAGAATGATGAAAAAATAAATGTCTGTTATTTAACCCATCCAGTCTGTGAGAATTTGTTATGACAGCCTGAAAAGACAAATCTACTCCCTCTCTTTTTCTCTTTAGGAAGATGGTGTAGCCTAGCAAGATGGTGCTTTTACTCCTGACCTTTGTATACAAGAAATCACTCATATGCATTTTTCATTATTCTCTATGTCATACAATTTTTTTATAAGCTCTGTGATTTACTCCTCCAAGCTTTGTCTCAGATTTTCTAGGTCCTTTTGGATTTTAAAATATATTCACTTCTCTTTTACAGTTGTTCTTATAAAGTAAAAGCCTTTTGTTTAAAGTGAGTCTTTCTGTAAGTTAAAAAAAAAATCATTTCAGATTAGTTTTTAGTCTAAGCCTATATCTGACCTTTTCCTTTCCCCTTCCTCAGAAGCAAGCAGTGTTGTTGATTCACTAGATGGGAAGAGCCTCAGAGCAACTAAAATGATTAGTCACCACATTAGCTGCCAGAGTTTGTTCTCCTGCATCTTGCTAATATCAGAAAGTATGCCATTTCCAGTGCACCAACTATGATTAATTTTTTTTGAATCTAGTGTGCTCCTTCTAATAGAAAGGAGGAAAGAGGATTTTTCTAGTTTATCTTGTCACAAATAGCTGTTCAAGTGTTTCCCACTCACTCTAGGATGTCATGGAGTTATTGAAACAAATCTTTCAACTCATGTAGAATTCCAAGCTTTGATTACAAGCTGAATAAAAAGAATGTCTCGTGCAAATGCAAACCTTTATCTTTCAAATGTGGGTAGCTGTTGTTGCCATTGACAAAATGTCAATCCTTTAAAGTATTCCTGAATTCATAGAAGCTGTCACCATTACTATCATTTGGAATTTCATTATTTTGTTGTTGCCTTTATTAATAAAGTCGTTTTCATAAATGAAAGTTTGAGTGCCCTAATCTATTCTGTTTGCCTTACCTACACAAAGAAACAATTCTAGATATGCTTTATTGGAAGGTCTCCTTTATTGAATAATCTTTTTAGTAGTGCATGTTATTCTTCTCTAAATCTGAGCCCAGCAGCATAACTTTCTGGTCTCCTTTGGCAACTGGAACAGTCTCTGGAAAGGCAATCTTGGACGATTTATTGCCCAGAAGGAATTCCAGAAGAGACTTTTTTCTTCTTCTTCTTCTTTTAAACCAAGTCTTCCCAGTCTGCCCAGGTTGGCCGCCAGAATATTTTTGTAAAGTACCATTCTTATTATAAAAATAACACATTGAGTACATTTTCATATCATATTGAAGAACTTCCTGGTAGATGGCGACAAGGTAAACACTTGTACGTGCTGCCTCTCACAACCACATCAGTGCTGCAACTGGGGATCTTATCTGAGACCTGAAAAAACCACAACTGTGGGGGCCCCGACCGGTGTGGACACGCGGATTCCACAGAAAGGAGAGAGAGATCTACATAACCAGACATCCTGAAAAGAGAGACCATGGGGAGACAAAGAAACAACCCACAAATGAAAGAAAAGCAGGCATCACCAGAAAAGGAAGTAAACAAGTTAGAGGCAAGCAACCTACCAGAGCAAGAATTCAGAGTAATGATCATAAGATGGCTAAAAAGAATGGAAGACAAATTTGACAATATGAGTAAGACCCAAGAGGAAATGAAAATGAAATGAAAAATGACATCGCTACTATGAAGAACTTAATAGATAGCATCAAGAGCAGACTAGAAGAAGCATATCATATTAAAGAGAATATAATTTAATGGCTATATAATGTGTGTGGGTTTTTTTTTTTTTGCCATATAATTAGATGAAATAATTTTTATTGCTTCTTTAAGCTATTTCCAAGTGTTACTTCTTTTTTTCACTATTATAAATAAATAACAACACATATCCCAATATGTAATTTTTTCTTTCAGGTAAATTCATGCCAAATTAATCATTCAAATATATAAACATGCTTAAGGCTCTTAAAAATTGCTTTTCAGAAAGATGATGTGTGGTTAAACCCTCACTAGAAGATAAATTCCCACAGAATTTTACCTTCTAGAAAAAAAAAATTGATCATTTTCATTCTTTTAATTGTTGACAATTTGATAAAAATATTAGAAAGGTTGGATTTCTCCATGTTTTATTATCCTTTTGCATTTCTTCCCTACAGGATTGTCTGTTCTTGTTCTTTTTAGTGTGAGAACCTGGTTTTCTTTACAGCATTTCCTTTGGATAGTAATTCTTGTTCTGCTTAATTTGCAGCTAATCTTTTATGTCCTTGCACGAAAACGATCAATTTTATTTCAATTGTAAAGTCTCTTCCGCCCTTTTAACTCTTAACTGCTCAAGGTTCATGTATTGGAAGACTCTTCTCCTTGTCTGTATCTAACGTTTGTTTCACAGGATAGGGCGAATGCTGAGCTGCTCTCCACAACCCCTGCTGCGTTTTCCTCCAGGATGACTCTCCTAGCTAGACTGTGTGCTCAGGCACTTTCATATTCATAGCCGGGAAGGTTGCTATAGGTGTAGATGAGAAGGCAATCCTCCCTCTGCACAAAGGCCACCAATTCTTTAATACTGTCTCAAACTCTTTTAAATATATCCTCTGAGACAGCCACTTGAGGTTTTACTATATTTGGTTTAATCATACACTTCCAAATGCAATCTGTAAAGCCTGGTTTGTAGCCACTGTCGTGGTAACTTTTACATTGCAGCAAGAAATAATTTGGCAATGAAAATGACTTAAAGGCCCATCATCTTTTTTTAATATATATATTTTGACAGTATTACAGATATCTCCCATGCTCCCTTCCCCAATAATCTTAACTTTTGAATCATCTGGCTTCTTTCCAGAGGCAACAATATTTAAAATTCAAACTAATAATGTATTTAAACCAAGTAAAAGCTTGGCTGGCATGGCTCAGTGGTAGAGCATCAACCTATGAAGCAGGAGGTCATGGTTCAATTCCCTGTGGTTGCAGGCTCTAACCCCAGTGTGAGGCATGCAAGAAGTAGCCAATCAATGATTCTCTCTCATCATTGATGTTTCTATCTCTCTCTCTCTCTCTCCCTTCCTCTCTAAAATAAATAAAAAATATTTTAATAAAGAAAAATTGTTCAAATAAGTAAAAGAAGAAATCAAAAGTGTCATTTTATAGGCCAGTAATTAACTTGTTATTTCTTGCCAAGATATACAGAATTTTGAGTAATGATGACATCCTATAAAACCACTTTCTTAGGTGGCAATATGCCATCAAAGAGAACCTTGTGGAGGGCAGTAATCTCAAAGCAATTTATGGGACACAAGGTCTATTGGTTCACTTTGTTCCTTACACAAACTAAGAGTTAGTCAGAAGCTTTCCTCAGAGAGTAGAAACCTTGCTGATATTCCTCAAACTAGAAAGGCATGGGGAAACTGCCTCAAGTCTATGGAAGGAAATTGTTAGGAAAGAGAAGATTCAAGGGAAAGAGGACATCTGCCATCAAAGCTACATGGCTGCTCAGTGAGACAGGACTCAAGTGCTAAGTAAGTTTAAATCAAGTTCCACTGGAAAGATCACTTCTCTGGTCTATGCTTAAATTGAATAATTTAAAAAAAAAAATGGAGGATCTACTCAGACCACAATGGCATAACATTAGAAATCAACTGCGATAAAAACAATTTAAAAAATTCAAACACTTGGAGGCTTAATAGCATGCTATTAAACAATGATTGGGTTACCAAAAAGATCAAAGGAGAAATTTTAAAAATCCAGGAAATAAATGGCAAAACACAGTAATCCAAAACCTATGGGACATAGTGAAAGCAATCCAGAGAGGGACGTCCTTTTTTAAAAATTTTTCTTTATTAATTAAGGTATCACATATTTGTCCTCATCCCCCATTCCCATCCCAAACCCCTCCCCACGCATGCCCCCACCCCCTGTTGTCTGTTAGGCTTATATGCATGCATACAAGTCTTTCTCCCTTAATCCCCCCTCTCATACCTTCCCTCTGAGGTTTGACAGTCTGATTGATGCTTCCTTATCTCTGGGCCTATCTTTGTTCATCAGTTTATATTGTTCATTATTTCCCCTGATGAGTGAGATCATGTGATACTAGAAATACACTTATAAGAACTGAAAATGAGACAAGCAATAATGGTTATGCTGAGAGGCAAATAAATCAGTCTATAGTGAGTTTCTTTCTGGGCCAACAGTTCTTTTGAGTCCTAATTTCAATGTCAAACAGTTCCTTATATGTACATGTCAGCAATGATACTTCAGTTCTGGATTGTGGATAAATGGTGGTGATGCATGTCTGACCCTCTCTGGTTTGGTCCTGGGCAACCTGCAATGATAAACAGCTGCTGACTGCTAGTATGGCAAGGCATCATCAGCGTCTTCCATCTCTGGACTGTTTCTCTTCTGTCTTCATGGCTGGAGCAGTCAATTCCTCTCTGTTGCATGAATGGTCTTAGAGTTGTTTTATGAAAACATACAGACATATTCTTGACCAAAAGGGAACTTCATAGCATTACAGACCAACCTCAAAAAAACAAAACGAACAAAAAAATGGTAATAAATTATCCAACTATAAAACTTAAATAATTAGAAAGAGAACAACAGGAAAAGCTCAAAGTGAGCAGAAGGAAGGCAATAATAAAGATCAGAGCAAAAATAAATGACATAGAGACCAATAAAACCAATATAAGAGATCAATGAAACCAAGAGCTGGTACTTTGAAATGATAAACAATATTGATGAACCTTTAGCCAGGCTCACCAAGAAGCAAAGAGAGGGGACCCAAATAAAATCAGAAATGAAAGAGGTGAAATAACAACAGATCCCACGGAAATACAAAAGATTGTAAAAAACAAAAACAAAAACAAAACACTAAGAACAACTCTATTCCAACAACTAAACAACGTAGAAGAAATGGACATATTTCTAAAAAAAATATGACCTTTCAAAACTCAATCAAGAAGAATCAGAAAATCTCAACAGGCAGATAACTAAGGAAGAAATTGAAGTAGTCATCAAAAAGCTTCCAGCAAACAAAAGCCCAGGGCTAGATGGCTTGCTTCACAGGAGAATTTTAACAAACATTCAAAGGAGAACTAAATCCTATCCTCTTCAGACTATTCCAAAAAATTCAAGAGGAAGGCTCACTTCCAATCTCTTTTTATGAAACCATCATTACCCTAATCCCAAAACCAGATAAAGACACTACAAAGAAAGAGAATTACAGGTCAATATTTCTGAGTAACATAGATGCTAAAATCCTCAACAAAACTCTACCAAATTGGATCCAGCATTACATTAGAAAGATCATACACAATGACCAAGTGGGATTTATTCCAGGGATGCAAGGCTGGTACAATAACCACAAATCAATAAATGTGATATATCACATAAACAAATTTAGAGACAAAAATCACATTATCATATCAATTGATGCAGAAAGGGCATTTGACAAAAATCCAACACCCTTTCCTGATAAAAACTCTCAGCAAAGTGGGAATAGAGGGATCATACCTCAACATAATAAAGCCTTATAGAACAAACCTACAGCCAACATCATACTCAATGGGAAAAAACTAAAGTAATTTCCCCTAAGAACAGGAACAAGACCGGGATCACCATTTCCACCACTCCTGACGTAGTATTGGAAGTGCTAACCATAGTGATAAGATAAGAGGAAGAAACAAAAGGCATCCAAATTGGAAAAGAAGAAGTAAAATGATCATTATTTGCAGAAGACATGATATTGTACATAGAAAACCCCAAAGATTCCATCAAAAAACTATTAGATCTAATAAATGAATTCAGCAATGTAGCAGGATACAAAATTAACACCCAGAAATCTATGGCTTTTTTATACATCAATAATGAACTTACAGAAAGAGAAACTAAAAAAAACAATCATATTTACCATTGCATCAAAAAAATTAAGATACCTAGGAATAAATTTAATGAAGGAGGTAAAGGACCTCTACTCGGAAAATTAAAGGATGCTGAAAAAGGGGTTAGAGGAAGACATAAGCAAATGGAAGACTATACCGTGTTCATGGATTGATAGAGTCAGCATCATTAAAATGTCCATATTACCAAAAGCAATCTACAGATTCAATGCAATCCCCATTAAAATACCAATGGCATACTTCAAAGACCCAGAACAAACTCTCCAAAAACTCATCTGGAATAAAAAAAAAAAATAAAAAAAAAATAATAAAATAAAATAAAATAAAAAAAAAAACCCTGAATAGCAGCAGCAATCCTGACATAGAAGAGCAATGTTGGAGGGATCACAATATTAGATATCAAGCTATACTACAAAGCCACTGTTCTCAAAACTGCCTGGTACTGGCACAAGAACAGACATATAGACCAATGGAACAGAACAGAGAATCCAGAAATCGACCTAAGCCATTATGTTCAATTAATATTTGACAAAGGAGGCAAGAACACACAATGGAGTCATGACAGTCTTTTCAATAAATGGTGTTGGGAAAATTGCACAGATACTTGCAAAAAAAATGAATCTAGACCACCAATTTACACCATATACAAAAATAAACTCAAAATGGATAAAAGATTTATAAGACTAGAAACCATAAAAATCCTACAAGAAGCCATAGATAGCAAAATAGCAGACATTTGTCATAGCAATATCTTTGCCAATACAGCTCCTAGGACAATGAAAACTAAGGAGAAAATAAACAAATAGGACGATTTCAAAATAAAAAGCCTCTGCAGAGCAAAAGAAACAATCAACAAAACAACAAGAAAGCCGACTGCATTGGAGACCATATTTGCCAATGTTATATTCAATAAAGGTTTAATCTCCAAAATTTATAAGGAACTCATACAACTTAACAAAATGAAGAAAACCCAATAAAAATGGGTAAAGAAACTAAATAGACACTTTTCTAAAGAAGACATACAGAAGGCTGTCAGAATGGCGGCCATCAACAAATAAATAAATAAGAAGTGCTGGTGAGATGCGGAGAAAAAAGAAACTTCGTGCACTGCTGGTGGGAATGCAGACTGGTGCAGCCACTGTGGAAAACAGTATGGAGTTTCCTCAAAAAATAAAAAATGGAACTCCTATTTGACCCAGTAGTTCCACTTGTAGGAATATATCCCAAGAAATCAGAAACACCAATCAGAAAGGACATATGCACTCCTATGGTCATAGCAGCACAATGTATGATAGCTAAGTTTTGGAAACAGCCTAAGTGCCCATCAGCAGATGAGTGGATTAGAAAACTGTGGTACATCTACCTAGTGGAATACTACGCTGCTGTAAAAAATAAGGAATTCTTACCATTTGCAACAGCATGGATGGAACTGGAAAGCATTATGCTAAAAGAAATAAGCCAGTCAGAGAAATATAAATATCACATGATCTCACTCATTTCTGGAATATAATGAACAACATAAACTGAGGAACCAAAATAAAACCAGAGTAATAAAAACATCGAACATACTTTCCAACCTGTGAGGAAAGAAGAAGGGCAAAGGGGTAAGAGATCAACCAAAGGATTATATATGAGCAAAACCAATGGACACAGATGGGGTGGGGGGCACGTGCTGGGGGACGGGGGCGGCTGGGGAGAGATCAGTGGGTGAAAAAGGAGACTTATGTAATACTTTAAACAATAAAAACAAACAAACAAAACAAATGGGATAGAGGTAGATGTTGGATTTACAGGAACCCCTAATGCCCAGAAGAGGTAAAGTTACCACAAGATAAGAACAAGGTGATTAAAGCTCTGAGGAGACCAGATACTAAGCTTCTCCATCTTCCTACAGCTCAGGGTTTAGGCAGCTGCAAAGAAGTAACAGCCCAATTGAGACCCTGGCCATGTATGATTTCCTGCCACCTTCTCAGAGTCAAATTTCCCATACTTTGAGCTTACTTCTCTTTCTTGTCAAAACCTGAACCTGGCGTAGACCTTGTCTCCCTGGCCAACCTGAATTCTAGCTTTTATGTGTGTTTTGGAACCTTCATGCCTTTCTTTTTACAGTCTGCCTGGTTTTGTCCCCATTTGATGATCATCACGTGGTTGGTTTGTATTCCAGTTTTGATCCTATTTAGAATTAATTCCAAATAACTCCTGTTGTTTCCTTCACACTTCCTGGATTTAACTTACCCCCCACTCTACTTCCCGCACCGCCCCCCCCCTCCCCCTCCCCCCCCCCCCCCCCCCCACCACACACACACACACCAGTTGACAAAACTTTTAAGAACCCCAAATCAATACTTCTAGTGGAGGATATTAAACAACTAGTTCTCTACTGCCCCCTTGAGGGCCTTGACCACCACACACACTGTGGTTCCCGTTGTCCGGAGAGGTGTTTATCCCTTCCTGGCCGGCTCCCCTGAACAAGTACTGGATATAAAGAACGAACTGTGCATAAGAGCCTTGGAGAAGACAAAGATGACATCAATCCTGCCTTCCAAGAACTTAAAGGCTAGTTGGTCAGAGGGGAAGTGAGGCTTGTCTGTGTGCATTTAGGGAGTGGGGGTGGTGAGGGAGGGTGATCTTATCAGGCACAAGCAATTGTAAAAGATGGCTGTAAGTCCCAGGAGGGGTAATACTAAAGATTGCTATAACAGGGATCACTACGACAGTGATGGAAAACCTCATGGAGGACATCATAGCTGGGCTTTGAAAGGTAAAAAGACATGCCTGAGCCTAGGGGGAGGGTCTCTTGTGGGAAGAAATGGCTCACGAGAAACCATTGGAAGCAGCCATATGTGAAGTGCGGGAAGGGGGTATTTTTGCTGGTATGAAGGGTTTGCATGGAACAGCAGGATGAGAAAGAGGACAGGAAGCTAGTTTGAATCCAAATTATAGAGGAATTTACATTTGTTCTATTGTTAATGAGTTATCCCTGAAAGCAAATGTCCTAGTAGGTGAAGAGAGGGTAGTTAAGAGGTCAGTACAAGAAAGGACCAAGTATAGAAGGTAAGAAGGGTTCAGAGTAAAAGTTTTGTGTGGTAGGAAGATGGATAAAAGAGAAAAAATGTCAATCCTAGAGTCTCCTTAATTACTATGGAGTATATAAGAAGATTAGATGTTATATGAAATAAGTGATGCAATCCATATCTTTGGAAATATGTTCTGTGATGTATAACACATACACTACACAAACCCTCCAGACACCAGAACTGGTGTGTGTGTGTGTGTGTGTGTGTGTGTGTGTGTGTTTTAAGTCATTAGCCCAAGGCTAAAAGCTTTTGTATATAAACAATGCACATATTTACGATTGCTCGAGTCAGCCATCAGTGTGTCATAGACATCGCTCTGATCTCCAGAGATATGGCCATCTTTCCAGTGTTTGGTAATTGCGTGTAGCAGCAAGAGCTGAGTGCAGTCCTTACATGGATCTTGTTATTCTAATAGATGTTCAGATGAGATCACCAGTTGGTTGTTGTTTTGTGTGTTTTTTTTCAAAAAGTAATGTAAAAATTTCAATTAAGTGAAAAAAGCAGCATACCCAACTTGTATAACAATTGTGTGATTTATGCATGGTTACAATAACAAAGCAGCCCCACGTTTAGCGGCTTACCACAGCAATAAACATTTATTATCTCACATAGTTTCTGTGGGGCAGGACATCACGAGCAAATTAGCCGGGTGGTTCTAGCTAGGAGTCTCTCATGAGTCAAGATGTCATCGTCGCTGGAACCTGAAGGCTTGACAAAGCTGGAGGGGCAGCTTCCAAGATGGCTCCTTTCTATGGCAGGGCTGATGGTGCTGCTTTTGACAGGAGTCTTTTCCATAAGCTATTTGACTGCCCTCGTGACATGGGGACTGGCTTATCCCAGAGCAAATAATCCCAATGTTTTTTTATAACATAGCCCCCGGCAAGCTCCACATCATAATTCCCTGTTTACCTTAGTATTACAAAGGTCAGTCCTATTTACTGTGTGAGTGGTGGTGGAGGGAGCCTCTAGGACATGAATGCCAAGAGGCAAGGCTCATTGGGAAGCTATTTTGGACTCTAGTTATTATAGAAATTGTACCATATAATGGTGCTCTATGGAAAATATTGAGTTTCTCAGCTAAATTGCTACAGTGGAAAAATTGTCACATAAATATGTGAATGGTTAGTCTATATCAATAATTATCTAGTTGGTTATTTAAAAAAATTATTTTCTAAGTCAATACAAATCCAAATGATGAAATTCCAGTAATAGTTTGGTATCTCTTTTTAAGTGTGCTATTTGTTTTAAACATTTTTCTAAGTGCATTGGTTTGTTTCATATTGGACTCACAATAAGAATCCCTTCACAAATACACATTGATAAGTTTTAGACTTCATTTTTAGCAATATTGTAGACTAGATTATGAGAGAAGACTTCCCAACACAGCTCACATTAAAGTACTGATTAATAGATGTTTTACTGTATGGCTGAGTTATGACTAAATTAGAGAATTTTTAGAAGTCAGAAGTCACAAGAAAGAAAAAAATCCACAAAGGTGAGCATGACCTTGTGAGAATCTAATAATCCTGGTGATCCAGTGCTAGGGCTTCCTGTACCTGGGATGGGAGAGAAATCTGGGAAGTGGTGGAGAGAAGTCAGGGATTTGGGCCAGAGACCTCCCCTTAAGGGCAGAAAATCCAAAAGATAATACTGTAATATCAGTGATTAAGCAAAAACCCCATTCTGTTGAGAGACACAGTCCCCCAAAAAGAAAATAGTCACCCTGCGGAGGGAGACAGTTTTCCTGTCTGTTTGTCGGCTCTAAAGATAAAGCAGATAATGTCTTCTCAGGAAATCTCTAACCACCTCTTCTAACAGGTTTGGGCCTGAACCACTCTACCTATGGGGCTCCCCACACTGTTCCCAGGTTCCTAGCAAAAGCAAACACAAACCCTTTCTAGAAGAATGTGCTAAATAAAGTTTCGAAGAATCCCTAAAAATGAAGTTTCAAGAAATAAGGACTTAAAATAAGAACTCACTAAATACTTGAAAAAACAGATTTTCCTGAGGAGGCATCAGCTGAAACAGCAAACTATAGATTTAGGCCCTCCAAGAATGTAGTTTTTGGAATTATCAGGTAAAGGCACTTAAAAAACTATGTTTAATATCTTCAAATAAGTAAATGAAGAAATCAAAAGTGTTGTTAAAGAGAAAGAGACTATCCTAATTGACAAGAAAGATTTGAAAAAGTAAAAACAAATATAATTTCTTAAAAATACAAAAAGTCAAGTTAGAAATTCAGTGTGAAAATTAAATAGCAGATAGAATCAGCTAAAGAGAGTAACGGTGAACTGGAAGATAAAAGACAGAAGCACAGATGGACAAGATAAAAAATAGCAAAAATAAGTAAAAGAACATATAGAGGACAGAAAGGTTTAATTTACATCTTCTTAGATTTCCAAAAGGAGAAAACAAACAAACAAAAAAAGATAGGAGGGAAGCAATATTGAAATAGATAATGGTTGAAATTTTTCCTTCTTTTTTTAAAATCCTCATCTGAAGGCATGCAGAGAAAAAGAGAGAGAGAGAGAGAGAGAGAGAGAGAGAGAGAGAGAGAGAGAGAGAGAAAGAAAGAGAGAGAGAGAGAAACATCGGTCAGTTGCCTTCTGTCCATGCACAATCCACTTATGTGCCCTGACTGGCAACCCTTCATACACAGGACAATACTCAACCACCTGAACCACTCTGCCCAGGCTGAAATTTTTCCAGAATTAATGAAAGAAACCAATCCTCAAACTGAAAAATCCAACAAATCTCAAGTTAAGATGAATACAAAATAAAAAATGAAAATAATAATCTTTAGTCCAGAAAACTAAACTCAAAGTAAAGGAATCTCTCTCTCTCTCTCTTCCTCTCTCTCTCTCTCTCTCTCTCTCTCTCTCTCTCTCTCTCTCTCTCTCTCTCTGTCTCTCCCTCTCTCTTCTTCTCTCTCTCTCTCTCTCTCTCTCTCTCTCTCTCTCTCTCTCTTCCTCTCTCTCTCTCTTCTCTCTCTCTCTCTCTCTCTCTCTCTCTCTCTCTCTCTCTCTCTCTCTCTCTCTCTCTCTCTCTCTCTCTTTCTCTCTGTCTCTTTCCCCGCTACCCTCCACTTCTATAAAAATCAATAGACCTCAGGTAAAGATTTAAAACAAAATAAAAGACACGTCTAAAACATAAGGACATGGAAAGGTTGAAAATATAATAATGGGAAGAGATTTACCAGGAAAAAAGGAGCAAGAAAAGGAATAATAATACTTAAAAGTAAAATAATAAAAGCAATTGTATATTTAAGAAAGCAAAAAAAAGCAACAAAAAACATTTCCAAGCAACATTTTGCTGGATTTCTTAAAGAAAAAATATAACTATTGAAAATATAGAAATCTAATTGTCTTTATTCATAGTAATGTAAACATTTCTGGAGAATGATTTTAAGTAAATTTATCATTAAAATATTAGTAAAATTGATAATCTGTCACTGCCAACAGTAAGAATGTGAGCAGAGAATCATGAACAGGAACTCAGTTCTGGTAGTCTCCGGACTTCTTTTTTCTCTTTTTTTCTGTAGCAACCACAGTACCTTGCGATGACAAAGAGGGGAATTCTTCTAAAGCTTTTGGGATTTGAGTTGCATGGTTATGTCTGCATTGTTTCTGTGAACTGTGGAAGCAATAAAAATGCATGCTGTGCCAATATGTGATTGTAAATAAATTTCCATTATTTGGCTCCTGGACAATGTAGTTTCCACTGAGTGTTTATTTTAGGGGTGTGGGTCTAGGGAAACGCAACAGAAAATAGTCAGAGGATTTTGACTAAAAAGGTTCGGATCAAGGTATATTTTCAAAAATTGTGTAGCCAGGGTCCAAACACTAGGAATAAACTAAGACCTCCAGAATGAACTAATTTTTCACCTTTATTCTAGTGTTTCTACATTCCTTCAATTACATAGTGATTATGCAATAAGTCATTGTGTCCTTGTAGGAGTGTCCGTTTACTTCTGACTTGTGTGGTTTGTTTTGAGAAGAGTGGGGAGATAAGTTTATCACATGGGAAGGACGTTAGAATGTTGAGCCAACAAATGAGAAAGTGCATCACCATTTAATGGTAGACTCTCTGCAATTTGGGATAATGAAGCACACTGGGAGGGGGAACAGATTGTTGCTTCTGCTGTGTCTGTTCTGTTCTGGCTTCGCTTGAGAAGATGGGCCTTCATATATACTAATGTGATAAGAAGTGCTACCTCTTGTATTGTTGATGTGAAAACAGATTTATGGATGCCTAGGCTTAACTACAAAAAAAAAAAAAAAAAAAAAAAAAAAAAAAAAAGGTGGCAGATGATGGAATATGCCTCACAAGTCTAGTAAAATAACTACAACCAGAAGTTTTATGGCTTGGCAAACTAAATTATATTAAATAGGTTTAAAACTAAAGAATTAGAGTACATTAGACTTACAGGAAATTTTGAGTGTTGAATTTTAGAATACAAAACTTTGTAATTTTGTACAAAGCTATACTGAGAAGTAATGGATCTCAGATGGTAGTGTTTGAGATCAGTTCCATGGGATGTCACTGAGGAATCGATCAGTCCACATGTGGGAACAAGATCACATGTTTCCACAAAGAGCAGAGAACTGTGTATCACATATTGACTGACCATCACAGCTACTGCTGACTTTGTTTTAAAGGGTTCATGATGTAGAAAAACAAAACAGCAGTTGAGCATGACTCAGCCAACAGGCGTCCGTTGAGTGTCCACAAGGAGCATGGTGCTAGTCTAAGGAACACTCAGCAAAACCTCCCGTTCTTAGAAATAATAGATGGGGTTTTCTTGCTTAGTAGACACACATATAACATGCATATTTGTGGCGTATTTGGAGTTAAAACAATCATATTACAACAGCATATACAATAGGATCCATTTTGTAGAGATAAAAATTGTATACGTGATACAACAAAATACAAACGAAAGGTATCTCTGGATAGTGATTTTTTGTTTATATCTTCTGATTATTCAATAATAAACTTTTTTCATGTAATTTTAAATTTAAAAAAAAATTAAAGAAAACACAACCAAGTCATTCTACAAACCTAAAAATAAGGATCTGTGACCTGGAACTACTGTAGGAAATTTATTCTCACTGTTTTCAGTCTCTTGATGGACTAAGAGACTGAAAACAGTGAGAATAAATTTGAAGTCCACACATCTGTGTTTAAATATTTGACAATCATATTGTTTCTCATGCTGTCTGCAAAGAGGAAAAATTATTCTGTTTCCTGTCTCATTTTACTTAAAACTGAAAATAATACTCACACAATAGACATTTTGATGAAAACATTGTCAGTAGATGAAGCAAAAGCAGTAGATTGTAAGGAAATTGTTTATTGCCAATGACACACAGCTAAGAATTTAAATAAAATAAATCTTGATAAATATCCCAAGGGTAGGTTGCCAAATATAAGGAAATGGATTTAGGGATTTTTAATAAGGAAAATACTGTAATAATTTCATTCATTCATTCAGCAAATATTTATCCTAATATTTAGGATATTTATCCTAATATTTCAGGGGCCGTCATGAGTGAAACAACCAGACAGACAACCAAATCGCAGGCTGCATGGGGCAACAAGGCCGGCAGGGAAGTAATTAAGGGACGACCAAACAACTGAATAGCAGGCTGCATGGGGTGACCAGGCCAGCAAGGGGGTTGGTGAGGGATGACCAAATGATGAACAGCAGGCTGTGTGGGGCGATCAGGTTGGCATTGGGGCAGTTGGAGGTGATTAGGCCAGCAGGCAGGTAAGAAGTTAGGAGCCAGTAGTCCCAGATTGTGAGAGGGATATCCAACTGCTGGTTTTGGGATCAGGCCTAAACTGAGGAGTCCCGGATTAGAAAGAGTGCATGCTGGGTTGAGGAGATCCCCCACCCTCTGTGCATGAATTTCATGCACTGGGCAATATTATTGAGGTGCTGGTGATAAAGCAGTGAACAAGGTAGACATGGTTTCAGCCTCATGGAGCATTCATTCTAGTTACAGAGATGAACAGTAAGCAAAAGAATTCAAATACTTATATAATTACTAGAGGCCCAGTGCATGAAATTCGTGCATGAGGGGAGTCCCCTCAGCCCATCCAAGACCCCTTGGGTGCTGTCCAACTGCCAGTTTAGGCCCAATCCCACAATTGGGACCACTGGCTCCTAACTGCTCACCTGCCTGCCTGATCACCCCTAACTGCCCCCCACCACCACCAGCCTGATCACCCATAACACCTCTGCCTGCTGTCCTGATTGCCCCTAACTGCTCCCTCCACCAGCCTGATCAGCCATAAAACCTCTTCCTGCTGTCTCGATTGCCCATAACTGCCCCCCCACACACACTCTTGCTGGCCTGTTTGCCCTCAATTTTCCCCCTGCTGGCCTGGTTGCTCCACACAGCCTGTTCAGTCATTTGGTTATCCCTCAACAACTTTCCTACCAGCCTGGTCACCCCTCCCTGCACCTCCTGCTGGCCTGGTTGCCCATGCAGCCTTCTGTTTAGCCATTTTGCCATCCCTCACCAACCCCTCTGCCGGCCTGGTTGCCCCATGCAGCCTGCTGTTCAGTTGTTTGGTCATTCCTCACTAACCCCCCTGATGGCCTTGTTGCCCCACACAGCTCGCTAGTCAGTTGTTACTGGGAGGTTGTCCTGACCAATTTGCAAATTATCCTTTTATTAGGTATAGATTTATAGTATAGGTTTAAGTTCTATGGAAGAGGAAGGGCAGGATGCTAAACATTCATCAAACATATCCTGCACAGAACCATCCATGAAGACATCCCTGAGAGACTTTTAATCTGGCCCTCAACAATGAGTAGGAATTGATTAGGCAATAATGGTCGTGGGAGAATGGAAAAGGGACTTTGGGGAAGATGGACTACTAAGTTCAAGATATCTTAGGCAGTGAAGAGAGTTAAAAACTGAAAGAGGGAAAATGAAGCTTGAGTATGGTGAAGCAGGGATAATAGCTTATTAGGCTGTGTAAATTTCAATATAATCGTAACAATGGAAAGCTCTTTAGCCAGCAAATGAAGGCACCTCAATTTTTATTCAAATAGTAATTACATTAAAATCATCTTATCTCTTGATCAGCATTGGAACATAGAATTCCAGAAGTGTTAGAAAATGTGTTTTCTTAATCCAATTAAAAAATGGGCAATGGACCTAAATAGAACATTTTCAAAAGAAGACAGAAGGAAGGCCAAAAGGCACATGAAAACATGCTCAAAGTCACTAATTGTCTGAGAGATGCAAATCAAAACAACAATGCGGTACCATCTCACACCTGTCAGAATGGCCAACATCAATAAATCAACAAACGACAAGTGTTGGCGAGGTTGCGGAGAAAAAGGAACCCTCTTGCACTGCTGGTGGGAATGCAGACTGGTGCAACCACTGTGGAGAACAGTGTGGAGTTTCCTCAAAAAACTGAAAATGGAACTCCCATTTGACCCAGTAATCCCACTCTTAGGAATATATCCCTAGAAACACCAATCAGAAAGGATATATGCATCCCTATGTTTATAGCAGCACAATCTACAATAGTCAGAATTTGGAAACAGCCTAGGTGCCCGTCAGCAGACGATTGGATCCAAAAACTATGGTACATCTACACAATGGAATACTATGCTGCCATAAAAAAGAAGGAATTCTCAACATTTGCAGCAACCTGGATGGAATTGGAGAACATCATGCTGAGTGAAATAAGCCAATCAATGAAAGAGAAATACCACATGACCTCACTCATTTGTGGATGATAAAGAACATTATAAACTGATGAACCAAAAGATAGATGTAGAGACAGTATATCAACAAGTAGACTGTCAAATTACAGCGGGGAGGGGAGGAAGATCTGGGGGAGATAATAGATCAACCAAAGGACTTTTATACATGCATATAAGTACAACCAATGGACACAAAACTCTGGGGAGGGAGGGGATGTGTGGGAGGGAGGGGGGCAAAAAAAATCAATAAAATATATTTTTTAAAAAAGAAAAAAAAAAGAAAATGTGTTTTCTAATAAGCATTGGGGGGGGTGGGTGAGAATCAACAGGGGATTAAAATCTACTGGTGCTGTCTTAATTAATTGGTATAACTGTTTTTACTAAGTTGACATGTACAAAATATATTCTAGTCTCTTTTATTATTCCAGTTCACTTTGGAGCCCCCTTTGTTACTGGTTTGCCAGAATTTTAGGATATCTTTCTGGAAGCCTTTCCCACTCCACAATTTATCCAAGAATACTAGGGACTTAATCTAGTCCAAAGTGTTTAAGTCCAGCTTCTAAACCTCCAAATAAGGAGGTGCTGGAACTTGTCTGTCCATGTCTGTCACATGGTAACACTGTTGAGGAGGGCCCTGCACAGATGAGCAGACTATTTGTGCTCTCTCAATGCTAAGACACACTCATAATGATCCAGGCCTTAGTCCAGGCTCTGGGGTGCCCAGGCTGTGTGTCAGTGCTATGGTTATTATTATGATGTCTTTACTACTTACCATGAAACATTTCAAATGTACTGTATACCAAAACATAGTGTATCCATCACCCAATTCAGCAATTTTCAGCTCATGGACAATCTTTTTCATTTATACTCTTCCCTACTTAACCTACTTATCCTTCATCTCCCCCATGTTTTAAAGGAAATCCCAGATATCATATCATATCATATCATTTCATTTGTAGTAATATTTATAGCACCAAAAGCTAAGGACTATTAAAAAGAAAATTTAAACCCAATTATCACACTTGAAATATAAGTCCTTTATGTCATCAAATATCCAGTGTTCAAACTTCCCCAATTGTTTTAAAATTGTTTCTTATTATTAATTTTTTTATTGTGTGTTTGTTCAAATCAGAATTCAAATAAAGTCCATGCATTGCAACAGGTCTCTCAAGTCTATAAACTCCCTCTTTAACTCTTTTTCATCCCTTGCAATATATAATTTTAAATAAAGAGTAAATAAATAAATTAAATAAATACTGTTTTATATTGTCTGGATTTTGCTGATTGCAATCCAATAGTGCCATTCACCATGGTCTTTGTTCCTCCTATATTGTTGGGAAATTAGTAGATGCTTGATTAGATTCAGGTTGGATTATGTTTTCTTTTTTGGTACAATACCGTATGGATTGTCTTCTGTCTTTCCACTAAAAATATTTAATATTTTGATTGTATATTTTTGAGATGTTAGCAATTATGAATGATCATTGCTTGGATTCATTAATACTTTAAATATGGTTTGAAAAATAGTAATGGTCTTTATCTTCTTTAGTCATTGGCTAGAACTTATCTACAAGGAAAAAAATCCCCACTCCTTAAATATTTGGTTAACTTGAGATGCATTTGTAGAAAAGTCAGGGTAAGTGCTTATTTCTTTTTCTTTACCAGATTTTAAGATAACACCCTGCAGTGACAATTTAAAAATGAAAAAAGTATTATTTATAATTATGAACTAATGGATTTAGACATTTATTGTGTTTCAGTTTGTTGAAGTTACTGTCTGTATTGATGATCAAGCTCTTATCTTTGTTTCCTGATTCCTGAAATGGCCTTACAGATTTTTAATAACTTTCTGGGTCCCTGCTTTGACAAAATGTTCCAGGCTTATCTTACAAATTTCCTGCCTCACATCTAGAATAAACCATCTCCTCAAGGAGCCCTGATTATGTTTATTAAAAACTGGTATCTTTAGACAACAGTCTAGGCACTGGGATTCTCATTACCACTGGGTTGTTCATTGCTTATTGGCTACTTCAGTAGACATAAATAGAATATATGTATATATATATATATATATATATATATATATATATATATATATATATATGTGTGTGTGTGTGTGTGTGTGTGTGTGTGTGTGTGTGTGTGTGTGTGTGTATAGATAGATAGATAGATAGATAGATAAATTATTCCATGAGTTCATATTATTTTTGACTCAAATTCAGAATTACAGGGTGTTTTGTTTTTTTTAACTTAAACATTGTTGAACTTATATCTTTATCTTCCCTCTCCAATGCTGACATTCCTAGTTCTCAGTGACAGCAACATAATTAATTACTCATTTGCTTTATTCCATAATATATGCAAATGGTCCCAGAATAGCACACCAACATCTAAAGATGGAGAGTCATGGTAATGGAAATAATTGTAAAAGCCTTAAGACAGAATCAAAACCAGTGTGACTTGAGTCGTTAACAATGAGCAGAGTGCTGATGGGAGACACAGTTCTAAAGCAGGTAGGGACAGCTTGTACTTTTTTGTATTTTAAAGCTCTGCTTGGATGCCTACTATGCATCTCAAACAACATAGGGCTGTGCTGTGAGCCTCACTCTTCTGGGATGTTCTAACTCTCCAGAGGGTCCAGGCACCCCAAAGTACAATTCAGCACTTAGGAAAGCTGTGTGAGAATTTTGGGGCATAACCAGCCAAACATGGTGATGAATCAGTCTTTGAGGTACAGACTTGCCCTCTAAGGACGGGGAATTTATCTTAGAAATTATTTGTTCTAAAATGTTCTACAATTATCAGGGTATCTGTGTTAAGTAAACTATCAGGGACCTCGTTTGGAATTGACCACTGGAGAAAGCTGTTTTCTGTTCTGTTTTTCCAAAACTACTGACTTACTGTGTGTGACCAGAGCATTCAGCTAGAATCATGAATAAAGGGCATTAAACGTGACCCAGATACTTCTCTTATGAACACTGATCTGAAAGCCATATTCTTCTTGCCCAAAATATTCAACCTAGCTCTCCAAACAATTGCTACTGCATGTGAGATGGACTCGGGGAATTCTATTTTGTGTTTTACTTCACACGCTCCAAAATATGATCAGAACATTTCTGTGCCTTAAATTGTCCTATTAAATAAAATATTTAGATATATTTGATAAAACCCAATAAATAAAATACTTTGTTTATGAAGAAGCATTTGCTTTCCAAAGTTGAGGTTTTAAAAATAACTTAATAAGTTAATTTTATTACCTTTTTTCTACTCTGTGCTTTTGAGAAAAGAGTAGAACATTAAAATTATGCTGAAAGAATTTAACAATAGTTACAGTTTGTTGCAAAAACATACCCTTGAAATAGCTTTTCAAAATCAAGAAAACTTTGTATATATGTACAATTAATGTAACATGCCACAGTCAAATAATAATGTTATTGGCAGGTCTTCAATATCTAACTGAAATGACAGACATGTGGAAGAAAAGAACTTCATCTTAATTTAGTACACAGCAAATATGATTTACTTCAAAAATAAAAAACTGTTGCAAATCTGAATTAATTAAAAATAGCATTTAAAAGATTTATTGAAGTTTATGAGCATAATACATACTGACCCAGAAAACTGGATATGCCAGGATCCCATGAGGAAGATTTATATTTATTGCATATATTAATTACAGTTTGAGGAATATAATTACCACTTTCTGAAGAAAGATTCAGATTTGTAAGTCAAGTTAATTTATACATCTTTGGGTAAATAAATGTTTAACATGATAGAAAATCTAATCTAGTCCGTTGTTTTTTATTTCCAACTCTGACCCTAACTCACAATGTCAAATTGAGCAGTCATTTATATTCTTTTTTTTTTCTTTTCCAATTTTCCCATCTGCAAAATGAGGAACTGCATTGTCTCAAGGGGATGCTGTGTTGCTTTCTCTCGAGTCCTTAAAACTAAGACTGAAACTAGGGCTGTTTCCTGCTTGATATGACTTATGATCCAAAGGTTTTCAAGGACAACACACCCTAAAGTCTCTCTCCTGTTACAATGGGTATCATTTCCAGAGACTCAAAGGAAATAAGTTATGTGAAGATTCCACATATTGGATCACTGCAACCTACTCTTATTGATCAAGAAACAGTTTGATCGAGGTGACTGATACAGTGGAAATCCATAATCTCAACCAGAGAACAGCAAGCGTACACTGGCACCTGTGATGTACACAGTAAAAGGGAAAATAATTTCTGGAGGCACACTTCACCCATTTAACAATTTTATTCAAAGATGTTCATGCTTGAAATTTGAGCCTGAACCCTCCATTTGACCAAATAGTGAGGGGGCAGGGGGGAATACCCACAAAACACCATTTATGGAGTTTCTCCTATGTGCCAGTCACCATGCCAAGTTCTTAGGAATTAAAGAAAAATATGCAGTAACAAAGACAAACAAGATCTAGGATTTGCCCATGAAGAACTCATAACATGATACAATATGCAACTTTGGAACATTCAAGAAAGAATATTCTGCTTGTTTACCTGAGATCACTTGTATATTCTACTTATCCATGCATTGGATAAAAAACAGTTTGATTAAGTTCACTTCTATTAGGGGAAAAGATGAAGGTACATTTTCAAAAGCATTTTCCAATCTAGCTAAGACTTGGCAGTTCTTTGGGGGGGAGGGGGGAAGGATCCTGGGAATATCCTTAGAAGTGTTGTATTATCAAAGCACAATTTTGCACAAAATGTGAAAATGTGCTCAATTGGTTTTGTATTTGATAAATAGCACAACATGACAATAAGCAAAGAATAGGCCTGCCTTACCTGCTTTAGCAAAAGACAAAACTGGTTCCAGCTCGCATGCAGCCTCAGAGCTGGGAAAGAGGCACTAGGTCTGTGGAGAAGTAGCTCAAGGGACCCAGAACCCCTGCCCCGTGGATGCAGAAGCCACGAGCTAAGCGGTCTAATGCCCAGAGCTGTTTTCTTTGCTTCTGTTGCTCCTGTTAGAACGAGTTGCTCTTACATAGGCGGACAGAGTCACTCGTCTTGTCTACACAAATATTCTTTGAAGAGATTATTGGCTATCATGTGCAATGCGTGGATAAGTAGAATATACAAGTCTACTCTGGATCAAGTAGAATTAATATTTAAGTTTTGATTTATATGTGTTTTGCTTTTTTTGTAATCTTGTAGACTGTGGATCATGTGAAATTGCATTTTGAGAGAAACTTAAAGCATAATCTGACTAGAACTAAGAAGCTGATTCTTAAAAAGTTCAATTAATTCTTTAATCAGAAATCGAGGGGGGTAGGGGAGACTAACTCAAAAATATGGCTCCCTAAGTAATATCAACATTGTTGAGAGAATGGTTTCTTGAGCAATTCACAGGCAGATAAACTCACTTTCTAAGGCTGATATGTCTCAAAAAAGTCTCTTCTATACAGATCCTTGTCAGCCCGGAGGCTTTCTTAGGATGAGGTGGAAGAAAATATGAAAATAATAAGTGAGGCAGTCTCCTGGGATTGCTAGTTTTTCTTGGTTCCTGCTTGATCGGAAACCTCAGAGGGGCCCCCTTCCTAACGTTATTTCAGTATAAGTATTTCCATGTGCAGTTCCAGCTGGAAGCAGGCACTGCGGACCATGTGAAAAGTCAGCAAGTACACACAAAATTAGCCCTCAGCTTTTGGACCTTTAAAAGGCTTGGGTCAGGGCTGAGTTTATTCAGAATGACTTATAAGTCCCTAAAGATCAACAGTATCACTCTCCTGACAGGGTGTCCTTAGCCCCAAACTCCTATTTTTCACATTCAAACACAGCCTCCTGTGCTCTCGCTCTCTCTCTCTCTCTCTCTCTCTCTCTCTCTCTCTCTTGTCTTTGACCCATTGATTCCCCAGAGCAAAGGATCATTAAGGATATAGATATATTTTAAATGCAAAATAAGAAATACAAAAGCCTAGAGAAAGCATTCCATGGTAATATCTGGTATTGGAGCCCCAGGTCCCTTGGATAATTTGGGTAAGGGGAGAGTAGGTAAGAAGAATAAGAACCCTTATTGGTTCCATTTGGACTGAGAAAAATCAAAGCAAGCAGTTACTGAAAATTTCATAAAACCATCTTTTAGTATTAGTCATCATGACAAAATGTATTTGTAGCCCTCAACTTTCCAACAGGCTGTTTTTCCAAAAGTCATTTGTATGTTGTTTCTCTGGATCTGAAAAGCCCTTTTCCTCTTATAAACAACGTTTTGAATTAGTAGCTCTTTGGCTTTTTGTGTCATGAACTCCTTGGAGAATTTATTAATAGTTGTGGACACACTTCCTAGAAAAATTCTCATATGCATAGATGCCCTAGTTTTTCAGACAGATTTAGAGGCTTCACAGGTCTGCTGGAGCCACTTCCTAGTTAAGAACTTTTGTCCTTAAGTCCCAGGCTAAATTCCAGAGCCACAGAATGAATTAAGTAGACATTTACACTCCAGTCTGGAGGTGGAGCCACCATTTATAACAACAATTAAACAACAGCCTTGTAATTATGCCTCTGGACAGTAGCACCACGGTACTTCATGTTACCATCCCTGAAAGCCCTCTAGTTCCATTTGAAGCAGAATTTCCTTTGTACACAGAAAGAAGGCAATAACATGTTTGGACAAATGAGATGTATCTGCTCCTGTGGTGTCATTTGGAATACAATGGTATCACTTCTCAAAAAAACCCTCTGTATCCATCTATTCATTCCTCCCTCCTCACCAACCCCTGGCAACCACTAATCTTACTGTCTATAAACTATGGTTTTGCCTTTTCTAGAATGTCTTAGAGTTGAAACCATACAATATGCAGTCTTTTCAAATTGGCTTCTTTCACTTAATAACATGTCATTACATTTCCTTGTGAAAGGCACAGCACCAAGAGAGAGCACTAATGTAAATGATGGATTTTGGGTGATGATGTGTCTAGTAACTTCATTGATTGTAATAAATGTATACCTCTCTGGTGGAGGGTGTTGGTGGTGGAGGATACTCTGTGTGTGGGTGGTCAGGAAGCATGTGAGAAATTTCTGTACTTTCTGTTCAATTTTTTTCTGTGAACCTAAAACTGCTTAATAAATAAAATCTATTAAGAACTTTTTATTTTTTTTCTTTTATTTTTTAAAATCTTTATTGTTCATATTATTACAGATGTTCCTCTTTCCCCCCCACCTCCGTTGCTCCCCTCCACCAGTTCCCACCCCACCCTCTGCCCTTTCCCCACCCCTCATTGTCCTCATCCATAGGTGCACAATTTATGTTCAGTCTCTTCCCACATCCCCATTTCCCCTTTTCCCCGAGAATCATCAGTTCACTCCCCTTCCATACCTCTGATTCTATTA
This sequence comes from Pipistrellus hanaki, assembly GCF_964339955.1. NCBI lineage: Eukaryota > Metazoa > Chordata > Mammalia > Chiroptera > Vespertilionidae > Pipistrellus > Pipistrellus hanaki. The sequence continues at coordinate 135,008,788 of NC_140505.1, read as the reverse complement.
TATTCATCATTTAATATTGTTCATCAGATTTTTTTTTAAAAATTTTTTGGTTTGTAGATTTACTTGTTGATAGTTACATATTTGTTGTTCATAGTTTTTATCTTTATTTACTTTCTCTTCCAAAAGAGAAAGTAATTTCTCTTCAGCAATTCATATAATTCTGGTTTGGTGGTGATGAACTCCTTTAGCTTTTTTTTATTGGTGAAGCTCTTTATCTGGCCTTCAATTCTGAGTGATAGCTTTGCTGGGTAGATTATTTTTGGCTGTAGGTTCTTGCTATTCATCACCTTGAATATTTCTTGCCATTCCCGTCTGACCTGCATGGTTTCTGTTGAGAAATCAGCTGACAATCGTATGGGTGCTCCTTTATAGGTAACTACCTGCTTTGCTCTTGCTGCTTTTAATATTCTCTCTTTGTCTTTTACTCTTGGAAATTTAATTATGATTTGTCTTGGTGTGGTCTTCTTTGGATTCCTTTTGTTTGGAGTTCTGTGCGCTTCTTGGACTTGTAAGTCTAATTCTTTCACCAGGTGGGGGAAGTATTCTGTCACTATTTCTTTCAGTATGTTTTCGATATCTTGCTCTCTCTCATCTTCTGGGACCCCCATAATTCTGATGTTGGTTTGCTTGAAGTTGTCCCAGAGTTTTCTTACATTATCTTCAACTTTCTGGATTCTCTTACCTTCTTGCTTCTGCGAAGGAGTGTCTTCTGGCTCTTTATGTTTCAAATCTTTGACTTGATTCTTGCGATCTTCCATTCTGATTTTAGGACTCTGTATAATATTTTTTATTTCAGATAATGTATTCTTTATTTCTTGTTGATACCTTATTATTTCTTGTTGATCCCTTATTATTTCTAGTTGATCCCTTTTCATATCCTCATAGGTCTCATTTATTTTATCTGCCTTTTCTAGGAGATTCTTGAACAACCTTATAAGTGTGGTTTTGAACTCTATATCCAGTCGCTTTTTGTCCTCCATTTCTTTCATTTGTGATCTATTTCGTTGTCTCAGCATTTTCGCAGCTTCCCTGATAGGGCAGAGTTTCAGGGTGGAGCCTACAGGCTTGGCTTCCGTCAGCCATACCCTATGCAGCTCTTGAGTCTCAGGGTCCTTCAGTACTCACTGCAAGCACCTCTGAGAGAAAGGTGCCCTCGAGTTTCACCTGCTACCAAACAGTCTAGTCTCTTCCCCCCATGGGCCCGGAACTGGGGTTCAGTTCAGTTGGAAGTGGGATTGGAGGTGGCATTCAGAGCTGTCTGGAGCCCCTGTCTCCTTCCCACGAGGGCAATCCTGCGGCACAGCCAACCATCCCTTCTCTGCGCACAATGTGCGCGCCTCCGGGACCTCCTTTCGCCGCGCCCCTGGGGTTCTGCCGTACAGCCCAGCTTCCTCTGGATGAGCCTGGGTCCCCGGGGTCTGGCCCAGAACTGGGGTTCAGAGCAGTCGGGTCTGGGGTTCAGCACAGTAGGAGTTTTTATCTCCTTCCCGCTTTGGAACACCAGCCAGGCACTCAGCCTCCCTCCTCTCCGGCTCCGTCGTCCACGCGCTACGTGTCTCCGCACCTTAGGCTTTTACAGCTCCTCCGCTCTTCCTTCTGGTTTTCTCCTTGCTTCTCATTGTAGAATTTCCAGTCAGTTGACTTTCCTGTAGTTCTGGGTAATGTCCATTTTATATTTTAGTTGTATTTTATTGAAATTGTTGTGTGTGGCTGCAGTTAGGTGTTTACCTGTGCAGCCATCTTGGATCCTCCCTAAAGGTTAGTATTAAGAACTTTTTAAAAAGGTAATGTTCTAAGAAAAAATGACCAAGGAACCTTATGGTATCCTTTTTATTCGTGTTACTTCCTCATATTAGCTGACCATTTATGCTAAAAAAAAAAAAAAAAAAAAAGACATAGAAAGAAAGAGAAAGATCAGGTAACTCATATTTCCTTTTCCTTTTAGTCTTTCTTTATTCATCAATAAGCCTTAGGTAGAGCATATTGGTAGAATGAACATATATCAAGAAACCAAGATGGCGGCATAGGGTAGACACCCGAATGCAGCCTACCACAACAAATTTGAATTTAGAACTGAAAAACAGGGGAAACATCACCCTGAAGCACCGGACAGCTGGCTGAGAGGAGGCTCTACCATCTGGGAAGGAGAAAGAAGGCACATTGAACCTCAGGAACTGTGAAGGTATGGAGAACTGTACGCTAAAAGGCTGCTGCCAGACTTCACTGCTGGCTTGCTTGTGGAGCACAGAGAGGGCGGGCCGAGTTTGCTGCTGGCTTACTCCCGGTGTGCAGAGAGGGCAGACAGCTAATGCGCGGCTGGGATTCTCCTAGGAAGTGACAGACAGGAATCTAAAGCTTGTCTGCTCCTATACCAAAGAGGTGCGCTTGCCTGCAACAAATTGTGCGGGATTCAACAAAGCTTGTCTGTGCCACCCTGAGACTCCGCCCCATTCAAGCGGAATATAGAAACCCTCCTAGCTGAGACACTTCTGATCCTCATAGCCAATTGGCTTGGAGATCAACACTTCCCAGTGATACCAACAACAAGCAAGGCTTAACAATAAGACTGCACACACAGCCCAGAAAGGGCTACACCAAGACTGTCCACCTCAGGTAACTGGGAGGCTTATTCACTGAACCATATAGGACACCTTAGCACACAAAGCCACCCTACCAACTTAGGGAAGCTGTGAAAATGCCAAGACAAGGAAACAGATCACAAACAAAAGAAATGGAGGAAAAGAAGCGACTGGATATAGAGTTCAAAATCACGCTTATAAGGTTTTTCAAGAATTTCCTAGAAAAGGTCTATAAGACCTATGAGGATGTGAAAAGGGATCAACTAGAAATAATAAGGGATCAACAAGAAATAAAGAATACATTGTCTGAAATAAAAAATATTATACAGAATCCTAAAAACAGAATGGAAGATTGTAAGAATCAAGTCAAATATTTGGAACATAAAGAGCCAGAAGACACTCCTCCACAGAAGCAAGAAGACAAGAGAATCCAGAAAGTTGAAGGTAATGTAAGAAAACTCTGGGACAACTTCAAACAAACCAACATCAGAATTATGGGGGTCCCAGAAGATGAGAGAGAGCAAGATATTGAAAACATACTGAAAGAAATAGTGACAGAATACTTCCCCCACCTGGTGAAAGAATTAGACTTACAAGTCCAGGAAGCGCACAGAACTCCAAACAAAAGGAATCCAAAGAAGACCACACCAAGACAAATCATAATTAAATTTCCAAGAGCAAAAGACAAAGAGAGAATATTAAAAGCAGCAAGAGCAAAGCAGGTAGTTACCTATAAAGGAGCACCCATACGATTGTCAGCTGATTTCTCAACAGAAACCATGCAGGCCAGATGGGAATGGCAAGAAATATTCAAGGTGATGAATAGCAAGAACCTACAGCCAAAAATAATCTACCCAGCAAAGCTATCACTCAGAATTGAAGGCCAGATAAAGAGCTTCACTAATAAAAAAAAAAGCTAAGGGAGTTCATCACCACCAAACCAGAATTATATGAATTGCTGAAGGGGGTTCTTTTGGAAGAGAAAGTAAATAAAGATAAAAACTATGAACAACAAATACATAACTATCAACAAGTGAATCTAAAAACCAAGGGAATTAAAAAAAATCTGATGAACAATATTAACTGGTGAATATAATAAATCAGAGGTATGGAAGGGGAGTGAACTGAAGATTCTCAGGGGGAAAAGGAAGAGTGGGGTGTGGGAAGAGACTGAATATAAACTGTGCACCTATGGATGAGGACAATGAGGGGTGGGGAAAGGGTAGAGGGTCGGGTGGGAATCTGGTGGAGGGGAGCAATGGGGGGGGGGGGAAATGAGGAACATTTGTAATAATATAAACAATAAAGATTTATTAAAAAAAAAAAAAAGAATGAACATATATCAAGAAGTGAAATAAAAATATTCAAGTAAATTTTATGCAGCATTTCCACTGGTCTGGTAAGAACAACAAAAAACAGAACAAACAAACAAATAAAAACTACTGTATGTAAAAGCTACTAATTATGAATTATACAATTTTAGAGATTATATATAAAAGTTAAATGTTCTTATATTTGTGTTTTATTCTGACATTGCATAATACAAAGATAAATAGTAAAATTCAAACTAATAATTTTCAGTTTTAACTTTACTTAGAAGGACATCAAACAGCAAATTAGAGAAGTCAATAGAGAGACCACAGAAGAAACAGAAAATGTTTACTTTATAGTTTAGCACTTTTCCCCCTGTTTTTTGAACAAGATGGAGCTCACATTTTTATTTGCACTGGGACTTGCAAATTATGGGGTTGTTCCTGCATGGCATGATAGTTCTGTGAGAAGTGAAAAGAAATGTTATGTAGAAAAAAAAATTTAAAAGACTCTATACAAACAAAGAGTAACACACAAAAAGCCACTAGTCACATGTGGCTGTTTAAATTTAAATGATATTAAATTAAAAATTCAATTCTTCTGTTGCACTTCAAGCATTCAATAGCCACAAGTAGCTACTGGCTACTATATTGGACACCGCAGCTGTAGAACATTTCTGCTGTCACATAAAGCTCTTTTTGACGGTGTTGTTTTATAGTTTAATTAGAGGCTCAGTGCAGGAAATCATGTGCATGTAGGGTCCCTAGGCCTAGCCTGCAATCAAGGCCATCTTCTGCCTGCTCGCCAGTCCCCAGTCCTGCCCCCCCCCCACCCCCCAGTTCATCATTTGCCATGCTGCAATTGGAGCCTGTGGGCAGCGGAGGAGGGACCAAGAGGTGGTTAATGCACCTCATAGTGACTGGTCAAGTGGTTGTTCCAGTCGCTATGCTTATGGTCGCTGGCCTTTTATTATATAGGATACTTTGTAAAGTGCTAGATTAAACAACATTAATTGGAGTTCATTAATCCAGAATTTTTCTGAACCTTGCCTATGGAAATGTGAATCTCCAGGAGGGGGCTATAGCATGAAATGTTTCCAAACTTATTTTATCAAAGCTTGCTTTTTCTGCAAGACAGTGAACTTACTATCATTTCTAAAAAGGGAAAGAAATATTTTTTAAGAATTTTCAATAGAAAATATGATATATGGTACATGTTATTGATGGATTGAAAAGTAGTTTGAATAGGTGGTGAGAATCTAATGTTATAGAACTGATGCTTCCTGGACTTAGTTTAGGAAAATTCTTCTCTGGAGAGCACTTTAGGTTATCATGTTGCCTGTTAACACTTTTGAGTCAATTTTTCATAATAAAAATATTGGTTTCATGAGCTACCAATACACACAGCAGCATGCATAAATGTCAAAAAGAATTACACTAAGCGAAAGAAACCAGACACAAAATGCTACATACTATATACTTCATTTATATGACATTTTAGAATACAAAACTATAGGGACAGAAATAATATCATGGGCTTTTGTCCAGAAAGAGATTGGATATAAAGGGGGATTAGGGAAATTGGGGGAGGGGCTGTGACAAAACTATTCCATGTCTTCATTGTGGTACTGCTTACATGACTTTATATGTTGGCCCAAACTTTGAATTAAATTATACACCTGAAAAGCGTGGTAACACTAATGTAAATTATCTCTCAATAAGCTGATTTAACACATTGCACACCAGTAGTTTTATTGCTAGCTTTACCCAGTGGCCAGGTAAGTTTCTAGTGAAAGAGTACAAGAAACACTTTATAAAGTTCCATACTTTAAAAAGATACTAGCTTGTAAGAACATGTAATAAATAACTTCAAAATGCAATGGGTATTTAATTTTAAGGAATGCCTAAACATTTATGTAAAACATTGTGTACTATGAAAAAATTAGAATGCTCATGATCTGCTTGCAATGTATTAAAATACTTACATATTTATATTTGCTCTACTGCCTGAAATGATGAAAAATTAGAGTAACATTTGATTACAGCCCACTCCCCACCTTGGACACACCTCAAAAGCCTCTTTGGAAGCGCAGAGGTTGATGGATCTGACAAACTAACTTTAAAATTCTGAGAATTTCTTGAGCCAACAAAATATGGATTAGGTCTCAGTGTGGAGAAGGGTGTGGGATGGACGGAGAAGAGCAACTGAGAGTGGAAGAGGACCAGGTACAAATAAAAGACAACGGAGGGAGAAGAATGATGTGTTGGTTGGCTCTGTACGCTCCCCTACACAGCCCTGGGTGGAAATACACCATGTGCCTCTTTGCCTCCATGAAATTAATTGGGGGGAAAAAATCAGGAAATTCACAGTTGAAAAGAGCTGGGGAAAAGTATGTGCTACTAGAAGCTGGCTGGGATAGGAAGGAGGGAATGGCATGTGCTGATGGATTGCCGAGCCTTACACATTTCCTCCATCCTTCACTCTCTGGATTGCAAGCACTACATGGTTCTAGCTAAAAAAAAATTTTTAAATATATTCTTATTGATTTTGTACAGAGAGGAAGGGAGAGAGATAGAGTTAGAAACATCAATGAGAGTCATCGATCAGCTGCCTCTTGCACACCCCCTACCAGGGATATGCCCGCAACCAAGGTACATGCCCTTGACTGGAATCGAACCCGGGACCTTTCAGTCCCCAAGCCGACGCTCTATCCATTGAGCCAAACTGGTTTCGGCCTAGCTAAAAAACTTTTTTAAATTTTAAAAAAAGGAACAGTCCAGGACAAGGAAACAGATTCTAACTCAAGACTTTGTACCCTGAGCCATATGCAGCCCCCAATAGCTTACCCAGACTCCTCCAATAAAAAGAGCTGGTTGAGCAAGGGCTCTTTCATGCATTTCTTTCAGAATCATAATATATATATACATATATAAAATAAGAATAACATGCTAATTGATCATACCTTCATGACGGCCCACCAGCCAATCAGGAGTAAGTTGCAAATTAACCCAACAAAGATGGAAGGTTAATTTGAATACACAAGCACTCGCCCCTGGCCACTCGTCCAATCCTCTGTAGCAAAGTCTAGTAGTTTCTAATAAATACAACTACCCTGTAAGCAAGCACTTCCAGTCCTCGGTGTTTATCTAAGAGAAATGAAAACCCAGGCCCACAAAAGCACTTGTATAAAAAATGTTCCATTTAGTCCAAAACTAAGAACATTCCTGATGTTCACTAATGTGAGAATGAATAAACTAAATGTAATACATTTATACAACAATGTTCAACTCATAAATAAAAAGAAATGAACTGCTACATACAATAAAGAAAAATGGATGGGTCTTCAAAAAATTATGCTGAATAAAATAAACCTCCGCCAAAACACAACATGACTTACCTCTTATACCTATTACAGGAAGTTCCAGAGCAAGCTAAACTAAACTGTGATGAAGAAGTCAGAACAGCAGTTGCCTTTAGGGTGGCAATGGGAAACTGACTGGGTTGACAAACATGTTCTGTGTCTTCTTAGTGGATGAGTTACATAGGTGTATGCATATGTAAAAAATCATGGAACAACAAAGGTTTGTGCATTTTGCTCTATGTAAATTTTACTTTAAAATCTATAAGCAAAATATTAAAATCCACCTATATGCATGCTGAACTGTTTATGGATCAGGCATAAAAATTAAGACGAATAAATATGTTTTGTTTTTAAATATATTTTATTGATTTTTCACAGAGAGGAAGAGAGAGGGATAGAGAGTTAGAAACATCGATGAGAGAGAATCATCGATCAGCTGCCTCTTGCACACCCCCCACCGGGGATGTGCCCGCAACCAAGGTACATGCCCTTGCCCGGAATCAAACCCGGGACCTTTCAGTCCGCAGGCTGACGCTCTATCCACTGAGCCAAACCAGTTCCAGCATAAATATGTTTTAAATAAAGAAAATATACCAAAAAATTAACATTTATAGAAACTATATGGTGAGTATATGGGATTCCTATTGCTCCTAACCACCTAACAAAAGGAGAAAAAAATTCTAAACCCTTAAAAGGAAACAGTATATTCTAACTCATATTACTCGTACAGTTTTTCATATAATGTCTGCTACTTAAAAAAATTAACTGAGGATTTCTGCTTTTTTGTTACAATGTAGTAATAGGAACTGAATTAATACTACACTGTGAAATAACAAAAAGATAGGCAAAATATATTAAGTAATGATTTTCAAGACCCAGAACATCAGGCAGTGAAAGACAGTGACCCCTGAGAGAAGAGAAGCAAATGGGGTGAGCGCTACAATGGCCTCAGCCTACTGCCTTGGCAAAGTTCCCTGGTGAAGTGTAGGCTAGAACATAAGCAGAGCCTGACCAATGAACTCTAGATGAAGTACACTGTTTGTCTTAGTCCTTTTCAGACTGCTGTAGCAGAATTCCACAGACTGTGAATAAACAATAGAAACGTATTTCTCCAAGTTCTGGAAGCTGGGAAGTCCAAGGTTAAGATGCTGGCAGATACAGTGTCTGGTGAAAGCTCACTTCCTTGTCCAGAGGTGGCTGTCTTTTTACTGTGTCCTCATGTCAAGGGAGCTCTTTGGGGGCCTCTTTTATGAGGGCACCAATCCCATTCAGGAGGGCTCTGACCTCATGACCTAGTGATTGCCCAAAGACCTCGCCCTCCTAATACCATCACATTGGGGATTAGGTTTTAGCATAATCATTTGGGAGGGGGACATGAACATTTTGTTTATAGCATTATTATAAGGTTCTTATCACTAAAGTTAGACTGCAATAAGATGTATACTATAAACACTAAACCACCCACTAGTATAACATAAAGTTATAGCTATTATACAAGCATAACAAGTTATAGCTAATATACAAACAAAAGAAGGCAGGAAGAAGGAAAAGATGGAACAAAGTATATTAAATTTAAATGCTCTAAATACTTCAATTAAAAGGTAAAGATTTTCTAAGGTTGAATTTTTTTAAAAACCAATTAGTTTTATAAGAAACACACTTTAAACAAAAAAAGGCACAGGTAGGTTAAAAGCAAAATGATGGAGAAAGATATACCATGCTAACAAAAATCAAAATGAACTGGAGTGCATATTAAAACAGGCAGAGTAGACTTCAGAGCAAAGAATACTGTCAAAGATGAAGAAGATCACTTCATGATCATAAAGGGGATGATTTATCAAAAGGGCATAACAATCTTAACATTTATGTACCTAATAAACAGAGCTTCAAAATACATGAAGCAAAAGTTGATAGAACCTGAAGAATATTATAAATAGGCGTATTCACAAATAAAATTAGATACTTAAACTCCCTCTCTAAGTAACTGATAGAACAAATGGACAAAGATCAGTGAGAATATAGAAGATTAGATAAACACTATCAACCAATTTGGCCTAATTAATATTTATAGAGGACTTTATCTAACAACAATAGAATAAATATTCTTTTTAAGTATGTCTGATCACACTGAAATTAAATTAGAAATCCTAACAGAAGAAGCTCTGGAAAATGCTCAAACATTTGTAAAACACTTAAACACTTCTAAAAAAACTAATGGGTTATTAGAAAGTAAGGGAAATTAGAAAGTATTTCATGAGCGTAAAACATGAAAATGCAACAAGTAAAACAGTAGGATGAGAGGGAGTTGGTGTTTTTGTTTTTGTTTTTGTTTTTAACTATCCCTTATTCTGATACGTATTAAAACTCATAGAACTGCCTATCCCTAAGCAAATTAACAAACAAGCAGAGGTAATAAAAACTCAAACCCTTTCCGATTATCTTACTGCATGCTGTTTGTAGCAGCACTTGCCTGGTTTTATAACCTCTTGCTACGAATGCCTGCCTTATTCCAGTAAGATTATGTAAACTCTGGGTTTCTTTTCACATTCTCATGGGGGCTAGAGGACTAAGAAATTACACACCAGAGTTTAGAAAGGGGGCCTACTAAGAAAGCCTTGTAATCCTGACAGAGTTCAATACTCAGTACCCAGAATATAGGATTTATGAATGGTACAACAGTGCGACCAGACTTTGCTGTCCTGGTTCCAAAGGGTGAAACTTCAGGAAATCCTAGTTCTGGAGAAGTAGCCGTGGTTAAGATTGGGGGAGCACTGGGAATCTGCCCCTGATCCCTATGAAGGACTCACACACAGCAGGGAAGGGAGTCCTGCTTTATTTAATTTTATTTTGTGATAGCTGGAGAGACTGATGATGATCATGTTACCCATAGTATCTCGTGGGAAAGGATATGCTAACAATTGACTTGCTGGCTTCTTTCCTAATGTCATTCATTAACCAATAACAAAGGACCTTTTCAAATTCCTTATCCCTGGAATATTTACAAAATTCTTATTCACATATTGCTTTGGCCTGTTTTTTTTTTATTGTTGAATTTTAGTTCATATCCCCTAGAGAGGTCAGACTAGCTATAATGGATTTTATTCATATAGTCTCATTATAAAGCTTGGAAATGTTTTCTTGGCCTACAGCAATAATAAAGTAGAGTCTAGATTGTATTATAGTTTTCAAAATTGTAAATCTCTAGTAGTCTAAAGGGAGATAACTGTCTTTGCTATATGAGAATTAGGGGAATTCATAGCAGGGCCATTATAATTGTTTCTTTGATAAAGATTTCATGTTTTTTTTCCAATTTAACCAAACGACTGCTAAAACTCTCCTCTGGGATACATAATGTCATGAAATATAGACAATGTCAACTTTTCAATTAAAAAGAAAACTCAATTTACCAAATATCCTTGGAATGACAACTGATCTATTATTGTTACTGTGAAATGATTAATTAAATGAGTTTCACTGTTACCTCATTACCAAGAAAATTCTGCTGAAATGGTTCCTAATGAGCATTTCTACAACTCAAGGGGAGAACACATTCTTTGGATGAAGGAGAACCTATGTGACATTAGGCAGTTTGCTTACACTTTTTAGATTCTATTTCTACATCTACTAAAGTAGGAATGATACCTCCTTATCAGGGTTTTTCTGTTCATATGTTGTTTGTATTTTGTTTTGTTTTACATCAGAGACAATATATACTAACACGGGGTCTGAAAAAGTTATAATAATTATAAAAATTTCATTTCCTTATGGCTTTATAAAATTTGAGGCATGTATGGGGTTCCAAGACACAAGATAAAAAGCAGAGGTAATAGTTTGTCCGTCTTAAAGCTAGAAAGATATAAACATTTATTGAAGCAGACATATGAAGATTTTTCTGTAAATAAGCCATCCTAAGAAAATAAAAATTGCAGACAGACATCATGTAGAACACAGCTATCCTTCATTATAATGCAGATAGATCAGATAGTATGGACTACTGCATAATAAATATTCACTCCCCTTCCATTTTGGTACACTATACTTCCTGTCCCAGTGGTGTGAGGATTGGCTATGAACTTTTGCCAATGGAATGTAGGCAGGAGTAATAAGGTGTAAGTTCTAAGCTAATTTCTTAAGAGGCATTGTGTGTTTTCATTTATCCCTCTTGTGTTTCTGCCTTTTGTCTCAGAAAGTTGCTAGGCCATAGAGAATGCGAGATATTGGAACAGGCGTGGACCCAAGCCGTAGACTAAAGTCAAGCCAAGCAATCCCAGCCTCAATCATCTGAATCCCTGGTAAACACCCAACCCACCATATATGTGAGAGTAAGAAATAATTGTGTTGGTTTTGTCTCTGAGTTGTGGTGTAGTTTATGAGCATTGCTGTAGCAATAGCTTACTGAATATATGATTTAGCAATAGATTACTGTATATATAGCTACATTAATAAAAGAGAAATATTCAATATTCAAATTGGCAATATATCTGTGATGCCCACCAGCCAATCAGAAGTGAGTATGCAAATTAACCCAACAGATATGGTGAGTTAATTTGCATGCACAGGTGCAGAGCGAAGACGGAAGGCTCTTGCCCAAGTGAAGACTAAAGACTGAAGACTGAAGATAAATGAAGACTGAAAAGGCTTGGCTTCTCTGCTGCAGCCAGAGCAAAGGCATGGGTCCCAGGTGCTAGAGGAAAACCAGTGCTGTCAGCCAGGGCAAGGAAGGCCTATTGCATGAATCTTCATGCAATGGGCCCCATATATATATATATATATATATATATATATATATATATATATATATATATAGTGCCAATGGAATGTAGGAAATTTATTCAGGACAAAGTTTTGGGTCTATGAGTGTAATTTCAGGAAGAAATTAAATTCCAGCATTAGAAAAGGCAGTGATGAGGAATTACAATAGAAAATGAGATGGGGAATATATAAAGATATATCTGTAGAAGAGTCTTCATTCTTTGCACTGAAGATTAATAATAAAGTCCAGTGCTGAATAGGTCAAAATTCAATCTTAATCCCTCTATCTCCAAAATTTTCTACTCATTCTATAATCAAAGAATTTTATGGCTATAAAAGACCTGGGAAATCATTTTAGTTTACTCATTCATTTTAGAAACAAGGAAACTGAAGAAAGACAGAGAACCAAACCACACCATACAAAATGAGAAAAAAATTAATCTTGACTATTTCTTTAATAATACATCCATAAATAGATCTCCTGATTTAAAACAATCTTTTTTCTATTACACCATCTCGTTATCAGTTTATATGGGAGTATTTTTTGTTAACAATTATCTTGAATTCCATTTATATGAAATTATTCTCTTTTTTTTAATATATTTTATTGATTTTGTACAGAGAGGAAGGGAGAAAGTTAGAGAGCTAGAAACATCGAGGAGAGAGAGTCATCGATCAGCTGCCTCTTGCACCCCCCCTACTGGGGATGTGCCCTCAACCAAGGTACATGCCCTTGACCGGACTCGAACCCGGGTCCCTTCAGTCCCCAAGCCGATGCTCTATCCATTGAGCCAAACCAGTTTCGGCATGAAATTATTCTTTTGTGGTTGAAATATTCTGTTATATAATTGAGACAAAGTAACTGAAAGGTTTTGCATGGGCTTACAAAACCCATTCTTATAACGTTCTACATACCATAAGAATCAGTGGTCCTTAACTTTTCTACATGTGAGGATGACCTGGAGAGCTATTCAAAATACTGGTGCTCGGTCCCATCCCTTGGGGTTCAGACTTAAATGGTCTGTGGTGTGGCCTAGGAATTAGAATTACTAAAAACTGCTGTAAAGAAGTATAAATTATTTTTTTTCACTTTAGCCTTTATTCTTTTTTAATTGATTTTTAAAGAGAAAAGAAGGGAAAAGAGAGAGAATGAAACATCCATGTGAGAATAAAGCATCAGTCAGCTGCCTCCTGTATGCCCCCTACTCGGTATCCAGCCTGAAACCCAGGCATGTGCCCTGACCAGGAATCAAACTGGCAACCTTTTGGTGCACAGGATGATGCCCAACCAACTAAGCCACACCAGCCAGGGCAGCCTTTATTGTTATATAAACATATATTGATATATTATTTTTATTCAACAGAAACATTAAATACTATCAATTTCCCTCTATACTACTTTTGCTACTCCACCTAATAATGACAAATGGCATGTCCATTAAAAGAAAAACACCCTTCATTTGACTTATCTACACAAATAAAAGAGAAAAATGCTAATTGACCGTACCTTTGCTACACCCACAGCCAATCAGAGCAAGTATGCAAATTAACCCAACAAAGATGATGGGTGCATACACTGAAGATAGTTGAGAAGGAAGAGGGAGGAAAAGCGGAAAGCAAGGTGGCTGCTGGAGGGAAAGATCGGGCAGGGCGGGGCAGAGCTGGCGGCAGCAGCGTGAGCTGCCACCGCTTGCAGGAATCTTCCTGCAATGGGCTCCTAGTCCTATATAATAAAGAACTAATATGCTAATATGACTGGACATTAGGGCAAAACAGCCTGATGGGTGGGAGGCGGTGCCTTGGGGTTGCATGGCAGCCGGGCCTACTCTTGCACGATTTTCGTGCATTGGGCCTCTAGTAACTATAATAAATACAGGTCTGGGCAAAACAAAATTGACTTTGCATTTTAAATATCTCCTTTTGCTAAATTGTACATATTAAATAAAACACAATATATATGACATAAAGATAAAAATATAATAAAAGTAATTTGCAGATAAAAATCCAAATGTAAGTAATACAAACCACTATTCTGAGAACTAAGTTTCATTAAGCTTTATTTTGAGCTTCAATTGGTCTTGTATCATCAGTTCTTAAAATAATGAATGAGGTTAAAATTTCTTTTAAAGACTGACCATTTTAAAGAGTCCCAAGTTTCTCGGTGTATTTCTGTAGTTCCAACGGTTGGTTGGTTTGAAGTTTGAATTTACCTTAAAGGAACTCACATCTGTTTTCACAGTATGAAGGTGGCAAACAGGACTTCTTTAACTGCTTCCCAGGAAGCACGGACAACGGAAGGCCTCACGTTGAAGGGGAAGGTAGAGAACAGAACCTGGTAACACAGGGGGTCTGAGTTGAGGGAAGTGAACAGCTTTGCTTTCAGGCCCTTAGGGAGGGCCGGTGGAGATGCAGACTTCCAGCCACGGCAGTGTTTGGAAAGTCTCGCGAGGTGATGAGTCAGGTCATTTTCTGATGACGGGGTCATCCTTATCGTTTCAGCTACCATCTCTTTTTCTCTTGGTGGTTTGGATCTCTCTTTTTTAACTTCTTTTTACTAAGTAAGTCATTTCCTTCTCCAGGATCAGGTTGGTTCTCTTCAACCTTCCATATATGTCCACCATGGTCTGTATTTTTTATGACTCTTTTTATAGGCTGGTATCTTCCACAGGTAACTCAATATCTTAATATTCCTTTTTGAACAGAACTAAGGGTGTCAAAAAAAATGGATGCTTCACCTGAATCAGTGCAGCCAGTCTTTGTGCAGCTCCAATTTCCTTTCCAGGTAAAATCAGCTTCTAACCTAATGCCTGAGTCTGAACAAATATAAGAGACTCACCAAAAAGTCAACGACAGATACACACAACACTAACTCCCACTGAAACTGAAGGTTACTGTAGACAAACCCTGGTCTCATATCATCTGGCAGCAGTTCTGCTACCACTTCTTGTGACTTCCCCAGGATCAGCCAAAAGCCAAGCTCCATGAGGGTTCACAACTGAAGTCCACCACGGAGTTCCGCTGGGTAGTCATAGTTCCAGAACCAACAACAAACCACCAAGACCCTCCCAGTGTTCCACCCGGAACCCAGCTCACATGGGGCAAACAGTCTACCAGTGGAGCTGGCCAAAGCAGAGGATGGATACCACTTCCTTTAAAATGTGCTTTTGACCTTTATTTTTTAAACTTTTTAAATTTTAAAACTATTATTAAAGTCAATATACATAGTAATACATTTCACATGTTTTAAGTGTACAATTTGATGATTTTTCACAGGGTAGACTTGTGAAACCAATATGCCAATCTAGATTAGAATATGTTTCTCACTCTACAAATTCCCTTTGTGGCTCGGTCGCCCACCTTAGAGGTAATCACCGTTCATTAATATTGATTGTTCTTGAACATCCTAAAAATGGTATCATTCAGAGGCAATCTTTCGTGTCTGACCTCTTTCATTCAATACAATCTTATTGAATTGTATCCATGTTGATGAGTGGAATAGTAAGTAGTTAACTCTTTTTAATTTCCTATCATGCCATTGTATAAATATTCCATGATTTATTTATTTATTTGACTATTGATAGCATGTTAATTTCCATTTATCTTAGGTAAATACCTAGGAATGTAAGAAATTGGCACACAGTTTTCCAGGGTGGCTATAGCATTTCATTCTATTATCTATAATGTATGAGGGTTACATTTGCTCTGCATTTTCATCAATATTTGATTTTTCAGTCACTTTTTAAATGTTTGCCATTTTTATGCATGTGAATTGGCCCTAGTGTCTTTCTTCCTCCCTCCCTCTCTCCCTCCCTCCCTTTCTCTCCCTTTCTTTCTTTTTTTCCTTCCTTCCTTCCTTCCTTCCTTCCTTCCTTCCTTCCTTCCTTTCTTCCTTCTTTTCTCTATCTCTCCCTTTCTTTCTTTTTTTCCTTTCTTGTTTCTTTCTTTCTTTCTTTCTTTCTTTCTTTCTTTCTTCCTATTGTTTAAAGTATTACAAATAGTAGTACATCTGTTTCCTTTTTCCTCTATTGACCTCCCCTGTACTTTTTTTATGCATGCATATAAGGATAACCAATGGATACTGGGAGGGGGGTGAGGGCCCCAATGTTTTTAACTTGCCTTTTCATGTGCCTATTGGCCATTGTATAAATTCTTGCATACAGAATGTTTGTTCCTTTTTGAAAAAAATTTAAGTATTTGTCTTATTCTCATTGATTTATATAAGTTCTACATACATCCTAGTTATAAGGGTATAATATTAGATATACTATCTTTCCTTCTATATGTTTTATAATTTAATTGTTTACAATAATTTTAATGTAGTATGAAGTAGGAAATGAGGCTTATTGACTCATTTTGCTCTTACTTTGCATTTCCATAATTTTTTCATAAAACACTAGGTGTTGTGAATAATACATTGTAGAAAATGTGAGTTGGTTGTCTTCCTTTATTCAGTACTAGAGGCCTGGTGCACAAAATTCTTGCACAGATAGGGTGCCTAGGCCTGGCCAGTGATCAGGGCCAATCGGGGCCTTCCGGCTGTCGGCCAGGGCCTTCCTTCATTCCGCACTGCCCCCTAGTGGTCAGCACACATCATAACGAGCAATTGAAATCCTGGTGGTCTCGTCAAACTCCCGAGAGGACACTTCGCATATTAGCCTTTTATGTATATAGAATGTGTGTTATCATGGCAAGCAGATAATTTAATCCTTTTGTTCAAGCTTGGATTTATTTCTTTATCTTCTTGTTAGTGTGAGTGCATGTGTTTTGTCTTTAGTCCTAGGGGGTGAACTTTCTAGGTTGTCTGCAGAATGTCAAAAGTGGCCCATCTGTTCTCAATAGAGTGGTGGAGCTGGCAGTAGTACATCCCAGCACGGGGCTATCTCTGGTATCTCCTTTCAGCTTGCAGCTTTACAGAGGTCATCCTCTGTTAGAGTTCAGGGAGTTTTGCCCTGTGCATGTGCAGCCCTGCCTGCCCTCGGACAAGTACCTTCAGGGAATACTTCCCGGTACAATTCTGCCCCCACCTCTCAGCCTCCTGCACAGTTTCCCTCTCCTGGACACAGGTTGCAGCAGCCCATTTCTGCCTCCTCAGCGCAGGGAGACCCCGCCGCTCTACTTGGGCCTGCAGTCCCACCTTCCTAGTTTGGAGATTGCCCCTACCTGAGAGCCAGATCTCACTGCATGTACTTCCGCTCTCACAAGGACCTCGGTCCTAGACCAGGACTGAGAACAGTCACAGCACGCGTTCTGTGTTCTAGTTTTATGTTTGTGTGTTATGTGTTCAATTTTTCCTTCCTTCAGCCCCACCAAATAAAAAGGGGGAAAAAATCATATGTTGAAGTCCTAACCTCCAGTACCTCAGAATGTGACCTTATTTGTAAATAGGGTTATGACAGATGTAATTACTTAAAATGTACCTCCGATGTCGACTCGATCCCAGCTCTGGTCAGGGCGCCAGTGGGAGGCAACCAATCGATGTGTCTCTCTCACAGCCATGTTTCTCGCTCTCTTTCTCTCTCCCTCCCTTCCACTCTCTCTAACACTCAGTGGATCTTGGACATCCAGCCTTCAGACTGTGAGACAATAATTTCTGTTGTTGTCGCCCCTCAGCTCGTGGTGCTTTATGATGGCAGCCCCAGCAAACCAATGCATCCATTGTTGTAGACTCATAGGTCCAATACCAATAACAGCCCTTGTATTGCTGCCCTTTCCTCTGGGGCCCTCGGGAATTTATATAGCCTGCATTTCTCCAGCTTCAGCTCTGCTTCAGGCTCTGGAGCTCTTGCAACAGCTGGTGGTCATCATGGGAGGACTCTGGGAAGACTTTAAAATATACCAGACCCCGCTGAAACCGGTTTGGCTCAGTGGGAGAGCATCGGTCTGCGGACTGAAAGGTCCCAGGTTCGATTCCGGTCAAGGGCATGTACATTGGTTGCGGGCACATCCCTGGTAGGGGGTGTGCAAGAGGCAGCTGGTTGATGTTTCTCTCTCATCAACATTTCTAGCTCTCTATCCCTCTCTCCTCCTCTCTGTAAAAAATCAATAAAATATACCAGACCCCCATTTCCAGAGATTCTGCCTCCATCAGTCTGGTATGGGCCCTGAAAATCAGTTTCTTTTTCATGTTTCCCAGGATGGAGAAGCCCTGCTCTACCACTCACAGCACATGTCAGCTGCCCAATTTCCTCACAACCTGGCTTTGTTTCAGACTTAGACAAGTACTTACTGTCATGGGTGAAATGTATCTATTAGAATACCTTCTATTAAAATAACGTTTTGGCAAAACTAAAAGATAAAGTGATACAAGTTTGTTCATTTTATTCATTCAAAGAAAAGACAATCAAACAGGTTAGGTAACAATTGTGGATCCTCCCTCCACCCTCACGTTTTAGGTGCTGCTCCCTCCACCCCTTGATGCAGGTGATGCAGTGCTAACCTAGGCAGCTATAGCCCCTAGCCTCAGGAAACTCAATCACGGGGAGTGGGAGCACAGCAATTAATAGGTAGACAAACAAATAACGAAGATAATTATAAATAAAATAAAATGATGTACTGGAATAGAGTGATTAAAGGACAGGGAGGCAGCTTTACGAGGAAGACCAGGGATTGCCTTTCAACAGAGGTGCCATGGACACTTGGACCCTAGTGAGGAGAGGGCAGCGGCTTTATGAAGACGTGAGGGTATAGCACCCCTGGCAAAAAGCACAGCAAGTGCAGAGATCTGGGGAAAGAACAGATGTGGCACATTGAGGAATCAGAAAGAAGGCTAGTGTGAATGCAGCATACTGTGAAAAGAGAGTGAGGCAGACCCTACCTCAGGCAAAGCTTTATAAGCTAGTGTGATGTGCAAAACAGCTCTGCAGAGATGCCCACACCCTAACAGCTGAAACCCATGAATATGGTAAAAAGGACTTTGCAGATGCAATGAAATTACAGACCTAATGAGAGAATCAATAGTGCATCCAGGTGGGCCCACTCTAATCATTTGAGCCCCAGCTGGTGGAAGGTGAAGAGATGAGGCTGACAGGAAATCAGAGAGATTGAAAGCCTTCAAAGGAAAGGGCCACATGATGAGGAGAGCAGGCAGCCTCGGAGCTGAAAAAGGCTCTGGCTGATAACCAGCACTGAGACAGGGACCTTGGCCCTGCAACCTTGGCCCTGCCACCACCCTGAATGAGCCTGGAAGTGAGTTCTGCCCCAGAGACTCCAGGTAAGGGCCCACGCTGGCCAACACCTGCATTTCACCTTGTGCAACCCAAACATAAGAATCAGTCAGATCACCGGGATTTCTGACTTCAGAGCTGAGAGATAATGAACCTGTGTTATCTTAAGCAGCTATGTTTGCGGTGATTTCTTTTAGCAGCAATAGAGAACCAATATAGCCCAGTTATTGGTTTGTTTTGTTTGTGGTTTGTGTTAGGTGTCAGTGCAAATGGAATCAACACTAAAGTATTCATCCATTTTAATCACTATGCAAAAGATCCCACTACAGATTGGATTTTAAGTATGTCAGTGATTAAGCCAAAATGGTCTGTCTTCAACAACAATAGCAGAGACACAAAAGTGCTCCAATTATTTTACTCCCTTAGATCAGTTTTTTGCAATTGGCTATTTTTACAATCTCTGCTTTAATTTTTCACGTATAAATTTATATTTATGCTTGACTTGGCACCAGGTCAATTTATATGAGTTGATGATGATTCAAAGGGAAGTGTTAAGTAAATACTAAGTGGATGTTACGATAAAAGGAAAGTAGATGTTGCCTGCCAATATCCACAGGGATGTCTGTGGACATGTCTCTTACACTTTGGAAATTAAATGGGCAAAAAACACCATCTTAGACACATACTTACTGTCATGGGTAAAATGTATCTATCAGATTCCCATGTGTATAAAACACATTCCAAGAAAATGTAAGGATGTAAAATAAAATAAAGACTTACAGCCTTTGGAAATAAAATTGGATTTTAACATTACTTTCTTCTCTCATCCTTTTTTGATTAACAAAAGATAATTAGAGAATGTAATCCTTTTAAAATAATTCTTATTTGTTAAGGCCATCACAGTTATTAAGAAGAGGTATATCACTTAGAAAGTGTTTTCATAAATAAAACAATATTGGAAAGCCAATTTCTCAGCAGGGACCTAAGGTTTATTGAAGAGCTCTCAACTTCTTAGGGGAAATTAATTTAGCTTCCCAAGGCAAATTCAGTTCTATGGCAAATTATCTTATTGTTCTTCTCTCAAGTCTCTGTAATCATAGCTTTCTCCTTGGAAGCAAAATTCAGAACTCTGGCCTCTGAATACACAGGCTGATTCACACAGTCTGAGAGTAGGATGCTACAGATAATTATGAATGCCAGCCTGGGGTGAGCAGTTTACATTTCAGTGGAGAATGTGTTTGGTCTCATATTTGGGTGCAGAAACGGGCAGGAGATACTGACAAGCAAGTGACATTGGTGCTTCTCTTATCGTGATCCAAGAGAAGCAATAGCAATTCAGTAGGAATAGTCAGAATTCCCACAATACAGAATTCGGTGATGCTAGAACCGAATTGTTCTTGTATTGAAAGAACCAACAGTGATAATCATCAAAGTAAATACTTTTTAGCCCTCAAAAAGCCACTGAAAAGGGAGTTACCTTTAGGGTTCAGGGACATTCAGAGAATGATAAAAACAAACAAACAAAAACACAACAAAAAATGATGCTTTTTTAGTTTAGTATTCCCAGAATCCTGGAGTTCCAAGATCAGGCTAGTCTGTGAGAGAGGATCTGATTAAAGTGTTTAAAGGTACATAACTTGCATTTGCTTGTTCAATAAATATTTATTAAGGACCTACTATGTGTCACGCACTATGGACACAAAGGATGAGATGAACAAAACAAAGTTCTTGTCCTTGGAGAACTTACAAATAAATAAATAAAAATTTAAGAGCCCTGGCCAGTATAGCTCAATTGGTTGGAGCATCATCCTGTACACCAAAAGATTTTGGGCTCGATCCCTGATTGGGGCACTCAAGGGAAGGAAACCGATTGGTTTCTCTTTCATGTCGATGTTCCTCTTTCTCTCTGTCTCTAAAAATCTATAAGCATGTCCTCAGGTGAAGATTTCAAAAAAAAAAAAAATTAAGATCATTTGAGTGGTTAGTGCTGTGATGAAAATTAAGCAAGGTAGTCAGCCCAAGAGTGACTGGAAGGTAAGTGTGCCCCTGTCAGCTGACTGGCAAGGTGGGTTCCCTCAGACAGTGGCATTTGAAGAAGGCCTGCATGATGGAGAGGAGGCATTCAAACACAGATCCTGGGCAGAGTTCTGCAAGTAGAAATAGCCACCAGTGCAAAGGCCCTAAGACTGGAATGAGCTTGGTGTTTTCCAAAGGCAGAAGTTGTTTATCTCTGGTAGATCTCTTAGCATGCTTTAAACAATTCTTTGAGTTCTTTTGTCAGGCGATTTCTGGACCTCCATTTCTGGGAGCCAGTGACTGGGAGTTTCCTGTGTGCTTTTGGTGGAGTCAGCTTTCCCTGATTCCCTGTGGCCCCTGCAGCCTTGGACAGATGTCTGCACATTTGAAAAAGCAGTCACCTCTTTCAGGCTTTATGGACTGTGGTTTTTAAAAAAAGTCTTCACCCCTGTTGGGACACACTGGAACATGCTGTGACCTGGGCCTGGCCGTGCAGAGTGCCAAACACAGGGGCATGTGGCAGTCCCTGTCTGGTGGCCAGAGTCTGGGTGGGGCCTGGTGATTTGTCCGCTCAGGCCACTGGAGTCCACACCTTTGACAGCTGTGTGGTCTTTGGCAATAATTGAGGAAAGTCCACGGAGGCTGCAAGGGTTCCTGAGGTTCTCAATATTGCTTCCAAGTCCAGTGGTTGGGACCAGTAAAAACAGTAGTGGTGGCCAGAGCCAGAGGTATGCACACACTCAGCTGCAGGGGCTGGCAGCAGGTGTTGCAGTGACAGGAGCAATTACAGACCTAGTGATGGGGCCCAGGTGTCAATATGCACTGCTGTGGCTACTGGGTAATGCCTTGGGCAATCTGCATTGGAGGCCAGTGTTGGGAGTCAGGCAGGAGCATATGGGTGTGCAGTTGGAGGGCTCGCTGCAGTTGAACCCGGCAGTACAGGCCAACTGAGAGGAGACAGGGTTGAATGCAGGCCCACAAGCAGCTAGCAATGTGCCCTCCTGCGGCTGCACAGGCTCCCCATAGGTGTGTACATAGCAGACGCAGGCCAGAGTTGTGCAGGTGCACAGCTGAGAGAACTAGTTGCCCATGAGCCCAGTCATACAGGCCAATGACAGGTGATAGGGCCAAATCTGGGCCCACAAGCAGCTGTGTGAGCCTTGGTTGTTAGCATGCATTTCCATGGCTGCAGTATCTTCCCACGGGTACACTCACTGCAAACGAGACCAGTGACAGCTGTCAGGCCAGAGGCTGCAAGTGCACAGCTGGAGGGGCTAGCCCCAGGGGAGTGCAAGCACAGCATCAACTGGCATCTTAGACTCGCACAGCTGCAGAGGCCTGGACTGGCTGCTTGAGAAGGTCCTGGCTCTCTGGGGGCAGAGGGAGGAGAGGCAACAGGGAGGGTCCCAGGCGACTGCAGTCAGTGAATGAGAATATCTGTTCTCATAAAATCTGCAGGTGGCCTGTGGCAGTGGTGCTGGCCCTTGATTTCTTCCATGAAGAAAGCTGCCAGGGCCATCTGCAGAGCAGGCCGCTGGGAAACACAGTTGCTTCCGCTGCCTGGCTCACACTGGTAGCCCCTGCTCCTTTTCTTCCTTGTTCCTAGCTGTCCCTCTACTTCTCAGCTTTACTGGTCTGGGTGGGGTGAAGTGGCAGAACCTTTGTGTGGCACCACAAAAGGCTGGGGAAGTTCGTTGCTCACCCCATGGTCCCTTTCCCTTTCCAGATGGACATCCCTCTTGGGGCTGAGCAATGCCAGCCTGGCTGAGGGGATGATACAGGCAAAATTGAGGGGCCCATCTAGGGTGGGGCCGGGCAGGAGGAGGGGCTGCAAGAGGTTGGCTGGACAGCCCCACCCCATATTGGGATGAGAGGGGCAATCAGGGGCAGGGTCAGCTGGGGGGGAGGGGCCATCGGAGGTTTGCTGGCCAGCTGGGCCCCCATATCAGGTAGGTTCACTGGCCACAGTAGGCGTCATAGCAATGGGTCATAGCAACCAGTTGTTCCAGTCGTTATGGCGTTACAGTTGCTGGCTTTATATATATATATAGATTTCCTGCCCTAACAGGTCGTGTTTCTGTAGAAACTGTAGGGAAATTAGGATGATTTGTGGCTGCAGTATCATCCAAATCATCCAAGATCATAGCTTAGAAATGGGAGGTGTGCACTCCCTTTCAAGAAAAACATGGACCCTGAAACAAGGAAACTATAACATCCCACCTGACCCTTTCCCACTGAACTGCACATAAAGGTTTTGGGAGGTTCGCGCAGACTGAAGGCACTTGCAGAGATGGAGCTATATATTGGTGGTTAACTTTTCTTCTACAAAGTGATAAGTAGAAAGAAAAAAAAAAAGAAAAAAAAAAAGGAAGAGAGAGAGAGAGAAGGGCTAATTAGTGTTGGCTAATTCACCCTGAATGTAGTGGGTTTTAGCATGCACTAATTTAACCTTCTTGGTTTAACCATTTATAAGTGACTGATTCCCATGATAGGTTGTGATTTTCCTAAGGTTCCAAATTTGCACCAAGGTCCTGTGAGGCTGACATGCGGGAGTGAGCCCAGTTGTCTGCCCAGTATCTGGATCTCAAGTTGGCCCCATTGTTTCTACTCTTCTTGTGCATGAGAACTTTTGTAAATGCTAAGCAAGTTTGACTCAAGAATGCATAACAATAAAACCCTCCTTAAAGAAAGAAGTTCAAACGATTCCAGCATAACTTCAGTGTTGTGTTTATTAGATTATTGGAGTTTTGAAGTAATTGTTTAAATATTTTAATGCTGCCTTATTGTATCTTCTGGGGAGGAATCATGATTGGGAATTACAGCTTTCTAAAACATATTCCTTACAACCGTCAAGGGCTCATGCTATTATTTATTTAACTGCCAGGAGATCTCTTCATTCTAGACCAAAAAGGTATTCATTTATCATGAGGAAATGTTGAGACAGGTGTGAAAATGGAAAGAGGTGAAGGCAAACTATGAGCATATTTGGCAGTAAAGTTCTCAGTTGGCTACACTCGGTGGTCGCATGGCTGCCCAATATTGGTGATGTGAATAGGACAGCTGTTCCAGTTTCAACAGGCGCTCCACCAGTTTAACAGGACTTATGGATCCATGTAGTTGTTAATCTGCACCAAGAGAACATGTTGCTAAAGAAATTTTTAGGGGAAAACATATACAAATGTTCCTTTTTGGTTTTAAAAAAAATGTAAAAGTTCAACCCAACAGCAAACTTCTGAATTTGACAAAACACACATATAATGATGGAAAATTAAAAGCAGACTCTCAGCAGGTGCATTCTGAATAGGGTGTTGAGGCCATAAATGCGAGATGAGTTGGCAGGAGCTTAGTGTGGGCCCGCAGAGCCTGTTACCCAAGCTGCTGCTAACATCTGTCCCAGGACGAGGGAGGTGGGTGCGTTCACCCCTGCCAGTCTACATGGAAAGGATTCTCCTTGTTCAGTTTAGACTTGGAACCTTCACAAATCATCCAAAGATGAACTTTGCTTCTTTAGGCTAGGTAAGGATAATGGGGAGGGGAAAAAACAGAAAGGTACTAAAGAGAGAGATTATAGCATTTACCTAGACTTCAGTTCATGTATGTGGTTGTATATGAGTGTATATGTACATTTTCTTCCTAATTGAAAAGTAACACTCACTGTAAAAAGAAAAAAAGATCCAAACAGTCCACAAATGCATAAAGTAAAAAATTTAATTGTCCTTTCTCTAAGTCCTACTTCCAAAAGGAACCACTATTAACATATGGTGTACAAGCTTTTCTCTGCACTTTTATATATATGTTATGTATCCATGCTTACATATGGGTAGGAGAGGGAGAAAAGGCTTTACATTTCTTTCCAAAAGTAGAATCATACTTCACATATTGTAGTGTAGCTCTCTGTTTTCACCTAATACAGTGGTTCTCAACCTTTTTAATGCTGTGACCCTTTAATATAGTTCCTCATGTTGTGGTGACCCCAACCATAAAATTATGTTCGTTGCTACCTTATAACTGTAATTTTGCTACTGTTATGAATCATAATGTAAATATCTGTGTTTTCCGATGGTCTTAGGCTCTACATCAGTGATTCTCAACCTGTGATAGCAATGAAAATAATTTTATGGTTGGGAGTCACCACAACATGAGGAACTGTATTAAAGGGTCCCGGCATTAAAAAGGTTGAGAAACGCTGACCTAATACATCATGCACACCATTCCACGTCCACTCATGAAAATCTATTTCATCTTTTAATGCTTCAAAAACATAGAACAAATATTCCATAGATTTAACGCACCATCATTTACTTAAAGGCCCCTGGACCCATGGGCCTTTAGATTGTTTCCAGTTCTTAGCCATCAGTATTACAAGCAATGTCTCATGGTAACATCATATAGTAGTGTCTGCTAGTGCAAGCATTATTGTAGGATCAGTTCTTATAGGAACTGCTGGGTCAGTGTGTTTCCTTCTGTTGTGAGTGCAAAGAGAGAAGCAGCGGCTGCAGCCTGATTCCTCCTGCTCCAGGGTCAGAACCTCAGCGGAGGAACTCAGGACACCGGCAGAGAAAGGGGCTACCATCTCACATGGTGTGGCATCTCCAAAAGCTTTCCTGACTAGAACTAATCTCTTCCCTGGCCTGTTCGAAAGCCTGGAATTCTCAGAAGAAAACTAAAGTCTTTAGTAGCCTTCTGCATCCCTCTTCAATGGAGCAATATCCTTACACACTTTGAGAGCGGTAACAGCCTCTACAGCAGGGGTCCTCAAACTTTTTAAAGTGGGGGCCAGATCACGGTCCCTCAGAGAGCTGGAGGGCCGGACTATATGAACTACTAATCCCTACTGTAACACCTTGGCTGCGCTCACTGCCCAAAAAACCTGGCGGGCAGGATCAGACTCCCCTGGGGGCTGCATGTGGCCCGCGGGCCGTAGTTTGAAGACCCCTGCTCTACAGCTAAAATACTGGCAGGAAGTATGTATCTCCTTTAATCAGCACATCCTTTTCTTGTAAGGCTTGGTGAAAATCTTTATACAATTTTATTTTTCTCTCCTTGTGATTTTAGGGGGTTAGATTAATTTGCCTTTCTAAATCTCAGGATGTTATGATACCTAAGAATCATAAAGCAATGACCTACTTTGCCCAACATTTACTAGCTGGTTATTTTAGATATAATGGGCTTCTTTTAGAATAGCATCTCCTCCCTCTCCCAGCTATCCAGTGAGTCAGGCAGGGCAAAGAGTACTTTGGTTTTATAAATGAGAATGTTGAGACTTGTGAATGTTAAGGGACTAACCTGGGACACATGAGGCATACTGTCAGAATTTATCAGTGATGAGTTCATTATATGATAGATCTCAAAGCTGTTGGAAATGAGACTGAACTTGAACTGATCTTAGGAGATATTGTGAAAGGTTAAGATAGGGCGTTTTCTGCCATTTTGCTTAAACACTTTTTGTTGTTTTCTCTTAACTCATTTCTTAAAATATGATAGTGTTCTTTTTATGTACTGTTTCCTTATAAAATCAAGGTTTTTTTAATTATGTTAATTAAAAGGTCTGATTGGCCTCATGATACTTTAACTGAGGTTTTACGCTACTAAAACCACTATGACTATCATATAGATATATGCACGTTTATCAGCAGTGGATACATCAGCCAAATTAACAAGGCAGGCTGGCGCCACCAGCAGCAACATTACCAAGTGTTAATCTGTCCTTCATTGGCCATCCATCTAAAATGTACTTATGTTAACTCATTTAGTATTCACAATAACCCTGTGAGGAGAGTTTTATTATTTCCCTTTTGTACACAGAAAAAAATAATGAAGTGCTGAGCCACTGAGTAGGTTGTCCAGTGCAGCCAGAAAGTGGCACAGCTTGGTCTGACTCCACCATCCATTCTCTTACGTCACGGGCTGCACTGCAATATCGGAATGGCATTTTCTCACTGTCCTGTGTCATGCTCAAGTACTCCAAAAAGCAAGTGGCTTCATGAAGCAAGTACTTTAAACTATAACTTGTAGATAGTGAGCTCAATATAAATGTAACTCTGGCCCAGTGGTCGGCAAACTCATTAGTCAACAGAGCAGCAAACCTTGGCTTGCGAGCCGCAGTTTGCCGACCGCTGCTCTGGCCCATCCAGAGAAGCCAAAAAGACATTTGTAACAATTCAATGTCCTCAAACTCCCTACTTTTAGCTTTTATTGCCTTTCCTGTGGGCCAAGAAAAATAATGGAAGGAATTTATTTAATTTTATTACATTGATATTCCTGAGTGAGCTGTACCATAACCCACTGATTCTTACCCACTGGCTCAAATTTCATCTAAATGTGGCCTTTAGGACAACATTCTTCTTTTATCTATTGAAACAGTGTTCAGTTACATAGTTGTAGGAAACTTTGGATCTTTTTATCTTGAGGCTTAATAGGCTTAACTATGTTTTTATTAGCAATAGTCCTGTTTCAAAGCATTCTTTTTATTAGTATTTAATATTTTCATAAACTGAGATCTTATCTCGACAATGTTACTAAAGTTTAATCACAATTTCTCAAATCTACTGAAATCATTATATACTATCTCCAGCCACAGGGTTTGGGTTCAAATCCTAGCTCTTCCACTGACCAGCTGTATGCTCTTGAGCAAATTACTTGTTTCGTGCCTTTATTTCTTCATCTATGAAGTACTATTTGTTATTCATATTAGTCAAGGTTCTCCAGAGAAAAAGAACAGATAGTATATACATAGGTACGAATGTAGACAGAGATTTATTATGAGAGATGGGCTCATGCTGTTATGAA
This sequence comes from Pipistrellus hanaki, assembly GCF_964339955.1. Lineage (NCBI taxonomy): Eukaryota > Metazoa > Chordata > Mammalia > Chiroptera > Vespertilionidae > Pipistrellus > Pipistrellus hanaki. The sequence goes on along the minus strand of NC_140505.1, from coordinate 134,980,817 downwards.
GACTGAGAAGTCTCCTGACCTGCCATCTGCAATCTGGAGGCCAGGAATGCTAGTGGGTAGCTCTAATAACACACAGGCTTGAAAAGCAGGTAGGGGAGCCAATGATGTAAGTCTCAGTCCAAGTCTGAAAGCCCAAGAACCAGGAGTGACAAGATCTAAGGGCAGTAGAAGATGAATGTCCCAGCTCAAGCAAGTAAAGCAAATTCACTCTTCCTGTTTCTTTGTTCTACCCAGGCTCTTAGGAATTGTGTAATGCCCACCTGGAGTGGTAAGGGCAATCTCCTTTACTCAGTCTACTGACTCAAATGTCAATCTCTTCCAGAAACACCCTTACAGACACATCCAGAAATAATGTTTCACCAGTATTGGGCACCCCTTAGCCCACTCAAGTTGACACATGAAATTAATTGTCACACTTAACCTCAAAAGGTTGAGAATTTATTGAGTGTTTACTATGCCAGGCACTAGTCAAAGTTCTTTATATGTATTATTCTTTCAATTCTTGTGACTACTAACGTACTAATATTATCCCCGATTTAACAATAGGAAACAAAAATCACAGAATGGTTAAGGAATTTGTCTAAACAAAAAAATCAAAAGCTAGTAAGCAGTAGTCTGGCTATGAATCTAACCTATCTGATTATAAATATACAGTCTTAGTTGCTGCTACACATTGCACTTTTGAAATTAGTTTAAAACAGGAACAAACTTCCAAACCCATTTTTCAAAAGCAAACATGCTCCCCCACTGTTTCCCACTTTGACCTCCTGTCTATGAGCAGCTGGACCAACCCTCGTTTGCCATTCAGATGACCCTGGTGTTCTATCCACATACCCTGAGATTCAAATGACTTAAATTTGGGATTGATTTATTTCTATAATTCCAACTCTTCCAAATCTGTTGATCCACGACCAGATTAACACCATATGTCCTAGTAGATGTCTGGTAAGGGCTCATGACAGAACAAAACTCCTAGAAGCCCATGCAGTGATATAATCACTGTAAACATTTTCTCCCTCCTGAGATAAGTTTATGACAGAAGCTTGAAGGAGAATGGCTGAGGAGTAAAATTTTACAATGAAAATTCTAAGTCTCAACAACAACAACAACAACAACAACAACAACAATATATATATATATATATACACCCAATTATTTATGGTTAATTGTATAGAAAAAAAAGACAAAAGCAGAAAGATGCATTGCTATGTTGGATGTGAAAATCAATTTCATTACTCTAGACTCTTTAAACCAAAATAAGAAAGCAGACCAACTTAGAGAACAATATCTCAAAATATATTTTATAAATGAGCTTGGAAGCCACATGATGCTATTTGCTATAATAGACCTCCATTTTCTCTTTCTCTTTTGATCAATCCAGTCAGATGCCCAAGTACAGTTCTCTGCATGCTATTTGAAGTGAGTTAAATCTTTTCAAGAAGAGAGCGTTGGGTTTGGACAAATTGTGGGAATCCATTTGTAAAGGCCAAATATCATGTACTAAATTTTGAACAACTTTGTGATTACTTCACAGTTTTCTAAGTGGAGAAAGCATGCTTCTTGAATGATGCTTTAAAAAAGAAAATAAAAGGATAACCAACAACAAACATTGTTTTCTGGGCTAATGGGAAATTATATGTTTAAAAACACTGGCTAGGACTTCTAGGGAAGCATTTCAACTTCTCCACAGTAGGAAAACTCCATTTAACCCTAGAATTGGCAGCTGCAGACACATATATTGAGATTTCTAAAACACCTATCTACCCCTAAAAGAAGCACATAGAAGCTTAAAGTCACAGAGTCTCAAGATTTGAAGAAATGTAACAGTCAAATGTTCTAACCATCAATCAGTCAATGTTCTAACTCTCTTTCTTGATATTTCCAGGATGTCACCACCAGCCTATGAATCACACCTCTGATGACAAGAAACTTACTTTTCCCTTAGCCTCTAAATGCGACATAGTGACTTCTCATAAGGACCAACTTTAAGACCTTTTCTAGCTTACAAGTGTTTCATTCATATTTGTATCCTCAATGACTAGTAAAACATAGACACACAAGTGCTCAATGAAGTTGGTTGGACTGAATTGAAGTAAATTTTCTTGGGTCAGATACTACATGTTTTATGCACATGTTTTATTTCCATAACTAGACTGTAAACTCTATGAGGTGTCTTGTTTCCTATGTCTTTGTATCCTCTGCACCCTCTAATACTGTACCATGCACATAGAATACCCTAAATAACTACTTGTTGAATGTGAGTGACTGAATGAATAACTGAATTAATGAATGAATGAATCTTACTTCTAGGTTATTCTACAGGGATACATTTTTATACTACTTTTCAAAATCAGGGATTAACATTTATATTCTATTTCCAAGATTTCAGGGAATAACTTCAATTACAATTTTCCTATAACTAGAATTCAAAGGCTTCTTTATCATTTTTATCTATTGTTTTTGAATCTATAAATATAACACTGAAAACCCCTTTAAAGAAAAAATTATATTTACATCTCTAATGAGTTTTTCACATTCTTTTTGTACCCAAGAGAGACACTGAATCTGAAAATAAACTACTGAAACTAAATGTAACCAAAATATATGGTATAGAGTATATAAGTTCTAAAAAGAACTTTATCTTTTCAGCATAATAAGTACAAATCTTTGGTTAAATGTTTTTGAAGATACTGAAGTTGGCATGTGATTGTGAATATTTCAAACTTTGTCTCTTTATTGGTCATGATGAAATAATACATATGTAAAGTATGCCCTTGTTCAAATTCTGAGTCTACCACAACTAGCTGGGTGATCTTAGGTAAGTTACTAAAACTTCTTGTGCCTCATTTTTCTCCATATAAGTAGAATTTTTGATGATCAATACATATAATGTATTATCACAGTGTAAGTGATCTATAATTATTAACTATTATTTTTAATACACAGGGAATAATGCATGGCTGTTGAAAAAAATTATTTCAAGATATTATTACTAATGTTTATGCAATTGGAAAGGGCATGTACTTTTAAATCAGTCACTTTATGAAGTTATTGAATTATTTGGGAAATGTTGTCTTTACTCAGTTGATTTTGGAACGTTTTTTTGAAATTCCCTTATACCTACTTTATTAGCCATTTAATGCAGGGATTTAAAATCAGAGTTGTGTTTTTTTTTTAAGAAGTAATAATAGCCTACTATATTACTCAACTTATTCACATTGACTATGAATAACCTTGAGATGTTTACAGAAATCTGACCACTTGCCAAAGGAGAAAAAGTTCCCATCATTGGGCATAATCAAAACAAGATTCCAAAAATAAATGCAGATGATGATTACAGAAGGTATTTTGCACAATAGTACTATAATATTATTAAATGTAATGTCTGCTACCCTAAAATTTCTGAAAGTGAATGATATGTATTTTGCCGTATAAGTTCTATAAATATTGTACTTTATGTATTTGACTTACATATTTTATATGTGTAGTGATTTGTTACTATAATATTGCATTTTATTATTATGGAGGAGAAACAAGTGGTTAAGGCAGGATTGGTGCCACCAAGATGGATGGTAGGAGCACCGGGTCCTGTGCATGCTTGAGCTCCCTGGGCAGGCTTAGCACCCAGTAGAGTGGTCCAGAAAGTGCGCCCAAGTACTAGAGGTTATCTCTTATTTTTCCCAGGAAGACAAAAAAGGTGGCAGAAAAAGCAAAACCCTTTCTAGACTCTAACATTCTCCTATATACTAAGAAATGAGATTCTCTCCTGGTTATCCAAATAAGGTTTTCCTCGCCTTTAATTTCTTAAGTACAAGTCAGAAGTCCAAGAGTGGTCTTCATTTCCATATCTGTTCTTAGTCACAAGGTCTTGGAAATGATAACTGTTGTGCAGCAACCTAAGAACTGTCTCCCATCTTGAAAGCAAGGCACTGATTGGTCTTTGTTCCAGATTGTCTTTGTATGAGTATTTGTGTAGCAAAGATTCAGAGCAAATGGCAGGTTTACCTATAGTCTTAGAAGATACAGTATAATCTTCCAGAGCAAAGGGCAGACGTGCTTACTGTCTAGTATAATAAAGATAATGCACCCCATTAGAGCAAAGGCTATGCATGCTAGTAGATCATTAGAGATTTGGGTTTCCTAAACTCGGGATTCTACTGTAATGTCACCCTTTTGGTGTGTACGTATCTTCATATCACCCATGGGAATTGGGACTCAGGGAACTCAAGCTGGCATTCTGGCTTCTGCTATTGCTATGAATAATAAACTATCCTTTATATTTGATCCATGAGTCTCATGCCTTGTACTAGCATCCTTGAAACTATGGCAAGCTGACATGTTGGTGTGCAAATAGGAAAAAAACCTCAAGATCTTTCACAGTTCTCAAAAAGCACCTAGAAATCAGAGAGAATACTAAGCAAATAGGAGAGCTATCCAACAGAAATATAATTTTAGACACATGTATAAACTTAAATTTCTAGTGGTCATATTAAAAATTTAAAAGAAATAGATGAAATTAACTTGAATAACATTTTATTTAACCTGGTATACCCAAAGTATCATTTTAACATGGTAATCGATAAAAAAAACTATTGAGATATTTTGCATTTTGTTTCATACTAAGGCTTTGGAAACAAATGTATATTTTTACCCACAGCATATCTCTATTCAGGGTGGCCAGAGTTCAAAAGCTCGCAGTCATACGTGCCTCCTGACACAGCATTAGTCAGCATAGGCCTTAGAGGATGGGCTACAACTAGTACAACATGATCCAAGGCTGTTCCGTGGATATACATAGGGTTCCATAAAAAATGGGGGGTTGCACATTCACATAAATTCAAGAGGTGCTGAATTATGCAAAGTTGGATTCTTTTTTCTTTTTTTCTTTTTTTTTTAAGACTCCTTCTAAACTGTAATACTTAACATGTTGTTTCCCTCATTTACTTGGCTGGAAAAAAAATGTTTTTCTTTCAGAGCAGTTTGTGGGATTAGTGTTCTGTGGAATACACTTGGGAACTGCTGACACATAGGGTTTGCTAGGTCAGCTGTGATTTCAAATATCCTGTCCTGTTTTTCCTGTATGCATTATGTGCTCTGACTTTAGGTTTGGAAGTTTTAATCACCAAAATGCACTGCTCTGCTAACCCGGAGTACTCTCCCTTCTATTGTACTGCCATGCTAGCACTCATGACTTCTCACTCTCCAGACCACACCACACACCACTATCCAATTGATTTTTTAAGTCACAGTTTTAACTTGTTCCAAGGCTCCCCATTTTTCCCCCTAAATGTGCATTATTCCCTAAGACTGCCACAACAAAGTACCACAAACGGAGGGGTTTAAACAACAGAACTACATCCTATCTCACAGCCCTGGCGGCCGGAGGTCTGAGATAAAGGAGTCTGCAGGCTGGTCCTTCTGGGGCTGTGAGGAAGAATCTGTCCCATGCCTCTCATCTAGTTCCCAGTGGCTTGCTGGCGATCTTCAGTGTTCCCTAGCTTATAAAACCATTACCCCCATCTCTGCCTTCATCTTTGCCTGGCATCTCCCTATGGATGGGTCTATGTCCAAATTCCCACTTTTTATAAAGATACCTGTCCAGCTCTGGCCAGTGTGGCTCAATTGGTTGGAGAGGCACCCCATGCACCAAAGGGTCGTGGGTTCGATTCCCTGTCAAGACACATGCCTGGACATGGAATACACAATAATATTCCATTGTGTAGATGTGCCATAGTTTTCTGATCCAATCTTCTGCTGACAGGCACCTAGGCTGTTTCCAAATCTTAGCTATTGTAAATTGTGCTGCTATGAACATTGGGGTGCATATATCCTTTTTTATTGGTGTTTCTAGTTTCTTAGGATATATTTCTAGGAGTGGGATTACTGGGTCAAATGGGAGTTCCATTTTCAGTTTTTTATCACTATTTCTTTTAAATCCGTATTTTCTCATTGTGTTAGTTTCCAATTGCTGTTGTAAAAATGATCACTTAGGAGCCAAAAACATAAATTTATTATCTAGCAGTTCCGGATGTGAGAATCAGAAATAGGTCTTACAGGCTAAATCCATGTGTCGGCAGAGGTGCCCTCCTTCTAAAAGCTCTGGGAGAGAATCTGTTTCCTTGCCTTTTTCAGCTTTTGGAGACAAGCCATCACTGGCTCATGATCACTTCCTCCATCTTCAAGGCTAGTTATACAGCAGCTTCAATAATCTACCTCTCTTTTCTCTCTCTGACTCCCTCTCATCCATGCATCTCTCATCACATCTCTTTCTGCATCCCTGGCCTTACTGTATCCCTTTTACAAGGACCTTTGTGACTACATTGGCCCACCCAGGATAACCTCCTTATTCTAAGATCCTTAACTTAATCACAGTGGCAAATACCATTTTTTTCATATAAGGTAACATATTCACAGGTTTCAGGCACCAGGACATGGCCATCCTTAGGAGACCATTATTCTGTGTTCCACACCCATGTTGCTGTCTCCCCATGAGATATCACTTCAACATCACTTGTTTTTGACACCTTAGTGATTTTTCAAGATCAAGATCAAATAAATCTTCTTTAAAAGATTTTTTCAATCCTCTTGTTAAATATGCTCTCCCTCTCCACTGAACTCCTAGAACGTTTGTCAATACCTCCCTGTTCCCAGCTTTCTGGTATAGCAGTGTTTTTTCTGTTCGTGTCTTATCTCTTCTATTAGCAGCAAACTCTAGAAGGCAGGGAACATATTTCACTCATTTGTGGATCCCTAAGATCTCTCCCAGTTATTCATAATTATTAATGTTGTTGCCCCAATTTTTTAAATTTACTGATTATTAATAAGGTTGTTGAGTCTGAATGGGACCAGATTGGGTTCCCTTGGCAGCCAAGAGGCAATCCTGGGCAATGTGTTCAATTTCAACTTATTTAAACTACTTCACCGTTTTTTGTTAAAGAGAGGCAATAGGTAAAGAGCATGAGCTTTAACATCAGACTGACTACATGCTATACAATTCCACTTGTATAGACTGTTACATAGGACAAAACTGTGGTAACAGAATCGTATCAAGACTTGCTGGGGTTAGGCTCATTCCCAGGCTCATTCAAAGGCACTTGAGGGAGTTTTCAGATTGATAGAATATTCTAGATCATGATTGTGATAGAATATTCTAGATCATTATTGTGATGATAGTTATGATAATGTATAAATGTATCAAATATTACATTTTGCAATTTGTCCTATGCAAATTACACTTCAAAAAAGCATATTTAAAAACATTGAGCAAGTTAGAGACAGCAGAGATGAAGGAAAGTGAAAGTTTATATCCAAATGGAGAAGGGAACAGAGCAGGAAAAACCCAGAAAAAAAGTCCTCATTTAAAAAGTGACAGGGGAGACAAAACAGGGGGAAACTGAAAAGATCAGGATCATAAATTCCCATGAAACAAACAGCCTTCCAGGTGCAAAAACTTGTACTGGGTGCCAAAATAGTAAAAGGAAAATAATAACAACCGAAAACTTCAAATGAACAAGGTGCTACATTTTGTGTTCATCAGTAGTAGGCAAAACCAACACATCCAAGCCAATGACTTAAGAACAGCTAAAATGACAAATGGCACAGTCAGAAGGAATTTTTGAAAATGATAAAGTGCAAAGGAGTTAGCAGAATGGGTTTCCTGCAGAGCTGTGCTCTGAGCCAGGTTTGAACATAAGTGCTTGCATTGGCAGGAGCTATACTCCAGCTGGGGAAGAATATCACGAGCAAAGAATTAGAATCAGAAAATAATAAGCATGAGAAAATCTTATTGATCTTTCCCATTAGTGTGTATTCCTTAGCATAATCTTGAAATGGCACTTGGCGTCTCACACAAGTTACTACTCACCCCAATGGAATGTTCTAACTTCATGGAAATGTTTCATTCTGTGCCTTACCAATTAGCAGCCTGCTTTGTTTTCCAACTGTTTAATGAGTCCAACTACACTATTCCTGGGTGCAGGATTTGTGCATACATCCTATTTCCAAAGTGCCTAGTATATTTCATGGCATAACATTGATTAATAAAAATCTACAACAAGAAGACAAAACATTGATTAATAAATTCTAAAACTTCCAAAAGAAGTAGCAACATTTTACTCCTCCAGCAAAAACATTTCACCTTCAAGCACAGAAGTTTGTTTAATCCTTTAGGAAATCATCAGAATGGCATTGCTGTTGTGATTTTTCTAAGAAAATGATTCTGTTCTTTTCCTTCCCCTCTCCTTTCTCCCCAAGGACTAGAAACCCACTGGAGCCTGTTTGTGGATGGCATTTTCCCAGTACAATCTGGGATATAGGAACATTGGGGTGGGGGGAGCATATTTGTACATATATGGGGTGGGGGAAAAATTGGGGGTAGATCTATAAATGAAAGGTTTTGGCCTCTTTGCCCTTAGCCTTCTGCTAATCTCCCTTGGAGGATGCAATATATCTGTGAAGTCAATCCAGCGGAAGGTAAGCCCTGCAGTGGTCCCCACAGGTGGTTGCGAAATAAACACCCTTCTGTCCGTGTGTGATAGTCACTGGTTGCTGCCATGCAGGGCTTTACAAGCTGAACTTCCTTTAACCTTGAAATCCATTGAGCAAAAGTGTCTCCAAGTGGGTCTCACTGCAGCCAACCTCATTACCTTTGGTGTTTCTGTTTGATCTGAGTTTCCTTTTTTAACATTATTTATTCTCATTTATTTGATCCAAGTTTCCTAGGAGGTATTGGTTTAAAAGAGACACATTTGAATGACATTTAATGGTGCTGCTTTCTGAAATCATATTATCAAACGACTGGCTTGTGCCTTTGGATTAGACCAATTTAGTTGCAATGTAATTGGCTTATTCTACTGCATCTTCTTCCTGCTGTCTTACACATTGCTGTTGCCACATGACTTACCGGGGTTTATTTGACAGTCTTCACAGGAGTGCGTGGGGAGCACAGAGACCTTCTCCTCAGTAAGGGGCTTCCTGCATATCACGTTTAGTTCAGAGTGTAATTCTATTCTCTGTTTTGTTCAGAGATTAACAATTCATATCACAGTCTACTCCCACAAATGCAGTTAGTAAATGGTATTCTAAGGATCCCATAAAAATGCAAATCACAGATCCAATCTGCCTTTGAGTTAAAAGCAAGCTGTTTTTCTATATAATAGCCCTCTCTTAGGTGACTCCGATGAAGATCATTAGTCAGCCAAAACCGGTTTGGCTCAATGGATAGAGCGTTGGCTTGGGGACATATCCCCAGTAGGGGGTGTGCAAGACACAGCTGATCGATGACTCTCTCATCAGTGTTTCTAACTCTGTATCTCTCTCCCTTCCTCTCTGTACAAAGTCAATAAAATATATTTTTTTAAAAGATCATTAGTCATCATTTGAGGACTTTTTAGTTAATTTAACATTATTTCCCCCACCCAGAATATCTAAAAAATATACCCAGTATCAAATATCTATACATAGGAAGATATTCCTTTGATAAACATCATTTTCAATCTTTCAGATATGTGGCATTACACAGACCCCACCTCATTTTTCTTAGAATAATATGTGTGTTTCTTGGGACCTTATATGGCATTACTAAAATCATGTTTAGATGAGGAAAAACTCCAGAAACAGGATTTGGAAGATGATGTTTACATTTCTGGAAGCAGGGAAAATAGACTGTCCCTAAATGTTCTCACAATGAATGAGGAAAGATTTCATTGTTTCTGTAACCATGTAACTAAGGTTAACATGGCAGAATCAGCACTGCATACTGACAAAAAACGTATTTTATTCAGCATGTAGTTGAGAGGATTTCCCCCCCCTCCCCCCCAGCTTTTTCATGAAAATAGGAAGAAGTTCTACCCTGACTTTAACAATTGAGTGCTACGTCTTAAAATTCCCTATGCTAAGGTTTTTTAAATCCTGACTGAGGATATGTTTTTATTGGTTTTTAGAGAGAGAGAGGGAAAGGAATTGGGGGGAGGGGGAGAAAAAGAGAGACATCCCTCCTCTGCCTCCTGTACACACCCCGAATGAGGACTGAACCCACCACCTGGGCATGTGTCCTAACCAGAAATCCAACCCACAGCCCTTTGGTTTATGGATGAGGATCCAACCAACTGAGCCACCAGCGGGAGCTCCCTATGCTAGGTTTTAAAAGTTAGATGTTAAAAGGAGCTTAAAGAGACCCTTTCTATTCTAATTCATTCTGTAATTTACAGATGGAAACACGCCCAGGAAGGTTTAGTTGCAAACAATTATAGTACAATATAAAGGCAAAGCCAAGGTTAGAACTAGATTCTGGCTACTAATTCATTGCTCTTTTCCCTGACCTCTTCTTTTCATCCAGTATCTGCCCCTGCCTGTAGATCATCTGACAACAGTAGAAAATTAAACCAACTTATCTGGGAGAGAGATCTCAAGAGTCCCGCTCAATCACCATAAATGCAAAGCCTTCCTTCAAAGAAATTTTTTAGCGGCTTAGAATAATAGAAATACTAAAACACCAAAGTCGTAGTTTCAATTCCTGGCTGCCTCACTGTTTGGCTTCAGGCTATAAATCTCAGCTTCTTTCCCTGTAAAATGCGGTGACATTTTTGGCCTCTTCCTTTCTGCCAGTATTAAATAAGTATTAACATTAATTGAGCAACTCGTGTGCCAAGCATTATGATAAGCACTTTACATGCAATATTATTTCCATTTTCATAGAAACCCTATTTATGTAGAAGAAAAAGCTTCCTCACTTAAGGGTGTGTGAAGATGAATTCTATAATGCCTAGGGTGAGCAGTCTTGGTATTTTTCCATGACAATGATAATAATAATAGTATTTTGATCACTAATTATATGCCAGGAAGTTTGCTAAGTGCTTTACATGACTTATTTTATTGATGTAATAACTTGCATAGAGGCATATATTCTTTTTTCTTAATATGTTTTATTGATTTTTTACAGAGAGGAAGGGAGATAGATAGAGAGCCAGAAACATCAATGATAGAGAAACAATGATCAGCTGCCTCCTGCACAACCCCTACTGGGGATGTGCCCACAACCAAGGTACATGCCCTTGACTGGAATCAAACCCAAGACCTTTCAGTCTGCAGGCCAACGCTCTATCCACTGAGCCAAACTGGCTTTGGCTATAGGCATATATTCTTATTTCCCCAATTGTTGTAAGGAAACTAAAGTTCAGAGTATTGAATAAACTTTGTTAGGATAAGAACTGAGACACAAACTCTTAACCATTATATCATATTCTAAGGAAATGGACCCACTGGGTAGTTTATCAGCCATTAAACAATATATAGCCCTCAGGAAAAAAAATAATCACAATCATATTATCTTCATCTATTTTAGTCTAGGTTAGCCACTTCTTTCTCATTTGTCAACATGCAAATTCTACCACTTTGTTGGACTTGTTGTGGGCATTAAACAGCTTTCACAAAAAAGAAGGAGGAGGAAGTGGGGGCAGAGTGAGAGAGGAAGAGGAGGAAAAGGAGGAGGAGGAAGAGAAGGAGAAGGAGGAGGAAAAAAAGATGGAGAAGGAAGAGAAGGAGGAGGAGAAGGGGAAAGGGAAGGGGAAAACTTAGCCACAAAACATGCACAGACCTGGACTGTCTCCATATGGAGATAATTCCAAAGGAAAATGTCAACTTGGATTGCTTTTATAATGATTGTAATTAAAGCTACTTAAAATTTTCTTCCCTCTATTTCACTTGCAAAGTGTATATTAGAATAATAGTACCTTCTTTGCAGTATTTGTATGAGAATCAAAGTAGAGCTGTTCCAGGGGGCAGGAGGAGTAGAAGAGGGAAAAGGGAGAATAAATGGTGAGCAATGGGTGCACAATGCAGTATGCATCTGATGTTTTGTTGAGTTGTACACTTGAAACCTGTATGGTTTGTTAACCAATGTCACCCTAATGAAACTCAATTTAAACTTCAACAACAAAATAATTTCAACTTGGAGAGTGCCAGAAGGTACTAACTGTCCTGAAAGATACATACTCAATCACCCAAGTCACAACTGTACAAAAATTACAGCACTGTGTTACTTCACTTTGCGTCAGATTCAGTTATCCAATCTTAATTGCTCGATCTTCAGTAAGCGTTTACTGCCAGAGAATGGAGCCTTTCAAAAAGGACTATATATTCTCCTTGACACAACTCAGATATCCTCTGGAGCGTATGGGTGGCAGAAATGTTTAAAGTTTATTTTTGCCAAAACCAGAATCTGATTCTTGAAGAAAATCTCAAACATCAGTTAATAATCAGATTCTGGTTTCCTTTCATATTCTATCACTATCACATGAAGTAAGGTCTTCTTCAATTTAATCTAAAAATGAATCATTTGAAGAGAAGAAACATTTTACCTGGTTTATCATCTCATTTCAGACATCTTGGATAGGCAGCAAATGTAACTTACTCATCTTAGTCCACTAAAATTTCCATTGATGAGCACTTCTCATTTCCTTTAACTGCTTAAAAATTGCTGAGGTACTTCCGCTCCAATTGAGAATTCAAGAAAATTACCTCAGAGAAGGATGTATTTTTCTGCATTTAAGTAAAGCCTCAGACCTACATATAATTCTATGTAAGGGCAAAGAGATGGCCTCTGTAGTTGCTTTAAGTCCTATAACTCTATTTGATCACAATTTTCCAGATAATCATTTCATGTCTTCTTAGTCTGATAATATTCAGTCATTTCAGTCTTTTGAGTTGTGAAGATACAGGTTTTGTACATTATCACATTTTTTTTTCTGTCTATAATAAGTCTTATGAAAGTTCACTTCAAAGTTTCCAAAAGGAGAAAGGAAATACAAAATTTATTCTAAAACAAAGAGAAAAATTGTCCTATCTACTCTTGATTACTATATTAACATTTATTTTAAGCAAAGAAGAAATTTGATGTTTTGATTACACTAGTAGAGGCCCAGTGCACAGATTCATGTACATTGAAAAGAAATTAATTAGAAGGTGGCTGGCGGGGCCAGACTAGGTAAGATGGGCTGGACATACCCTGGAGCCAACCTCCTGTGGTCTCTCCCAAGCCTGCCGCACCCGAGGTAGTGCCATAGCTCAAAGGACATCTGCGAAGTAAGCAGGGTCCCTCCAGCAGGTGGAGTCCCTCAGCCTGGCCTGTGGGGATCAGGCTGAAACCAGCAGTCCCACATCCCCTAATGGGTCCCAGAGTGCAAGAGGGCACTCTGCAAAGTTGTTGACACTCAGCAGCTCCTGCTTTGAGCATCTGCCCCCTGGTGGTCAGTGTGCATCATACCTACTGGCCAGTTGGCCAGTCAGCTGGTCGCCGAGCCTTTTATATATAAAGATAACAGGAAAGAGAATTTGTCTTTTTGTTTTTGTTAATTCTCACCTGAGGATATTTTCTCCATTGGTTTTTAGAGAGAGTACAAAGGCGGAAGAGAGGGAAGGAGGGAAGGGAGGGAGGGAGGAGAGGGGAGGGAGGGAAGAAGGAAAGGGATGGGTGGAGAAAGACAAATATCAATGTGAGCGAAACACATCATTTGGTTGCCTCCTGCATGCACCCTGACCAGGGCCAGCAATTGAACCCGCAACACTCAGGTACATGCCCTTGACCTGGAATAGAACCTTCAACTTCTTGGTATGCAGGCCGACATTCTAACCACTGAGCACACCAGCCAGGGCAAGAATTTGTCATTTTTATTATAACTTTTGTTTTAAATATCAGTGATATTTTAAAATCTATACACACAGAATATTAATTAAATATATTTGTGCTATATAGAAAGAGAGAAACATACTTTCTCTCAATAGCCCAGAGAAACTTTCAGTGGTAATGTGTTTGTAATAGAGAAAAGTGATGCCTAAGTGTTTGATCTGTTAGTGAACTCCACTGCACATCTGTGATGGTGTTTGTGGTTTGGGGAAATAATATAGAAGAAAAATTTGAAAGATGAACACATATCATGAAAAGTTGTTTTTAAAAATAATCCCTTTCTCCTCTTCCACACTTTAATTGAAGAAAAGTTTTCTTAAAAAAAAAAATATATATATATATATATATATATATATATATATATATATATATAAATTTTTTATTGAATTTTTACAGAGAGGGACAGAATCAGAAACATTGATCAACCTCCTGCACACCTCCTACTGGGGATGTGCCCATAACCAAAGTACATGCACTTGAGAATCGAACCTGGGACCCTTCAGTCCACAGGCCAACGCTCTATCCAATGAGTCAAACCGGTTAGGGCAAAAACATTTTCTTTATTCAAGGTCTTCTGAGCCAGGTCATATAGCCATAAATTTCTAAGTTATTCTTTTGATAATAAATATTCTTTCCACGAATCTCCCTTCTGAAGCTTCTCATTTAATATATTGGGGTTTTGACTCTGCTTTTCTAAAATATCATAAAAATTTTTAAATAATTTACTAACTCTAGATAACATGTACCAAGATGGGAACATAGGATTTAATTCTCCCTTGGCCATTAGCTTGCTGCGTTGCCTCAGAACTCGGTCTCCTCGTTTTCCAAGAAAAATATTGATATCTTATCTTCATCAAGTGAGGCAGCTGTGCCAAATCACCTCCAGGTTCTTTCTAACTCTACGTTGTTTCTACCTCTAGTTTCTGGATTCTCTGTTACTATGTCTAATATAAAATATTTCCTGTACATTAAATTGATTATGCCAACTTCTTTTTGTTAATCCTCACCTGAGGATATTTTTTCCATTTAATTTTAGAGAGAGTGGAAGGGAAGAAGGGGGAGGGAGGGAGGGAGGGAGGGGGGGGAGGGAGGGGGAGAGAGAGAGAGAGAGAGAGAGAGAGAGAGAGAGAGAGAGAGAGAGAGAAACATCCACGTGATAGAGGCATATTGATTGGTTGCCTCTTGCACGTGCCCTGACCAGAACCATGGATCAAACCTTCAACCCAAATATGCCCTTGGCTGAGAATCAAACCAGCTGGCCAGGACTGTTTATGGCAACTTTTGATGGGCAGATTTACCATGCTTTTCAAGGTGGAGGGTGGGAGGGATGAAGTTATTCATTTTCTGGTTATAAACCCTTCTGTAATCTCCTTTTGAATAAGTCTTTACACAGATGTTTAATTCACCTAATTCAGTGCTTTGGCTAAGTCTTGAGGTTTCCTTGAAGGAATGTTCTAGAACAGATAATAGATCATTATTTATTAGGTATGAGGATAAGACACATGCAATATAATAGCTATAATTAGTGCTTAAGTCTCCAAATTAAGACAAAAATAGGATAACTTCTTGAACTATTCTAAAATTTGTATTAGTACTAAAAGGTTTAGAGCAGGGAACATAGTAAAAAAAATGCATTAAATAAAATGAGGTAGAATTAAATCACCATTAAATGCAACAAATTGAAGTAGTTTATTTTCCTACCTCTTATTCCTTATCTGTATAGATCAGGGAAGTTCACTTAGGAATTATATGAAATTAGAAAAATGTTGATATGCACATCTTAGCCACAATATTTTCCAAGAAGAGGTCTCATATCTAAATGAGTCAGAAATAGAAAACATCGAACAGACCACTATTTTCTTACTGGGCTGATACTCCACAAAACATCCTGCAGAGTTTTTCATTTGTTCAAACTGCCATCATGTCAACTCTGGTATTCTAGTCAGATCAATGTATTGTTCCTAAGATTGTTTTACACCTGAGGTTTCAGAGATGCTTAGATGTTGTCTGTGAGCTCTTCAGACCTATGCCGGTAAGCCTCTCTTCTCTCTCCCTCATTCCCTCCCTCCCTCCCTACCTCCTTTATTCCCTTCCTTCTTTTTCATCCTCTCCCTCTTCCTGTTTCTCTCTCTCCCTCTCAGCCATTCAAAATACCCCTAGCCATTAGCATTATTATGTCTGTCCCTTTCCTTTCTATGTCTTTATTTTTATTTCTCAATTTTTATTCTGCTCTGTCTCAGAAACCTCCAACTGAAACCTTTAAAACATGTGCATATTTTCTGTCTTTGCCTACAGTGTCTATGTGGACTCTTCCCGCTGTCCTACTCTCTACCCCAGACAGCAAAAGGATTCTCAGGAGAAGCCCTCAGTTCAAGGCAGTCACTGTGGCTGCTTCCAGGGCACTGATGCTTTAAGTTAACGAGGCTTCTGAGTCCAGACAGAACGAGGAAGAAGATCCTGCTGAGGCTCTAGCTCCATTTCTGAAGACGAAGGGCCAGAGGCAAATGAGCAGGAAAGACACTGAGATGAGACTGATGAGGAGGTGAGCAACTGCATGTGCATATGAGATGTTCATATGAGGCTTCCCAAAGCATTCAAGTGCCATTAGGATGTATGAACTGCACTGCTCTGGTATAGAGAAGGTTTTATGTAATACTGATGATGGCACAATGGGCTTGCATGGAATGAGAAGTGTTGTTAGTAAAATGTATCATTGGAAGCATGTGAATTAGAGACAACTTGTTAATACTGGAAACACCCAGATAAAACAATGTCCTTATTACCGAGCATTTCTAAACTTTGTTAACAAAAGGAAAACAAAGCAGTTGTGGTAAATAATACATTTCTTCCTTCTCTGAATGGTTCTTGGGAGGAAATAATTAGGTGTAATTAAACATTATCCCAAATTCATTGTTCTCCCTCCTGTTTATTATTGGCTTGGGGAATAAACACCAGGAATGTTTTTTGTGGGGTTTTTTTTGTTTGTTTGTTTGTTTTTTTTTGCCACCACTGAAAAGTGATCTCTAATAGTGGAAATTCCAGGCATTGTCATGGATTCCCAGTATACAGGCAAAACATGGGTCAGTAGAGTACATTAAGTATTCTGAAAGGCAAGCCACCTAATCACCAGTGTGGCTGAAGGTGATTGCAGTGAGTCACATTTCCTAGAGATGAATTCTGATGGGAAGAGGAGAGGGTAGTCACAGCCTTGCTGCAGGCAAACTGAGGAATAGACAGCTGTTGTCTGTGGCTGTAAGGTATGGACCGCAGAAAGTGGCTTCCTCTACCCTAGGGGTGTCGAACTCAATCAGAGAAGGGGCCAAAATCTAAAATCCAGCCTAAATCGCGGGCCAAATGGTTTACTGAACAGTCATAAACTGACAATGTCATAAACTGACAGCGGAGTGCAGTGATGACAGCGCGGTGCGGGCCACATTGCAAGGCCTGGCGGGCTGGATTTGGCCCGCCGGCCTTGTGTTTGACATATGTGCTCTACCCGGAGAGATCTCAGCAGGAAGGCAGGGGGTTGGAGGCTCCTGTGCAGGAAAGCATGAGGACTTTCTTTTCCTCCGTGCCCCAGACATTAACACACCTGAGCTCGACATTCAGAGAGGAGGAGTCAAAGGTTTTTGAAGAGCCTGTTAGACCGAGGGGCTGCTGCACCAGAGCCCTGTGCCAAGACGGGCGGTCTCAGTCCTGTGGTGCTTAGAGGGGACCTAACGGGGCAGACTGCAGCTCTCTCCCAAAGTGTAAGCAGAATCTACATTACATTTTCTTTGGAATCTTTCCAGGCTCTCCTGGGGTTTGCAATTTCCAGTGGGAAGAAGAATAATTTATTTTAATATCATGGGCTTCACATCATATAGACTTCCTAGTTTCCATGTACTGTCACTCATTCCAAAGATTTAATTGGCCACCTTGTTAAATTGTTGCCTTTTGCCCTCTGGAACCTCTGCTGCTTTGTAAACAAACTCTCATGAATCCTCAGTCTCTTGAGGATTATGTGAAATTCTTACTGTACAAGGAAAATCAGAAAGATGAATGTATTAGTCAGGGTTCTCCAGAGAAACAGAAGCAATAGGATGTGTGTATGTGCACGCATACACACACACACACACACACACACGCTATAAAAATTGGCTCATGCAATGATGGAGACTTCAGAATCTGCAGTACTGGCTGGCAGGCTGGAGACCCCCAAGAACCACTGGTGCAGATAACAAGCACTGGAGTCTGCTGGAGAACCCATTCTTACCTGGGGAGCTGGCCTCCTTGCTCTATTTAGGCCTTTAATAGGTTGGCTGAGTCCCACTCACATCCTGGAGGGCTCAAAGTTCACAAATATAAATGCTAATGTCATCTAAAGTTGACACACAAATTAACCATCACATTAAAGAAAAATAATAAATAGTAGGTTTTTTAAAATAAGTATTTTCTTTTATTTCTTACCTTAATGGGACCTGGCTTTCCCACAATGAAACTGCTTTTCTTTTTCCTTCCTTCACAGAGGCAACCCATCCTCTCATATACAATGGCCAAGGGGCTCAGAACAATGCTGTCCTTTTCTCAGCAGCCTAGTGTCACTTCCAGTCCATTTTCCCCACTGTTTGCAGAAATCTATCTTCCTTCAAGCTTGTGCTAATAGGTTATGACACCTGTTACCTCTTCATGTCACTGTCAATTTCCTACTGGCCAATCCCTCACATTTATTTAATATTCTCACACCCAACTTGCAGTATTTCCTTCTTAACTTGATTCTACTATTCAATGTTCATGGCACGGACTCATCTTTAAATAAAGAGTTTTGAACTCTGGGGCAGCCAGCGCAGGCACATACAGAAAACCAAGAGACACATGAAAACATGTTCAAAGTCACTAATAATCTGAGAGATGCAAATAAAAACAATGAGGTACCATTTCACACCTGTCACAATGACTATCATCAACAAATGACAAATGCTAGAGAGGATGGGGAGAAAAAGGAATCCTCCATTACTGCTGGTGGGAATGCAGACTGGTGCAGCCACTGTGGAAAACAGTATGGTGTTTCCTCAAAAAAAATTTAAAATGGAGCTCCCATTTGATCCAGTAAAACCATTTCTAGGAATATATCCCAAGAAAATAGAAACACCAATCAGAAAGAATATATGCACCCCTATGTTCATAGCAGCACAATTTATAATAGCTAAGATTTGGAAGCAGCCTAAATGCTCATCAGCAGATGAGTGGATTGAAAAACTGTGGTACATATACACAATGGAATACTACATGACTGTAAAAAAGAAGGAATTATCACCATTTGCAATAGCTTGATGGAACTGAAGAGCATTATGCTCAGTGAAATAAGCCAGTCAGTGAAAAAAAAAAAAATACCACATGCTCTCTCATTTGTGGAATATAAAGAATATTATAAACTGATTAACAAAAATAGATACAGAGGCAAATAAGCATTGAACAGACTGTTGAACTATAGCAGGAAGGCTGGGAGAGTTGTAGGGATGGGAGGTAAGAGATCAAACCAAAAGGACATATAAGCATAACCAATGGATGCAAGATACTAGTGGTGAGGGGTGAGGGCATGTGCTGGGAGGTAGGGGAGGCCAGGGGAAGGTCAATTGGGGGGGGGGGGGTGAGGTGACATATGTACTACTATTTGTAATAAACAATAAAATAAAGATAAATAAATAATTTTGTCATCTCCTTGATTCTTAAGACTTCATTCCACGCCGTTTTCAGCCATCCAATCTACATCCTAGGCCTTATATGGAATTCATTATCTTTCCTTCATCTACATTTTCTAAATCATAGAAGCCATTTTCTGTTGTCAAGTTCTAAATAAAAGCATCCAGTGAGAAGGACACTTAGCCAAAGAGCAAGAATAAAATAAGCAAGAAAATTTCTGTCCAAACTCCTACTCAGTCCCTCCAAAACACTGATCTAAAATTATTTCCTTACACAAAACTTACTGGATAAGTCCTAATCCTTCCTGTGGTATGCAAGGGGCTTCATGATCAAAATTCTTCCTAAGCCTTCAACATTCAGTGCCTGCATACATACTCTGCTGACTGTTGAGTGAAAGACTTTCAGATCCCATAATTAAACCTGCTTTCTCATATGTCTTTCCTTACCTATTATTCTCTGTCTGGAAAGTCTCCTACTTTTATACTTTTGTTTACATAGCAACTAAGGCAAGGGGCACTTCCTTGGGCAAGTCTTTCCTGAACTTCCTTCCCACCCACTCACCCAAACCAGAGATGATAGCTCCCTCCTCCCATGCTACACTTACCTCATAGTTCCTATTACTTTATATTGTAATTTACTTGTTTGTCTATGGGTCAGTATTCTTCCCATATTCTGAATTTCTTGAGGGTGAGATCTGTGTACTATTCAATCCTCAGCACCCTATAGGGAATAACTATAAGCCCTACTTATTTAAGTCTACTTAGAGCAAGTTGACCCACAACATGGGCAGGAGGCTCAGACACTCCCAGACCATTGAGAGAAGTTCTCCTGCGCCCTCTTGTCCTGATTCTCCTCACTCTGATGCTGTGTCCATCTGGCATCTAGTCTCTTTGGTTCCATCTCTCATCTCTCAGTCTGTGTTTTCCCTCTGGACAAGACAACAGAACCCAGGTTTTAAGCCGCTTAGGGCAACAGTTCTAAACCTCTGTGTCCCAAATGTGTTGAGTCACAGAGAAAAAAAAGAAAGAAAAGGGTGGAGTTACAGGAAGCTTTCTGAGAATTCAAAATGAATACCACACGCCACAATGTGCATGAATCTCAAAACCATTACACCGAGACAAGCAGACAGACAAACACACATAAAAAATGTACATATTTTAAAGTATAAACTAATAATACCACTATAAATTAATTCATGCTGATAAAAGTCAGGATAGTGGTTCTGTAGGACTGGAGTGGGTTGAAAGGAGCATGGGTTGGCATATGGGTGCTTGTAATACTGTTTCTCGATTTAACTGTTCATTTTGTGAAGATTTATTTAACTACACTTATGATCTGTGCACTTTTCTATATTATAGTAATACACAGTGAGGAATATAAAGTTAAAAAATTAATGACACAATGGGAAACCATTTTATACTCAGGAAAATAATAAAAACTTCAAAACCTGACTAAGCAAAGTTTTATCAAGAATGGGGAAAATGGGATGTCATTTTTAGAAATGGAAATTGGCACACAAAAAAATATCTTTGGCAAATGATTTGGCATTATCTTATAAGGCTGAATATGTGCATATTTTTCAATTTAGTTAATTCCATTCCTAAGCCAGAGAAATTCTTACATATCTGTAGCAGAAAACATAAAAAGAATGTTCATCCCTGGCCAGTGCGGCCGTGGTTAGAGTGTCGACCCGTGCACCAAAGGGTTGTGAGTTCAAGTCCCTGACAAGGGCAAGTAGCTGAATTGCAGGTTCGATCTCCCACCTCAGTTGGGGCATATAAGGAAGGCAACCAATTGATGTGTGTCTCCCACATCAATGTTTCTCTCTCTCCTCCTCCTTCCCCAAATCAGGTGAGGATTAACAACAACAAAAATGTTCACAGAAGCATTGTTCATGGATTGTTTTAAAAAGAAAAAAAAAGAAAAAGAAACTTTGGGATGACCAACCATCAGGGAAATAGATAAATAAAATGGCAGTACAGCCACAGTACACAGCAGTAATAAATAAAGGAATACAACCACTCACATCAACAGAGATGGCTTTAGAAACAAAATGTTCAATGAAAAAATCACAAGAGACTATATATGATTCAATATTTATAAAATCCTCCAAATTAGCAAAATGAATATATATACATATGTAATAAAGCCACACACAGAAAAAGCAAAATACTGTAAAAAACAAACAAACAAAAAAAAAAAACATAAGCTAGAAGATGGCAGCCTGTGGAGTGGAGGGAGGTACAGTGGAGGAGGGACATCTGAGAGCTACATCCAAATTCCCCGCATTCTAATTCTCAGGTTGGGGCGGGTTAAATAATGTGCTTTGCGCCAAAACCGGTTTGGCTCAATGGATAGAGCGTTGGCTTGGGGACTGAATGGACCCTAGTTCGATTCCGGTCAAGGGCATGTACCTTGGTTGCAGGCATATCCCCAGTGGGGGGTGTGCAAGAGGCAGCTAATCGATGACTCTCTCTCATCAATGTTTCTAGCTCTCTATCTCTCTCCCTTCCTCTCTGTACAAAAACAATAAAATATATATTTTTTAAAAAATGTGCTTTGTAATTTGTATATGTATGATCACTACTCATTTGTATGTACAGATATTAACCAAGAGAAATTTTATCTCCTGTTCAGTATAAGCACATGCTCTACTTGATCTCCTTCCTAGAGTCTCATAAAGTGAAAAATACTGACAACAAAAAACAATAATATGGCACAAGAACAGATATATAGACTAATGGAACAGAATAGAGAACCCGGAAATCGACCCAAAACACTATGCTCAATTAATATTTGACAAAGGAGGCAAGAGCATGCAATGGAGTCAAGACAGCCTCTTCAATAAATGGTATTGGGAAAATTAGACAGATACATGCAAAAAAAAATGAAACTAGATCACCAATTTACACCATACACAAAAATAAACTCAAAATGGATGAAGGATTTAAACGTAAGATGGGAAACCATAAAAATACTAGAGGAATTCACAGGCAGCAAAAATCTCAGACATTTGCCAAAGCAATTTCTTCACTGATACTGCCCCTAGGGCAATGGAAACTAAAGAGAAAATAAACAAATGGGACTACATCAAAATAAAAAGCTTCTGCACAGCAAAAGAAACCATCAACAACCCAATAAGAAAGCCCACTGCACAGGGGAGAACATATTTGCCAATGTTATCTCTGATAAGAGTTTAATCTCCAACATTCACAGGGAACTCATACAACTTAACAAAATGAAGATAAACAACCCATTCAAAAAATGGGTCTATTTATGGACCTAAATAGACACTTTTTGAAAGAAGACAGAAAGAAGGCCAAGAGACATATGAAAACATGCTCAAAGTCACTAATCATCCAAGAGATGCAAATCAAAACAAAAATGAGGTACCATCTCACACCTGTCAGGATGGCTTTCATCAACAAACAGCAAGTGCTGGCGAGGATGCAGAGAAAAAGGAATCCTCATGCACTGTGGGTGGGAATGCAGACTGGTGCAATCACTGTGAAGAACAGTATGGAGTTTTCTCAAAAAACTAAAAATGGAACTCCCATTTGATTCCACTTCTAGGAATATATCCCAAGAAACTAGAAACATCAATCAGAAAGGATATATGTACCAATATGTTCATAGCAGCACAATTCACCAGAGCTAAGATTTGGAAACAGCCTAAATACCCATCAGCAGATGAATAGATTAACAAACTGTAGCACATCTATACAATGGAATACTATGCTGCCGTAAAAAAGGAGTTCTTACCATTTGGAACATCATGGATGGACCTGAAAATCATTATGCTAAGCGAAATAAGTCAGTTGGAGAAAGATAAATATCACATGATCTCACTCATTTGTGGAATATAATGAGCATAAACTGATTAACAAAAACAGATCCAGAGACAGAGAAGCATTGATCGAACTATCAAACCTCAGAGGGAAGGCAGGAGAGGGTGGGGGTAAGGAGGAGACACAGGCACCCAAGGGGATGAGGGCATGAGTGGGGTGGGGGGGGGGAATTGCGGGGATAAGGACACATATGTAATGGCTTAATCAATAAAGAAAAGAAAAGAAATTAAAAAACAATAATAATAATATCAGTTTTAGAAAAACACAAAGCAAAAAAAAAAGAAGAGCCATTAGCTAACAAAAGCTTTCTACTTTAGTACTTTCTACTTTTGAGACAGAAACTGGATGGAGAGGGTTGCTAAGGAACACTGGGGAGAGCCAGAGGGGGCAGTTACAGCCAAAATGTGTGTAGAGCAGAGCATGAATCTGAGGAGAGACAGCCCCACAGAACCCCTAGAGACACCTGGCCCAGGGAAATGTCAGCTCTGCTGGGCAGGAATGAGAAGTGAAGAAGACAACAGGGAGATTCTTTGGACATCCAGTTAGTACCCCTCCTCCAACCCAGGTGGAAAATTTCTGGACGGAAAGTCCTGGGATCCTGGCCAATGAAGCCTTGGT